>NC_091282.1:527167773-527471273 GCF_032444005.1 Ranitomeya imitator
CTGTGCAGTGTATATATACAGGACAGGAGGAGTGGTACTGTGCAGTGTATATACAGGACAGGAGGAGTGGTACTGTGCAGTGTATATACAGGACAGGAGGAGTGGTACTGTGCCGTGTATATACAGGACAGGAGGAGTGGTACTGTGCAGTGTATATACACAGGACAGGAGGAGTGGTACTGTGCAGTGTATATACAGGACAGGAGGAGTGGTACTGTGCAGTGTATATATACAGGACAGGAGGAGCGGTACTGTGCAGTGTTTATATACAGGACAGGAGGAGTGGTACTGTGCAGTGTATATACAGGACAGGAGGAGTGGTACTGTGCAGTGTTTATATACAGGACAGGAGGAGTGGTACTGTGCAGTGTATATACAGGACAGGAGGAGTGGTACTGTGCAGTGTATATATACAGGACAGGAGGAGTGGTACTGTGCAGTGTATATACAGGACAGGAGGAGTGGTACTGTGCCGTGTATATACAGGACAGGAGGAGCGGTACTGTGCAGTGTATATACACAGGACAGGAGGAGTGGTACTGTGCAGTGTATATACAGGACAGGAGGAGTGCTACTGTGCACTGTGTATATATACAGGACAGGAGGAGTGGTACTGTGCAGTGTATATACAGGAGAGGAGGAGTGGTACTGTGCAGTGTATATATACAGGGCAGGAGACGTGGTACTGTGCAGTGTATATACAGGCCAGGAGGAGTGCTACTGTGCAGTGTATACATACAGGACAGGAGGAGCAGTACTGTGCAGTGTATATATACAGGACAGGAGGAGTGGTACTGTGCAGTGTATATACAGGACAGGAAGAGTGGTACTGTGCAGTGTATATATACAGGAGGAGTGGTACTGTGCAGTGTATATATACAGGACAGGAGGAGTGGTACTGTGCAGTGTATATACAGGACAGGAAGAGTGGTGCTGTGCAGTGTATATTTACAGGAGGAGTGGTACTGTGCAGTGTATATATACAGGACAGGAGAAGTGGTACTGTGCAGTGTATATACAGGACAGGAGGAGTGCTACTGTGCAGTGTATATATACAGGACAGGAGGAGCAGTACTGTGCAGTGTATATATACAGGACAGGAGGAGTGGTACTGTGCAGTGTATATATACAGGACAGGAGGAGCAGTACTGTGCAGTGTATATATACAGGACAGGAGGAGTGGTACTGTGCAGTCTATATACAGGACAGGAGGAGGGGTACTGTGCAGTGTATATATACAGGACAGGAGGAGTGGTACTGTGCAGTCTATATACAGGACAGGAGGAGTAGTACTGTGCAGTGTATATACATGACAGGAGGAGTGCTACTGTGCAGTGTATATATACAGGACAGGAGGAGCAGTACTGTGCAGTGTATATATACAGGACAGGAGGAGTGGTACTGTGCAGTGTATATACAGGACAGGAAGAGTGCTACTGTGCACTGTATATATGCAGGACAAGAAGAGTGGTACTGTGCAGTGTTTATATACAGGACAGGAAGAGTGGTACTGTGCAGTTTATATACTGTATTATATAGAATCATTACAGAGTGATCTATTCAAAGTGTTTATTTCTGTTAATGTTGATGATTCTGGCTTACAGCCAATGGAAACCCAAAAGTCATTATCTTAGTAAATTAGAATAATTAACAAAAACACCTGCAAAGGCTTCCTAAGCTTTTAGAAAGGTCCCTTACTCTGTTTCAGTAGGCTCCACAGTCATGGGGAAGAATGCAGAATTGACAGATGTCCAGAAGGCAGTCATTAACACACTCCACAAGGAGGGTAAGCCACAAAAGGTCATTGCTAAAGAGGCTGACTGTCCACATAGTGTGCTGTATCCAAGCATATTAATGGAAAGTTTAGTGGAAGTAAAAAGTTTGGTAAGAAAAGGTGCACAAGCAACCAGGATAACCACAGCCTTGAAAGGATTGTTAAGAAAAGGCCAATCAAAATTTGGGGGAGATTCACAAGAAGTGGACTGCTGCTGGTGTCATTGCTTCAAGAGCAACCAAACACATTTAAAAAAACTGACCATCACATCCAAATATAGACTAAGTGTGAACAGGTGCTGAACCTAGAGTCGCCAACTCGTATATAGTCAAGTAAATAAGGCAGCACACTGCAGCGCTAAAACATGCAAACATGAAACACGAAAATTTGAACTGCATTACTGCACTAGAAATATGAAAAATGAGAGCGTTTAGCGCATAAAAATGGCCAATTTTATGTGTACCTGGTAGCCACTTTACGGCATCTCTCTTATACCAGGTCCTACACTTGCCTTTCCTCGCTGAGAATAAACGTCTCCATCTGAATGGGTACCTGTGAAACCTCTTCTTAGACTAAAATTCTCTCCCTCTGTGGAGGGGTATTGGACCTGCTGTAATTAAAACACCTGTGGCTAGGAGGCGGAGTGCTCGATCAGAAGGCTAAAGAATACATTTCAAAAAACTGACCGTCACATCCAAATATAGACTAAGTGTGAACAGGTGCTGAACCTAGAGTCGCCAACTCGTAGATAGTCAAGTAAATAAGGCAGCACACTGCATCGCTAAAACATGCAAACATGAAACACGAAAATTGAACTGCATTACTGCACTAGAAATATGAAAAATGAGAGCGTTAGTCTATATTTGGATGTGACGGTCAGTTTTTCGCGGCGTTATTCGGTTAACAGCGATCACATGACAGGGGATGGTAAAAACTAGCCCTGATCATGTTTTCCAGGGTCTCAGATACCACAGGTAGCTCCCGGAGATTATCCAATGTTGGGGGCGCTATACCCTTATTTCTCAGCGCTGTTAAAAAGTGCTGCTGAGGAATAAGTACCCTTAACTGCCACTGTTAAAAGGCGTATCAGTGGTCCTTAAGGGGTTAAAACCACATGTGTGATACACTTATGTATTGCCAGCTATGTTGAGGGCTGGCTTCTCTGCTCAGAAAAACTGCATCCACACATTTTACCAATCTCTTACTGGAAGATTGCGCACTTTTGCCTTAACCAGGAGCTGTGCACAATCCATGCGGGGGGAGGAGGTGCTTATGAGAGGTTGCAATGTGGAGAGTAACAAAGATGTAGCAAAATGGAGGTCCACAGGCAGAGGATAGGAGGGTGCCTTCTTTGCCAGGACAAGCTACGAGGGGCAGGGTATCAGAGAATTCAGCATAGAGACTTTCAGGGTCTGCGCTAAACTGAAAGACTGCTCGGTTTTCATATAATGAGCAGTTGGGTGCTTTTGCCCAGGAGCTCAGCAGCGCATAGAATCAGAGAAACTGCTGCAAGAGAAAGTGTTTTTCCACAGGATTCGAGCTGCCTGCTCGCTGGAAGGGGTCATGGATCCAGTAACTGTTTACCTTGTACCCCTGGGGGTCCAAGGAATCATTTACCAGAGACATGATTAGCAGCAGGAAGGCTACACTACATCACAGCAGAGAAACTGAACTCTCACCATGTGGGCCTTACCAAAACGTAAAAGGTACTGTTGTGAATTCTGTAATCGAACTCCCTCCTGTGGTCATGAATGGTACTTCGGCGAGTTCTGTCCATGGACTCCCTCCGGTGGCTGTGAGTGGAGCTGCTGCTTCTGAGCTTCCTTCCACAGGTGATTTAGTTTATTCTTTGGCTGGCTGCTCTATTTAACTCCACTCAGATCGTTACTCTATGCCAGCTGTCAATGTTCTTGTACTGGTTCAGTTCGGTCTTGGATCTTTCTGGTGACCTGTCTACTCCAGCAGAAGCTAAGTCCCTGCTAGTTTATTATTTGTTCATTGTTTTCTTGTCCAGCTTGCTATCATGATTTTGCTTTGCTAGCTGGAAGCTCTGGGATGCAGAGTGGCACCTCCGCACCGTGAGTCGGTGCGGAGGTCTTTTTGCACACTCTGCGTGTTTTTTTGTAGTTTTTTGTGCTGACCGCAAAGATACCTTTCCTATCCTCAGTCTGTTTAGTAAGTCTGGCCTCCCTTTGCTGAAACCTGTTTCATTTCTGTGTTTGTGACTTTCATCTTAACTCACAGTCAATATATGTGGGGGGCTTCCTTTACCTTTGGGGAATTTCTCTGAGGCAAGGTAGGCTTTATTTTCTATCTCTAGGGCTAGTTAGTTCTTAGGCTGTGAAGAGGCGTCTAGGGAGAGTCAGGAACGCTCCACGGCTATTTTTAGTGTGTGTTATAGGATTAGAGGTTGCAGTCAGCAGAGCTCCCACTTCCCAGAGCTTGTCCTTTGTTAGTTTAACCATCAGGTCTTTTCGGGTGCTCCTAACCACCAGGTCCATAACAGTACAGCTGGCCCAAAGTATTAATGCATCTCAATAGAGGGATAAGAGAAGTTCTGAGACCATTTTTTTTTTCTCTGCAGCGTGTTTTGTCTTTCTTTTCCCCTTAACCTCTGGGTGGTTCAGGACACAGGAGTAGATATGGACATTCAAGGTATGTCCTCTTGTGTGGATCATCTCACTGCAAGGGTACAAAACATTCAAGATTTTGTGGTTCAGCATCCGATATTAGAGCCTAGAATTCCTATTCCTGATTTGTTTTCTGGGGATAGATCTAGGTTCCTGAATTTCAAAAATAATTGTAAACTGTTTCTTGCTTTGAAACCCCGCTCCTCTGGTGACCCCGTTCAACAAGTAAAAATCATTATTTCTTTGTTGCGTGGTGACCCTCAAGACTGGGCATTTTCCCTTGCGCCAGAAGATCCTGCATTGCGTGATGTAGATGCGTTTTTTCTGGCGCTTGGATTGCTTTATGATGAACCAAATTCAGTGGATCAGGCAGAGAAAATCTTGCTGGCTTTGCGTCAGGGTCAGGATTAGGCGGAGGTATATTGTCAGAAGTTTAGAAAGTGGTCTGTGCTTACTCAGTGGAATGAGTGTGCCCTGGCAGCAATTTTCAGAAAGGGTCTTTCTGAAACCCTTAAGGATGTCATGGTGGGATTTCCCACGCCTGCTGGTCTGAATGAGTCTATGTCCTTGGCCATTCAGATCGATCGGCGCTTGCGGGAGCGCAAAGCTGTGCACCATTTGGCGGGATTCTCTGAGCATAGGCCTGAGCCTATGCAATGTGATAGGACTTTGACCAGAGCTGAACGGCAAGAACACAGACGTCGGAATGGGCTGTGTTTTTACTGTGGTGATTCCACTCATGCTATCTCCGACTGTCCTAAGCGCACTAAGCGGTTCGCTAGGTCTGCCACCATTGGTACGATACAGTCTAAATTTCTTTTGTCCGTTACTTTTATTTGCTCTTTGTCATCCTATTCTGTTATGGCATTTGTGGATTCAGGCGCTGCCCTGAATTTGATGGATTTGGAGTTTGCCAGGCGCTGTGGTTTTTTCTTGGAGCCCTTGCAGTATCCTATTCCATTGAGAGGAATTGATGCTACACCTTTGGCCAAGAATAAGCCTCAGTACTGGACCCAATTGACCATGTGCATGGCTCCTGCACATCAGGAGGATATTCGCTTTTTGGTGTTGCATAATCTGCATGATGTGGTCGTTTTGGGGTTGCCATGGCTACAGGTCCATAATCCAGTTTTGGATTGGAAATCTATGTCTGTGTCCAGCTGGGGTTGTCAAGGGGTACATGGTGATGTTCCATTGTTGTCAATTTCGCCTTCCACTCCTTCTGAAGTCCCTGAATTTTTGTCGGATTATCGGGATGTATTTGATGAGCCCAAATCCAGTGCCCTACCTCCCCATAGGGATTGCGATTGTGCTATTAATTTGATTCCTGGTAGTAAGTTTCCTAAGGGCCGACTGTTCAATTTATCTGTGCCAGAGCACGCCGCTATGCGGAGTTATATAAAGGAATCCTTGGGGAAAGGTCATATGCGCCCGTCGGCATCACCGTTGGGAGCAGGGTTCTTTTTTGTGGCCAAGAAGGATGGTTCTTTGAGACCTTGTATTGATTACCGCCTTCTTAATAAGATCACAGTCAAATTTCAGTACCCTTTGCCGCTGCTGTCTGATTTGTTTGCTCGGATTAAGGGGGCTAGTTGGTTCACCAAGATAGATCTCCGAGGGGCGTATAATCTTGTGCGTATTAAACAGGGCGATGAATGGAAAACAGCATTTAATACGCCCAAGGGCCATTTTGAGTACCTGGTTATGCCATTTGGGCTTTCTAATGCTCCATCTGTATTTCAGTCCTTTATGCATGACATCTTCCGAGAGTACCTGGATAGATTCTTGATTGTATATTTGGATGATATTTTGGTCTTTTTGGATGATTGGGAGTCTCATGTAAAGCAGGTCAGAATGGTGTTCCAGGTCCTTCGTGTAAATTCCTTGTTTGTGAAGGGGTCAAAGTGTCTCTTTGGAGTTCAGAAGGTTTCATTTTTGGGTTTCATTTTTCCCCTTCTACTATCGAGATGGACCCTGTTAAAGTTCAGGCCATTTATGATTGGACTCAGCGACATCTGTGAAGAGCCTGCAGAAGTTCCTGGGCTTTGCTAATTTTTACCGTCGCTTGATCGCTAATTTTTCTAGTGTTGCTAAACCGTTGACTGATTTGACCAAGAAAGGTGCTGATGTGGTCAATTGGTCCTCTGCGGCTGTAGAGGCTTTTCAGGAGTTGAAGCGTCGTTTTTCTTCTGCCCCTGTGTTGTGTCAGCCAGATGTTTCGCTCCCGTTTCAGGTCGAGGTTGATGCTTCTGAGATTGGAGCAGGGGCTGTTTTGTCGCAAAGAAGTTCTGATGGCTCGGTGACGAAACCATGTGCCTTCTTTTCTAGAAAGTTCTCGCCTGCTGAGTGCAATTATGATGTTGGCAATCGAGAGTTGTTGGCCATGAAGTGGGCATTCGAGGAGTGGCGACATTGGCTTGAAGGAGCCAAGCATCGCGTGGTGGTTTTGACGGATCACAAGAATTTGACTTATCTCGAGTCTGCCAAACGGTTGAATCCTAGACAGGCTCGATGGTCGCTGTTTTTCTCCCATTTTGATTTTGTGGTTTCGTACCTTCCGGGCTCTAAGAATGTGAAGGCTGATGCCCTGTCAAGGAGTTTTGTGCCTGACTCTCCGGGTGTTCCTGAGCCGGCGGGTATTCTCAAAGAGGGGGTAATTTTGTCTGCCATCTCCCCTGATTTGCGGCGGGTGCTGCAGAAGTTTCAGGCTGATAGACCTGACCGTTGTCCAGCGGAGAAACTGTTTGTCCCTGATAGATGGACTAGTAGAGTTATCTCTGAGGTTCATTGTTCGGTGTTGGCTGGTCATCCTGGAATCTTTGGTACCAGAGATTTGGTGGCTAGATCCTTTTGGTGGCCTTCTTTGTCACGGGATGTGCGTTCTTTTGTGCAGTCCTGTGGGACTTGTGCTCGGGCTAAGCCCTGCTGTTCTCGTGCCAGTGGGTTGCTTTTGCCCTTGCCGGTCCCGAAGAGGCCCTGGACGCATATTTCCATGGATTTTATTTCAGATCTCCCTGTCTCTCAGAGGATGTCGGTCATTTGGGTGGTTTGTGATCGCTTCTCTAAGATGGTCCATTTGGTACCCTTGTCTAAGTTGCCTTCTTCCTCTGATTTGGTGCCATTGTTTTTCCAGCATGTGGTTTGTTTGCATGGCATTCCGGAGAACATCGTCTCGGACAGAGGTTCCCAGTTTGTTTCGAGGTTTTGGCGGTCCTTTAGTGCTAAGATGGGCATTGATTTGTCTTTTTCTTCGGCTTTCCATCCTCAGACAAATGGCCAAACCGAACGAACAGGATGATTGGGTGTCCTTCTTGCCTTTGGCCGAGTTCGCTCTTAATAATCGGGCCAGCTCGGCTACTTTGGTTTCGCCGTTTTTCTGTAATTCTGGTTTCCATCCTCGTTTCTCTTCAGGGCAGGTTGAGCCTTCGGACTGTCCTGGTGTGGATACTGTGGTGGACAGGTTGCAGCAGATTTGGACTCATGTGGTGGACAATTTGACATTGTCCCAGGAGAAGGCTCAATGTTTCGCTAACCGCCGGCGCTGTGTTGGTCCCCGACTTAGTGTTGGGGATTTGGTTTGGTTGTCGTCTCGTTATGTTCCTATGAAGGTTTCCTCTCCTAAGTTTAAGCCTCGTTTCATTGGTCCGTATAAGATTTCTGAAGTTCTCAATCCTGTGTCATTTCGTTTGGCCCTTCCAGCTTCTTTTGCCATCCATAATGTGTTCCATAGGTCGTTGTTGCGGAGATACGTGGCGCCTATGGTTCCCTCCGTTGATCCTCCTGCCCCGCTGTTGGTCGAGGGGGAGTTGGAGTATGTGGTGGAGAAGATTTTGGATTCTCGTATTTCGAGACGGAAACTCCAGTACCTGGTCAAGTGGAAGGGTTATGGTCAGGAAGATAATTCCTGGGTTTTTGCCTCTGATGTTCATGCTGCCGATCTAGTTCGTGCCTTTCATTTGGCTCGTCCTAATCGACCTGGGGGCTCTGGTGAGGGTTCGGTGACCCCTCCTCAAGGGGGGGGTACTGTTGTGAATTCTGTTATCGAACTCCCTCCTGTGGTCATGAATGGTACTTCGGCGAGTTCTGTCCATGGACTCCCTCTGGTGGCTGTGAGTGGAGCTGCTGCTTCTGAGGTTCCTTCCACAGGTGATTTAGTTTATTCTTTGGCTGGCTGCTCTATTTAACTCCACTCAGATCGTTACTCTATGCCAGCTGTCAATGTTCTTGTACTGGTTCAGTTCGGTCTTGGATCTTTCTGGTGACCTGTCTACTCCAGCAGAAGCTAAGTCCCTGCTAGTTTATTATTTGTTCATTGTTTTCTTGTCCAGCTTGCTATCATGATTTTGCTTTGCTAGCTGGAAGCTCTGGGATGCAGAGTGGCACCTCCGCACCGTGAGTCGGTGCGGAGGTCTTTTTGCACTTTCTGCGTGGTTTTTTTGTAGTTTTTTGTGCTGACCGCAAAGATACCTTTCCTATCCTCAGTCTGTTTAGTAAGTCTGGCCTCCCTTTGCTGAAACCTGTTTCATTTCTGTGTTTGTGACTTTCATCTTAACTCACAGTCAATATATGTGGGGGGCTTCCTTTACCTTTGGGGAATTTCTCTGAGGCAAGGTAGGCTTTATTTTCTATCTCTAGGGCTAGTTAGTTCTTAGGCTGTGAAGAGGCGTCTAGGGAGAGTCAGGAACGCTCCATGGCTATTTCTAGTGTGTGTTATAGGATTAGGGGTTGCGGTCAGCAGAGCTCCCACTTCCCAGAGCTTGTCCTTTGTTAGTTTAACCATCAGGTCTTTTCGGGTGCTCCTAACCACCAGGTCCATAACAAGGTACCAACTGATTATTACTTTGTCGAATGCTAGCCCTAGTTGGGAAGTAGTCATCTGGCACTGTCCATCACCATCTAACTCCCAGGGACCCTCATCAGTGCCCGGTCATACGAGGCCGAACATCCCAACTGGCATCACAAACCTTTCTATTATTTTATTATTAGCCCCACAATTGACAAAGACTGGCGTGCGCCCCCTGTCGTTCTCAATCGCCGTGACCCTGTACCGCTACCGCAGTGGACCGGCCAGGGTGGCACACAAGCAGGAGTAGTCTGCGCCAGTTGGGGATAGAGCCAGAGAGACACAGGCATGGGAAGAGCTTCCAAGCACCAAAGGCACTTCAGCCTTACTTTCCATATCGGTTGAAATGCTGATTTCTCAGTAGAAATACAGACTATCTAGGTAAAGGTATTTCTTGACTTGTCTTTGAATGAGCTACCAGTGCACATACATAGTTTGGAGGGTGAAATCTTGCTGATAAATTCCCTTCTAAAGAAATGTTAAAAAAAAAGAAAGTTTAAAATACACGTTAGATGAAGTCGAGACAATGAGTGGGTCCTTTGGCTCTTTTGGCGTATTTGCTGTTTTTTTAATTAATACCTTACCTATTTCACCCTGATCAATTGTCAGTGCATATATGATAATTGTATTATACATATCTTTATTCAGGCTATTGATTTTTGTGAGGGTCATATGATTCAAATGCACAGTATAGGGTCAGTAAATAATTGTTGTTAATGGTAATCTTATCAGCTTAAATCTGTGATATTTGCTGGAAAATGTTTCCATTGAATGGGAATTAACCAGCTCAGAGCTACAGTTCATATACTGATGAAGGTCTGGTTGGTCTGAAACGCACGTCGGGGTCCGGCGCCATGCATCTCCATCTCCATCAGCACACCACTCTTCTGGTATGCACTTCCTTGCCACTGGCAATTTTTAATTATGTGTCATGCTATTACTATACATCTATTGATGATATAGGCAGGCGCATGTACATATGTATTATACATTTACTATACACATTGATTTAATTCACTGCTTGTGATTTACTTATTGCCTACTGTGTGTATACAGTATGTACCGTATATATATGCTCTCCTTATTATATAAACATTGACATCAAATACTCCATACATGAATACAATTCATGCGCCCCATGGTTGTCAATAGCATGATTGCACTTTTTTAAGTGGCGATTTTTGATTGATACTATTCCTTTAATATGCATTTTTTGCCAATTTCTGCTGCTTATTATGTAATTCCATTGTATGTGTGCGCCTTTGTGCCACCATTTGCCCTTATACTTATTTTCAATAAAGGCTATTTTTTTAAACTATTTTCTTGTCTTTCTACTTTAAATCTACCATTTATTTTACTCAATTTTCTTCCTTCCTTGGTTTTTTCATATACTAATTGTGGTTCAGATTGATAGATGCTCATATTGTCATAGAACTGTAAGGGCCTTCATCGGTTCTGGCAAAAAGAAAGAAAAAAAACTTAAAAGGTTGTCCTATGCAGCCAAGAAACTGGTTTCTTCCAGATGTGTTCCAATAAAAATGATACCCCTATTTTAATTACTGATGTGCCAGTGCTGACAAATGTATGATTGAAGTAAAATCCAAATTAGTCTTGAAGTTCCTTGATGGCTTATCAATGTATTCTGAGTGCATTGATCCCATTCATTACGGCCCAACCGCTTCTCCTTGAATGACAGCATCATCCTCCGCTATGCCAGGTGTTTGACAGATCTATCGTCTGCAATCAGTACCAAAGAAGGTTTCACTGAGTAGTAATAAAAAGGAACAACGCATTTATAGGCAAATCTGCGTTTTTCTTGAAACATTCATTTCTCAGCACTGGTACATTAATTTCATGGCCACTTGCTGGGAAAGGAACTGCAACAGAACTTTATTTAAGGGAATGGGGCTGTGTTGTATTTTCCTGCAAAGATGGTATGACTGCATCATTGTGCAACGCTGTTCAACCAGCATTGCTTATCCTTCATTTTTCAAGTTGGAATCCTGGCGGTAAAGGCATGCCTGTCAAATCTAGACCCTTACCCGCTTCTGCTTCCAGGCAGTCTTGAATCTCTTAGTGCTCAAAATGAAGGACATGCCACAGTCAGTGTCTCTGAGCAGAACAGACATTTTCCTGGAAAAAAATACAGGTGTAAGTGGGACCTGTGGTTCCACCCAGCCAGAATGTTGCTGTCCAGAACGAGAAATCAGCTTCTTGCTGTGGCTTATGGGGAAGCACCACACCATACTTAAACTTCCTGAATATTGCTGGGAAGTGCCAGATATTGTTCTTGGATTACTACTTGATCTCTGGTTTTATTGGATTCTCTGTTGTTGATTCTGTTGCGGTTAGTGACTCTGCCCACGTCTGTTCTAATAACCTTCCTATTTTTTACCTCTGTGTTACTCCGCTATTTACTAACCTCCTTGTATTTGACCTTGGACAAAAATCAGAAAATAAAGCCAAAGTCACGGAGAAAGCCATGTTTCTGACTCAGCTAATGCTAGTCTTGCCTAAGGCTCACTCCTCTAGCCTGCAGCCACTATGTGGACGCAACGCATTGAACCCAACAGTAATTCCAAATTCCTTTATACAAATTAAAGGGTGAAGTCTGTCCGAGGTAGCCTTTTCGAGTTGATGACTTTGACAGACTTAATATTCTGGAGTTTGTGGTTAAGCATTTAGATAAAATCAAGACGACATTAGCTTCACAAATAAAGACAAGGGTAAACCCTGATGCAGGAGACAAGAATGCAGGAAAATTAAGAGAGTGTAGATGTAATGACATTTATTAACGGCATGCTACAAACAGCTAGAGTTGTTAGAAAGAGTAAGTATAGATATTTGAGTATTTTTTCAGTAAATACATAAAATTAAAAAACGGATACAGAATACAGAAATTAACCATGCACTACGCAATTAGAAAATAATGGTTTCTTTAATATTCATCTTCACTTTCCATGTGATAACAGGTCATGATAATATACATGACATTTTGCTGCCCACCCACCCTCTGCATTGTCACAAGTAAAGCTGGTACTGTTGCTTATCAAAATATACAAGACAAGTGATTCTTTTTCATATAAAAGCACTTTATACTTTAAATTGTTCCCAAAAAAACACATTTTGCCTAGTTAGAAAAAAAAAAGTTGTTACAAATATTTACAGCTTTTATGTCAAATGAACATTCTTATTTTGACGAAAGGGTGTGATAAAGGAAACGGGCAGAACTAAAAATGCCCCTGGTCAATAATCTCTCTATACATACAGTACTGTAAATAGCCATCTACTGTATTGTCCCAGGTTCCTTGAAAATTTGATCACAAAAAACGGAAATTATCTTTTCAACAGGAAAAGTAAAATGAGTTGAAAAGGCCACTTTTCGTTTCTGAATAACATAGTAAAAATGCAGACAACCAGTGAATGTCTTAGTAATACCAGGACAGACATCTTTGGTCAGAGCCGTGAGGTGACATTCTAGATACAGTACAGAAACGCACTTGTAACTTGTGCTACTGTGGACCTAAAACCAAAATGTGCAAAACACACCCGCACATCCAAAAGAACCAAGGAATCTGGAGAGTAAAAGCATCTTGTAATTAGCAACACCACAATGTACATAGAATAGGTAATGAAATCTCACCCGTGTCCTTCCATTAAGCATGAAGAATGACCTTGACTGCCTCAAAATAAAGACATAGCTGCATATTACTTATATGGGAATGTAGTGTGACAACCTCGACATGTTTTTACTGCAATACTACACAAGGAAACCTGTAGAGGTCATTCGTTGGGTGTTTATGTCATTAACAGGCCTTACATTTAGCCCTGGTGATAAACTCTGTAGACTTAAACTTTAAAGACATGCCAATCTGAAATGATATTGATGGTTTACAGAATGACAAACAGCAAAATGTGGATACTTGAAGGCACATAAACTTTGGTCCTTTAAATTCTTGCATCAAGCCCCAAGAAAATATAAAGAAACACGAATCAGTTACATTATCTAGATGTGAATCCTACCAGAACGTACAAATTAGAATATTACTATCAGTCTGCTCCAAAAGCATTCTGGGGGGAAAAAAAGATGGATTTTATAGAAGCGTAATTGTCACATCTAAGCGGATGTAAGGTATACAACCCTTGAGTGTATATTCCACATGGAAAAAAAAGTCCACTGTGAGTATATTTATCACCTTAATACGCAGCTCAAAGTTCCATACACTATTAAAAGCTGCTGCAGTTGATATCTTTTGCAACTGCTATCATATTATCAGATATACACTGTTATACTAAATGAGCAGTAGCTCTAATTTATTGGTACAGCCCTAAGCAGTGGCCATAGATTGAAAAGATTAAGGCAAACATAGCATCGGCAATGCAAGAAGCTTAATCTTTCAAATTGACAAAAATTGTTTGTCAATGGTCATCAACAATAAATCAATTCTTGATGACCAGTTCGGAAACAGTGGTGTCTTCCATGGCCGATGTGTAGTACGGTACCCCAAATGCAATGGCAAAACCCTGAAATTTCTGTGTGCTCGTTATTAGAAAATTGATTACAAGCTTTCAGCTAGAAAGCAAATATCCAGTGTTGGGCACTATACATTCAAAGATATGATGGATATGGACGATAGATAAAGGAGTTTGCATTATTGCCCTTTTGATACCAACTCCAAAACAGCAGTCTGGAAGATTATAATCCACACATTTATCATTAGCAGCATTGTCCTCACATACAGTATGTTGAGCCCATCACTGCCCATAACATGCCACGAGAATTATTTATACCAACATTTGGATCTACTTCTAATTCGACCTAAAGTATTGGAATGAATTAGTTTATCAAGAATGAGCATCCTATAGTTTAATAAAACTACCCTTCCATTATTTTCTTCCATACTGTGAGGTCCTCATCCAGTAATCACTTTTTTATGGGGTTTCGTGTCCATTGGTTCTATTTGGGTAGCAAAGGGATTGTCAGGACGTCGGAAAAAAGGGTCAGCCATTTTCAGACACAGTTCCACTCATGGCCTCTATTTGGTGTTACCATTCATCCTTATTCAAGTAAATTTGGCTTGACTATAATGCAAGGCACGGACTGGTACAGAAGAAAGCAGACCACTTTTCTAATCCTGGACAACCTCTTTCAAGATAACAACATAAGAAACAATATAAATGAATGAAGGCACTAGGATACATGGCAGAATCTTGTACTTAAAACATATTTTAAATTTTATTTTTTTGCATTACTTATTGAAATATATGGGCTTTCTATGTTATAAGTGGATATGGTAAGTATTTTAGGACACCATCTATTACAATCTCTGGTTCATAAATGAGGTGCTCAACAACCCCATACCCTCACCCCAGAATGTGGTACTTGAAAATGGGCTATCTAAACCAGACAACCGATGTTTAATAACTAGAGTGTTGTGAAAATTAATTGGGACAAAGCATTTTTTAAAGGGAACCTGTCACCTGAATTTGGCGGGACTGGTGTGGGGTCATATGGGCGGATGTTTCAGGTGTTTGATTCACCCTTTCCTTACCCGCTGGCTGCATGCTGGCCGAAATATAGGATTGAAGTTCATTCTCTGTCCTCCGTAGTACACGCCTGCGCAAGGGAAGATTGCCTCGCGCAGGCATGTACTACGGAGGACAGAGAATGAACTTCAATCCAATATTGCGGCCAGCATGCAGCCAGCGGGTAAGGAAAGGGTGAATCAAACACCCGAAAACTCCGCCCATATGACCCAAAACCAGTCCTGCCAAATTCAGGTGACAGGTTCCCTTTAAGTAAAATCGTAAGTTGGTTACCAGTCAGTGATTCAAAACAGTTTTAATATATAATAAATAAATCTTGGTCAATTAGCCAGTGGAAAAAGGTAATTTTCAGAATTAGTATGTAACAGTGCATTATAACATTTTATTTTTTTGCTTTGTCCCAATTATTTTGCACAGCACTGTGTCACATAGGCAAGGTCTACAGATTTACTAAAAGGGAGTTTGTCAGCCCAAAATGACTGTTCAAACCAAACACTGGTGCTCAATCCATCTTTGGCGTAGTAAAGAGTTCCTTTTACTTACTTGTTTTCGATCTATATCAATGACACTTTTTCTTTTATTAACAGCTTTGGCATTGCAAGAGCCGTAGGTAGAAAGGTACACTGAATTGTTTAGCCACTCCATGGGTATACCGAGCGCCCTTGCTTGGTGTGAACAGTCATTTTGTGCTGACAGACTCTCTTTAAAGAAGAACATTCATATCAGGATTACCCATCTGTTACAGGGTCCTCTTGGTATGCTATCAAATGTTGACACTAGAGAATAAAACATTAAGAAATATGTATATGAAACAGGAATTAACACAACAGGCCTGGAGTGTTTAAATATTAAGGCTTATAGTGGATCTACGTACTTACACAATAAGTGAAGAACATGCCATAAAGGTTAGAACAAACACTTCTCAACTGAAGTCAAAGAGGATTATCAACAGTCTGTAGATGCCCTTTTTATTTAAGAAATTCAAATCAAAATATCACCTTTTAGCAAAAGACAAGGGTCTTCCAAAAGGACCCGGCTTTCTAGCAAAAGTCAAGTCCCAACTTCTGGGATGTGGAATATCAGCATGTAGAGTGGGATCCTATAACACTTGGTGGCCCTTCTCAAGAGTTATTGCGAGATCTCGCTTTTTGCACTAACCCAGTGCGGTCACATACTCTATTAAGAGGTTTCTGAATTATGACTGCTCTAGTGATGCTACCATTCGGGAACAGCTTAGGCTTTTTTCACACTTCCGTCTTCTGGCGAGCGTTGTAATGCGTTGTTGCAACGGATCGACATATGTTTTGAAAATAGTGTAAAACGTGTATAACACATCCAGTGTTTTGACAGATGTGTCGTTTGTGTTCTTGCCTGAATTTCAATAGAGAAATTTCTGGGGAGACAAGAGAGAGAAACAGAGAGAGAGACAAAACGCGCGAGAGAGAGAGAACGAGACTTTTCCCCTGGTTGGAATATGCTTCCAGGCATGCTCAGATGTAAAAACTGCATACATCACTGGATTCCTGCGTTTCACAGTGTTCACAGGATCCCGTGTCCACAGGCTCCTATTTTGTGGAACGACGTATCCCGCAGGAGGCATCGGGGAACGTTTTTTCCTGTGGGCTGTCAAATTCCACAGGATCCAGTGCATGACGGAAGAAATGTGTGGCCATCAGTCGCGATACATTGCTAATACAACTCTATGAGAAAATGCAGGATCCTGCAAATTGTTTTGCAGGATCCCGTTTTCTCAAAAAACAACGTATCTTGACGGGACTACAAAGACGGAAGTGTGAAAGAGCTCTTAGTAAAGTGTGCAATAGTGCAGGGTTAGTGCAAAGAGCAAGATCTTTATCACAGCAGGGGCGGGTGTGGAGGGTTTTTATGAAAGCAGGGGCGTGTGTGGAGGGTTTTGACATCCCATTCTGCATGCTAGGATCCCATAAAATGGAAAACCTAGGATTTGTTGGAAAGTCATGCCCTTTAGGGGACCATTAGTAATCCTTATGACTTTTGCTAATGGGAGATATTTGGAAAACTCACCAGTCTCTTTACGAAGGGCATTTGAAGACTGGTAATAGGTACTTTTTAACCAATTAAGGCTCACTGGATTACATGAAATACTGAACGTTCAAGATCTTACGGAAAAATGCAACTTGAGTTCCAGAATACACATTTTACAACACAGTTCAATAAAACACCTTCCACAATTTATGTAAATTAAATGAAGAGAATGATTGTTCTTTAAAACAAATTCACTGCATGCCTTAAAGGTATACATGACCTTTCGTAACCAGAAAAAAGTAACACATTTGGCTGCATACTACTGAGAAAAAAAAAACACCAAATCAAATATATATATTTTGATATATACATACACACAATGTCACATAAATAATCAAACACCAACTAAGGGAGTTACAGCTTTGTCTCAACAGCGACCCTTTGTCTACAGACCTTCAAATCAATGCTACACAAGCATGCTTGTGTGTACAACATTAAGCCACAGACGTTATATTTCTCAATATACTGTCATGCAATACATTATTCACAATATATCTCTGACTAAGTCGTGCGCTAACATTTTTGGTACACTGTTGTGATGAAATGCGTAGATGGGCACAAATCCAGATGGTCCATTTTGCTTGCTGAATATTGTAAAAGCCATTACAAGACAAAATCATTTCCTCTGCCACTAAACAAACGCAAATGACAGCTGCCTCCTTCACCGTTGAAACATATCCATTAGGTTCATAGGATGCAAACTATACATTTCCGATTCAAAGCCAAGGAACTGTGCTAACCCTAGAAGTATGGTTACCTTTCCCCCCAAAAAAAAATAATTATCATCCTTCTGAAGATGAGCATTTCTGTTAATGTAATTACTACTATATCTCTTTTCAGACTTGCATATAAATGTCACCAGTATGTACTGATGAAGTCAAGCTAGAAGAATGAACATAAGCAAGTACTAATTCTCAATTACTGTTCCCAAAAATGATCTTTTCCATAAAGAGATGGTCTTGGACTTTTACATTGATGGACTATCCTGAAGAAAGGTCATCAATATCTAAATCGATGGGGTGGGTGACACCTGAGACCCCTGATCAACTGTTTCCATTGACAGATGTGCTCAGTGGCCTTGGCTCAGTACTGCATATCCACCTCCTATTCAAATCAATAGGGCGCAGATGTTTAATACCCAACCACAGCTACTATGCAGTTGTGCTCCGCAGCTGAGCACATCTAGATGCCTTAAGCACTGGGCACACCTGATCGGCAGCAGGTCCTAAGTGTTGCCCCTCCACCAATGTGATATTGATGATTTATCCTAAGGACAGGTCATCAATATAAAAGCCCCAGACTACCCCTTTAACCATAATCTATACTAAAAACATGACCATATAGAAAAATGAACTGCAACCCTATGATGAAATATTTCCACAAGAATGACCATATAGTCTTTGACATTCCAGGGTAAGAACTATAGAATGGTTCTCAATGTCCAACACAATATTTTCCAATATACAAAGCAAACACCATTTATATTTAGAAGCATAATAGCTGCTTGTCGCCATATTTAAGCCATATTTTTTTCTAATAGATAATTAATAATGAATAATCATTTAGCTATTTCATAAGGCTGACCACAAAGTATACATTTTCTTGGTGGCACTGGAAGTTGTTCTGTGGTATGAAAAATTAATTATTGCCCATGGAAGTGAAGGGGTGAAAATGGTATGCTAGCAGTAAAAGTAGAATGTTTTATTGCAGTATATGTACAGAATTTAAAGGTAGATACACCCGGCTACATTACGCATAATGAAACAGTTCAAATAATAAATTTAATTGTCAAAAAACTTTAAAGTGTCAATTACAATCTGGAAAGAATAAAGTATTAAAGTGCTAACAAATCAGCATTTGGGTAATCTGAGATGTTAATTTAGAACCATTTGCTTTATCACAACAGAATTTCAATTATTATACTGTCAGGCATAGTAACTAGTGATGAGCGAGCATGCTCGGGAGTTATCAGAGTATCTCGGGCGTGCTCGAATAATATGTTTTAGTTCTTGCGCCTGCATGTTTCGAGCCTGTTCGACAGCCGCAACACATGCAGGGATTTGTTGTTTGTTAGCCAACCCCTGAATGTGTTGTGGCTGTCTAACAGCCTCGAAACATGCATGTGCGGGGACTAGAACATATTACTCGGGCACGCCCAAGATACTCAGATAACACCCAACCATGCTCGGATAACATGATATTCGAGCAAGCTTGCTCATCACTAATACTTATCAATATAGGTAATAACCGGTTCTCCTCAACATCTCCGTATCACATATGCTAGTTAAACAGACGTAAGCGATACCAGAAATTACATGTAATATTAATAAAACACTGCTAATTGCTCCAATGACATCTTAGAGCACTTTCTGATGGATATGTTTCTCCATGAACACCATTTAAATAGATACTAAAGATTTGGGATTCTGATCATACATATTGATACACAGTTATGGGGGAAGGAACGGTTAAGAATCCAATGAACGCCACACAATGGCCTTAGACCAGCTAGGACCTCACCTATTCTCTATATTCTATATCTTAAAACTGCAATTTCTTGTAAAGCAGCAACTGACATTCAGCGCCGGTTAGAGATTCTTGAGGATATGTTTGATTTAGATTTTTGTTTTGTTTTTTTGCATTCATAAAAATCCACAATCAAACAAAAGACAGTAGAAATATATCCTGAGATACTCTGAGTGTAGCAACAGTTTCCAGTCTGTGAATCTATCAACCCGGGGGGGGGAAAAAAAAAGACTGGTCATCACTACCAATTAAGAACCCCCTCAAAACAAAAGTTATTCCCTATCCGATAGGGTATAACTTGCCAATCACTGGGGGTCCAATTCTTTGATCAGGGCTTTAGAACATTGACAATGGGGCATGTGGTTCCCCTGCTCCATTTATGATCTATATGAGACTCGCAGAGTGCTTCACTTGGCAGCCCCATAGACAATAAATGGAGCGGATGCTGAGCATATGCATCTCTACGTCTTTCAAGAAATAGCTGTCCTTGGTGTTCTAAAGAGCTAATCTATGGATTGCTGGGGGTTCTGGTAGAAGAACCCCAGTGATCAGCAAGTTTTGCTCTATTTCATTTATAGGGGACAACCTTTTTGGGGGGAACAACTTAGCAATTGACTGGGTGTCACATCATTTGGGCTAACTTGTGAAAGCTCTCATGCATAAAGTCTTATTACAGCTTCAAATTGTATAGAGCCATAAAAGGACTGCATGGTGCATGGTACTTCCATATCCTACAAAATTAGGAGACACTTTTTTTCAGTTTACATAAATCGTGGCATGCTCCATCAGAATGGTAAGAATTTTTTCATACATATTGTACCTAACTGAGCATTGTACAGTAGGACTCGAGTTACCTGTGGCTCTAAAGTACAGAATTCTACAGGGCACCGACCAGCCTAGGAAAATTGGTCTCCCAACCAATAGCAGTGCAGCTTTCATTTTTTAATAGTTTAAAAATTAAAGCTGAATTATATGGATCGTCATTTGCAACACGGTTGGTTCTTCTAGACAGTATGGATTGATAAAACCAAAATTCTATTCGGCCATTTCTGTCATCATCACAGTATAACCAAATCAAACCATTACATTTTGTGTTCATTAGTGCTACATATCGGTAAATACAGGTTTGAGCCTTGTGGATATTTTCACATGTATTTCGTAACCGAATATCATACATTTAAAATAAAGATCACATAAAATACAGCCACACCGAAATTTCTGAATTTCTTGTCAGTGAATACACAGTGATGCAACATATTGCATTATTTTTGTATATGTGCAGTTTTACAGCCAGTCATTGACGTTTTCTTTCATTACGTAAAAATAAAAACAAGCGAAGAGCATTCTAGAATCATAAGGTTTTTCCTGCAGATTTGTGATATAAAACGGAACATTTAAAAGCCTCAGAGCTTACAAAAGAACATAGTAGCAGACAGACATTCACTAAAAATTTTCTATTACTTTTCAGCACTCTAAATGTTTTGGAGATAGATCGTTATACCCAACATGTGGCGGTAGAAACAAACATGGCCAACTCCGAGTGCTCCATCACCCCAGAAAACCTCAATTATGACACTGCAAACAAGTATTTTTTAACATTCATGCGGTCCATCTCATTGTAAATGTATGCAGATTTTCAATGCTTTCTTTTTCTATTTTCATCACCTGTTTTCTAAGGCTAAATGCAATTGAAACCGTTTAATGCTTGAGGAAAATAAAACTCACATGGAACACAAAAAACTAGAAAAATTTAAAGGGGGAAAAAACAAAAACTGTCACCAAACCCACAATACAATTTTCAAAAGATACATCAAAAATAACCTACCCTATTTTTCATTATAAGCACATAATAAGGCACATAATAAGTAAATTACGGTAAGTACACAGTAATTCTGATGCAAGGATTTTAGTTATTATAGTGGTACAAAAAACCCTTGAGGTTTAAGTCTTGTTGAACACATTACCAAAAATAATTTCTTAAAAATCTGCAAAAACCAAATAATAGACCTGAATAATTATTTGTGAGACTGTAAACTTTTTTCTTTAGGAAAAGAAACAGTTTGAGATTTAATTAACGGTGAACTATTACAATTTGTTCCAAAATAAGCGCATTACACAACAAATCTCAATAAGTAGCCTATCGCTTTTCAATACAGACTGCTTTGGAACATTTGCAGCTCCATTTTTCACGTAACATTGAATTTTTTTTAACCATCTCCCAAAAGCTGTAGAGCGTAAGAAGGAACAAAAATATCTCAAACACACAAGATTGAATCAGGAATAAAGTATATTAAAAAAATGATTAAAATATACATTTAAAAGGAAAAAAATTGTGGGCAAAATTACTAATAAAATAAATTTGGTCCACCGTAATTTGTCATTGAAAAATATGAGCATATCGCCAGTATATAACCAAATATTTGCTAGAGATATGCCCACAGAAAAAGGAAAAAAAAAATCACATCCTCTTCATTTTCAACATTCTCTAGTCATAAATATAAAACAAGGACCTGAATTCTTGCAAAGTAAAATTCCAAATAAATAAAGAATATGAAAAAAAGAGTTGAGATTTGTCATATAACTATATCAAAACCTTTATGATTGTCAGAAAAATGTTGTGTAAGGTTTATTTGGAACAAAGATAAAATGAACACCGGGAAATGCAATTAAAAACAAAACTCTAATATTTCTAGATTTTGCTATAAAATGCAGAATTTGTAGATTTCACCACTATCAAGCACGAAGCTTTAAAATGATTCTGCATTTTCTCAGTCTGTTTGTAAGAAGGCATCTGATGTGTTCCTTCTTCTCATTGAGATTCAACGTTACAAACGAGGCAAGGCTGGTCTTACAACATTCAGTCTTTGTCTGAGGACTTTTGCCAAAATCGTGGTCCAGTCTTTACAAGGAAATAATGAAGAGGTGATAGCAGACAAAACTTAGATCATTGATTTGGAGAAGGAAACTCTCAGATGGTGGTTATCTCCCAAATCATGGTTGTGCAGATCTATTAGAGCTGTTATAGCTTCCTCCACTGACCCAAGTTGGATAAGTGCCATTTTTCGGTCTTTCCTACGAAAATATAAAGCAAAGTCTTAACATTCTATACATTTTCTGTACATAAAGATTACGATTACATGTATTTAGTAGCAGTTTTGCAGTTGCTTGTAAAAGTATTTACCCTCCTTGGCATTTTTCATATTTTGCTATCTCGCAACCTGGAATTTCACTATTTTTTTTAGGGTTTGCATCAGTTCATGTAAATTACATGCCAACGAACATGAACATTTGGTTTTCTTTTTAATATGAAGCAAACAATAAATAGGACAAAATAACTGAAAACTTCAGTGTGCATAACTATTCACCCCCTAAAGTCAGTACTTTGTAGAGCCTCCTTTTGCTGCAATTACAGCTGCAAGTTGCCTAGGATACGTCTCTGAGTTTTCCACTTCTTACCACTGTGATTTTTGCCCATTCCTCAAGGCGAAACTGCTCCAGCTCCTTCAATTTAAATGGTTTCCTCTAGTGAACAGCAATTTTAAAGTCTGACTACAGATTGTCAATTGGATTAAGGTCTGGGCTTTGATTAGGTCACTCCAAAAGATTTACAGTGGGGCAAAAAAGTATTTAGTCAGTCAGCAATAGTGCAAGTTCCACCACTTAAAAAGATGAGAGGCGTCTGTAATTTACATCATAGGTAGACCTCAACTATGGGAGACAAACTGAGAAAAAAAAATCCACAAAATCACATTGTCTGTTTTTTTAACAATTTATTTGCATATTATGGTGGAAAATAAGTATTTGGTCAGAAACAAAATTTCATCTCAATACTTTGTAATATAT
Organism: Ranitomeya imitator; assembly: GCF_032444005.1. Taxonomy (NCBI): domain Eukaryota; kingdom Metazoa; phylum Chordata; class Amphibia; order Anura; family Dendrobatidae; genus Ranitomeya; species Ranitomeya imitator. The sequence continues at coordinate 527,191,001 of NC_091282.1, forward strand.
CCTTTGTTGGCAATGACAGAGGTCAAACGTTTTCTGTAAGTCTTCACAAGGTTGCCACACACTGTTGTTGGTATGTTGGCCCATTCCTCCATGCAGATCTCCTCTAGAGCAGTGATGTTTTTGGCTTTTCGCTTGGCAACACGGACTTTCAACTCCCTCCAAAGGTTTTCTACAGGGTTGAGATCTGGAGACTGGCTAGGCCACTCCAGGACCTTGAAATGCTTCTTACGAAGCCACTCCTTCATTGCCCTGGCGGTGTGCTTTGGATCATTGTCATGTTGAAAGACCCAGCCACGTTTCATCTTCAATGCCCTTGCTGATGGAAGGAGGTTTGCACTCAAAATCTCACGATACATGGCCCCATTCATTCTTTCATGTACCCGGATCAGTCGTCCTGGCCCCTTTGCAGAGAAACAGCCCCAAAGCATGATGTTTCCACCACCATGCTTTACAGTAGGTATGGTGTTTGATGGATGCAACTCAGTATTCTTTTTCCTCCAAACACGACAAGTTGTGTTTCTACCAAACAGTTCCCGTTTGGTTTCATCAGACCATAGGACATTCTCCCAAAACTCCTCTGGATCATCCAAATGCTCTCTTGCAAACTTCAGACGGGCCCGGACATGTACTGGCTTAAGCAGTGGGACACGTCTGGCACTGCAGGATCTGAGTCCATGGTGGCGTAGTGTGTTACTTATGGTAGGCCTTGTTACATTGGTCCCAGCTCTCTGCAGTTCATTCACTAGGTCCCCCCGCGTGGTTCTGGGATTTTTGCTCACCGTTCTTGTGATCATTCTGACCCCACGGGGTGGGATTTTGCGTGGAGCCCTAGATCGAGGGAGATTATCAGTGGTCTTGTATGTCTTCCATTTTCTAATTATTGCTCCCATTGTTGATTTCTTCACTCCAAGCTGGTTGGCTATTGCAGATTCAGTCTTCCCAGCCTGGTGCAGGGCTACAATTTTGTTTCTGGTGTCCTTTGACTCCATAGTGGAGTTTGGAGTCAGACTGTTTGAGGGTGTGCACAGGTGTCTTTTTATACTGATAACAAGTTTAAACAGGTGCCATTACTACAGGTAATGAGTGGAGGAAAGAGGAGACTCTTAAAGAAGAAGTTACAGGTCTGTGAGAGCCAGAAATCTTGATTGTTTGTTTCTGACCAAATACTTATTTTCCACCATAATATGCAAATAAAATGTTAAAAAAACAGACAATGTGATTTTCTGGATTTTTTTTTCTCAGTTTGTCTCCCATAGTTGAGGTCTACCTATGATGTAAATTACAGACGCCTCTCATCTTTTTAAGTGGTGGAACTTGCACTATTGCTGACTGACTAAATACTTTTTTGCCCCACTGTACATATTTCCCCCCTCAAAGCACTCAAGTGTTGCTATAGCAGTATGCTTTGGGTCACTGTCGTGTTGGAAGGTGAACCTTCATCCCAGTCTCAAATCACTTACAGACTGAAACAAGTATTACATAGTTACATAGTTGTTAAGGTTGAAGTAAGACTATATGTCCATCTAGTTCAACCCATAGCCTAACCTAACATGCCCTAACATGTTGATCCAGAGGAAGGCAAAAAAAACCCATGTGGCAAAGAGTAAGCTCCACATTGAGGAAAAAAATTCCTTCCCGACTCCATTGCTCAAGAATATCCCTGTATTTCGCACCATCCATCTTCCCCTCAACTCAAACCATTTTCCCTATCCCTGCTGCTAAAAAAACTTCCCCACGGCATGATGAAGCCACCACCATGTTTCACTGTTGGAATGATGTTCTTGGGGTGATAAGCTGTGTTGGTTGGGCACCAGACATAGCGTTTATCTTGGTGGTCAAAAAGTTCAATTTTGGTCTCTATAACTGTGACCACAGCACCTTCCTCCATACATCTCTCACATATCTTTTGGCAAACTCAAGACGAACATTACAGTTTTTGTGTGTAAGTAAAGGCTTTCTTCTGCCCACTCTTCCAAAAAGGCCACCTCTTTGGATTGTATGGCTTATTGTGGTCATATGGACAGATACTCCCGTCTCTGCCTGTGAACTCTGCAGCTACTTCAGGGTTACCTTTGGTCTGTGTGCTGCCTATCTGATTAATGCCCACCTTGCCTTGGCTGAGAGTTTTGGTGGGCATCCCTCTCTTGGCAGGTTTGTTGTGGAACCATGTTCTTTTCATTTGATGATACTGAATTTGATGGTGCTCTGGGGGATCATCAGAGATTGGGATATTTTATTTATTTTTTTATAACCCAACCCTGACTTGTAGTTCTGAACAACTTTGCACCTGACTTATTTGAAGATCTCCTTGGTCTTCATGGTGTTGTTTGCTTAGTGGTGTCTCTTGCTTAATGGTGTATATTGCTTAACCCCTTAAGCCCCAAGGGTGGTTTGCACGTTAATGACCGGGCCAATTTTTACAATTCTGACCACTGTCCCTTTGTGAGGTTATAACCCTGGAACGCTTTAATGGATCTTGGCGATCCTGACAATGTTTTCTTGAGACATATTGTACTTCATGATATTTGTAAAATTTCTTACATATAACGTGCATTTATTTGTGAAAAAAATGGAAATTTGGCGAAAATTTGGAAAATTTTGCGATTTTCCAACTTTGAATTTTTATGCCCTTAAAGGGAACCTGTCACCTGAATTTGGCGGGACTGGTTTTGGGTCATATGGGCGGAGTTTTCAGGTGTTTGATTCACCCTTTCCTTACCCGCTGGCTGCATGCTGGCCGAAATATTGGATTGAAGTTCATTCTCTGTCCTCCATAGTACACGCCTGCGCAAGGTAAGATTACTTTGTGCAGGTGTGTACTACGGAGGACAGAGAATGAACTTCAATCCAATATTGCAGCCAGCATGTAGCCAGCGGGTAAGGAAAGGGTGAATCAAACACCCTAAAACTCCGCCCATATGACCCAAAACCAGTCCCGCCAAATTCAGGTGACAGGTTCCCTTTAAATCACAGAGATATGTCACACAAAATAATTAATATGTAACATTTTCCAGATGTCTACTTTACATCAGCACAATTTTGGAACCAAAATTTTTTTTTGTTAGGGAGTTATAAGGGTTAAAAGTTGACCAGCAATTTCTCATTTTTATAACACCAATATTTTTTAGGGACCACATCACATTTGAAGTCATTTTGAGGGGTCTATATGATAGAAAATAACCAAGTGTGACACCATTCTAAAAATTGCACCCCTCAAGGTGCTCAAAACCACATTCAAGAAGTTTATTAACCCTTCAGGTGTTTTACAGGAATCTTTGGAATGTTTAAAAAAAAATAAACATTTAACTTTTTTTCACAAAAAATTTACTTTACCTCCAATTTGTTTTATTTTACCAAGGGTAACAGGAGAAAATGGACCCCAAAGGTTGTTGTACACTTTGTCCTGAGTACGCTGATACCCCATATGTGGGGGGGAACCACCGTTTGGGCGCATGGCAGAGCTCGAAAGGGAAGGAGCGCTATTTGGAATGCAGATGGATTGGTCTGCAGGCGTCACGTTGCATCTGCAGAGCCCCTGATGCACCTAAACAGTAGAAATCCCCCACAAGTGACCCCATATTAGAAACTAGACCCCACAAGGAACTTATCTAGATGTGTTGTGAGAACTTTGAACCCTCAAGTGTTTCACTACAGTTTATAACGCAGAGTCTTGAAAATAAAAATTAATTTTTTCCCACAAAAATGTTTTTTTAGCCCCCCAAAATTTTAATTTCCCATGGGTAAGAAGAGAAATTGGACCCCAATAGTTGTTGTACAATTTATCCTGAGTATGCTGATACCCCATATGTTGGGGTAAACTCCTGTTTTGGCGCATGGAAGAGCTCGGAAGGGAAGGAGCACTGTTTTACTTTTTCAACGCAGAATTGGCTGGAATTGAGATCGGACGCCATGTCGCGTTTGGAGAGCCCTGATGTGCCTAAACAGTGGAAACCCCCAATTCTAACTGAAACCCTATCCCAAACACACCCCTAACCCTAATCCCAACCATAACCACACACCTAACCCTGACACACCCCTAACCCTAATCCCAACCGTAAATGTAATCGAAATCCTAACCCTAACTTTAGCCCCAACCCTAACTGTAGCCCTAACCTTAACTTTAGCCCCAACCCTAACCCTAACTTTAGCCCCAACCCTAACTCTAACTTTAGCCCCTGTTAGGTGTCGAGTTCCCGCCTCTGCACAGGGGGAATCTCCAGCCGCAGTGGAGTCTGCTCAGCGGAGACGTCGGTCCCAGCGTCTAGCTCAGGCTAATACTGGACGACTGGTTACTACTGCCCTTCCAGGCTCTGTTCTTGTAGCCAGCAATGTTAAGCAGCGAGCAGGTCTTTCTGGGACTAAGTCCAGATTTTCCCTTTCTGAGCATGCCCACGGGATGACCTCCAATTGGAGGTCGGGGGTCACATGCTTAGGTACTGCAGCTAATCCCATTGGTCCTCTAGGAAGGTCCTAAAGGTGTTCTTCTGTGGCAGACACCCATTGGTCCTTCTCGGAAGGTCTTGTACTTGCTGCAGCTATAAAAGGTTTGCATGGCCGCGCGGCCATGCGCTAGTATACAATTGTTATCGTGTGTGTGTTGATGAGTGCAAGTTGTTCCTTAAAAAACCCATCCCTTGTGTATGACTGTTCGCGTAAAGTGTATTGCTGCAATCTAGCGCCCGGCTGAACTCACAGCTTTAACACACGAAACAGCGTCTAACTGCTGTGACCGCCAGTGCAGCGCTGTGCGCTATTAGAGCGCTTACCTTACCCAAGTCTGGGTGGCTAGTGGCGTTCGCTAGTGTGGCACAGCATACACTTCTGTGCATATTAGTTACCTCTGATACCCCAATTGTGGTGTCAATCGCAAGAGGTCTACACTAACTCTAATCCTGTGTCCTGGGAAAGAGTTCTGTGGTTCCTTGCTTGCGCTCTCTGTGTGGTACCACGACCCTGTGATTTAACAGGGATCGCTTTCTTCCTACAGGATGAAGGTAACCCATGTGTGTATCCTCATTGTACCGCCATATAGTCCGTCATTACTTAGCAGCAGGTTCCATCTCTGCACTGTGGACCCCGGGCTGCGAACGCACCTTATTATATCTATTTAATTATTTGGTGCGTTCTGCTAGCCCTAACAGCCCCAGCCCTAACTTTAGCCCCAACCCTAACTGTAGCCCTAACCCTAACTGTAGCCCTAACCCTAGCCCCAACCCTAACCCTAGCCCCACCCCTAACCCCAACCCTAACCCCAACCCTAGCCCTAACCCTAGCCCTAACTCTAGCCCTAACTATAGCCCTAACCGTAGCCCCAACCCTTATCCCAACGCTAGCCCTAACCCTAACCCTAGCCCTAACCCTAACCCTAGCCCTAGCCCTAACCCTAGCCCTAATGGGAAAATGGAAATAAATACATTTTTAAAAAATTTTTATGTTTCCCTAACTAAGGGGGTGATGAAGGGGGGTTTGATTTACTTTTATAGCGGGTTTTTTTAGCGGATGTTTATGATTGGCAGCCGTCACACACTAAAAGACGCTTTTTATTGCAAAAAATATTTTTTGCGTTACCACATTTTGAGAGCTATAATTTTTCCATATTTTGGTCCACATAGTCATGTGAGGTCTTGTTTTTTGTGGGACGAGTTGACATTTTTATTGGTACCATTTTTGGGCATGTGACATTTTTTGATCGCTTTTTATTCCAATTTTTGTGAGGCAGAATGACCAAAAACCAGCTATTCATGAATTTCTTTTGGGGGGGCGTATATACCGTTCCACATTTGGTAAAATGGATAAAGCAGCTTTATTCTTTGGGTCAGTACGATTACAGCGATGCCTCATTTAAATTTTTTTATGTTTTGGCGCTTTTATACGATAAAAACTATTTTATAGAAAAAATAATTATTTTTGCATCGCTTTATTCTGAGGAGTATAACTCTTATATTTTTTTGCTGATGATGCTGTATGGCGGCTTGATTTTGGGGGGACAAGACGACGTTTTCAGCAGTTCCATGGTTATTTAAATCTGTCTTTTTGATCGCGTGTTATTCCACTTTTTGTTCGGCGGTATGATAATAAAGCGTTGTTTTTGCCTCGTGTTTTTTCTTTTTTTTTATGGTGTTCACTGAAGGGGTTAACTAGTGGGCCAGTTTAATAGGTCGGGTCGTTACGGACGCGGCGATACTAAATATGCATACTTTTATGTGCATACTTTTATTGTTGTTTTTTTTTTTATTTAGATAAAGAAATGTATTTATGGGAACAATATATATATTTTTTCTCTTTATGTAGGAATTTTTTTTTTTTTTTTTACACATTGAAACATTTTTTTTTAACTTTTTTACTTTGTCCCAGGGGGACATCACTGTATAGTGACAGATCGCTGATCTGACACTTTGCAGAGCACTGCTCCTGACTTACCAGCGCCTGCTCTGAGCAGGCACTTGGTAAGCCACCTCCCTGCAGGACCCGGAAGTAGCCCCACGGCCATTTTGGATCCGGGGCCTGCAGGGAGGAGATGCTTGGTACAAGATGAGCACATCGCCTTGTACCGATCGTCTCAGGGAAGCATGCAGGGAGCCCCCTCCCTGCGCGATGCTTCCCTGTACCGCCGAAATGCTGCGATCATGTTTGATCGCAGTGTGCCAGGGGTTAACGTGCCGGGAGCGGTCCGTGACCGCTCCTGGCACATAGTGCCCGATGTCAGCTGCGATAGTCAGCTGACACCCGGCCGCGATTGGTCGCGCTCCCCTCGTGAGCGCGGCCGATCGCATATGACGTACTATCCCATCACTGGGAATTAAATCCCAGCTCACCTTGAATGGATAATGACTCTCACTGTGGTTCACTGGAGTCCCAAAGCTTGAGAAATAGCTGTATAACCTTCTCCAGACTGATAGATCTCAATTACTTTGTTTCTCATTTATTCCACAATTTTTTTTGGATCACAGCATGATGTCTACCTTTTGAGGACCTTTTGGTCTACTTTACTTTGTCAGCCAGGTCCTATTTAAGTGATTTCTTGAATAGGTGTGGTAGTAATCAGGCATGGGTGTGGCTGGGGAATTTGAACTCCCCTTCCCAAATATGTGATAAACTACTTTTAATTTATGTTTTAAGGTGGGGCAATCACTTTTTCACACAGGGCTTTTTAGGTTTGGATTTTTTCCCCCCTAATAACGACCTTCATTTAAAAAATGCATTTTGTGTTTACTTGTGTTATCTTTGTCTAGTATTTAAATTAGTTTGGTGATTTGAAACATTTTGCGTCGAGAAACACGTGATGGTGTCTCCGCAGCTTCTTTACTTGCATCTGCATATTTCCCATAAGGGATGAGGGCAGTGTTCTGGAATCACTGCGTTGAGAAACACGTGATGGTGTCTCCGCGGTGTTGGATGTTTTGGTCTCCCCGAGGCCAATCATCTGTGTCTTTATAGCCTTTTTACTAGGCACTGCTCCTAATAGCCAGATTCCTACTCCACACTGATGAGGGGCAAAAACCCCGAAACAGCTGTCTGTGGATGGATACCATGCTTGGCATAGGTGGCTTTCCTTCTTAGGATGCTGCCCTTCCCGTGGTTGTTCCTTCCTGGGGAAAGGCCTGGCTATTCACTGCTTGCGTCGAGAAACACGTGATGGTGTCTCCGCAGCTTCTTTACTTGCATCTGCATATTTCCCATAAGGGATGGGGGCAGTGTTCTGGAATCACTGCGTTGAGAAACATGTGATGGTGTCTCCGCGGTGTTGGATGTTTTGGTCTCCCCGAGGCCAATCATCTGTGTCTTTATAGCCTTTTTACTAGGCACTGCTCCTAATACCCAGATTCCTACTCCACACTGATGAGGGGCAAAAACCCCGAAACAGCTGTCTGTGGATGGATACCATGCTTGGCATAGGTGGCTTTCCTTCTTAGGATGCTGCCCTTCCCGTGGTTGTTCCTTCCCGGGGAAAGGCCTGGCTATTCACTGCTTGCGTCGAGAAACACGTGATGGTGTCTCCGCAGCTTCTTTACTTGTATCTGCATATTTCCCATAAGGGATGGGGGCAGTGTTCTGGAATCACTGTGTTGAGAAACACGTGATGGTGTCTCCACAGTGTTGGATGTTTTGGTCTCCCCGAGGCCAATCATCTGTGTCTTTATAGCCTTTTTACTAGGCACTGCTCCTAATAGCCAGATTCCTACTCCACACTGATGAGGGGCAAAAACCCCGAAACAGCTGTCTGTGGATGGATACCATGCTTGGCATAGGTGGCTTTCCTTCTCAGGATGCTGCCCTTCCCGTGGTTGTTCCTTCCCGGGGAAAGGCCTGGCTATTCACTGCTTGCGTCGAGAAACACGTGATGGTGTCTCCACAGCTTCTTTACTTGCATCTGCATATTTCCCATAAGGGATGGGGGCAGTGTTCTGGAATCACTGCTTTGAGAAACACGTGATGGTGTCTCCGCAGTGTTGGATGTTTTGGTCTCCCCGAGGCCAATCATCTGTGTCTTTATAGCCTTTTTACTAGGCACTGCTCCTAATAGCCAGATTCCTACTCCACACTGATGAGGGGCAAAAACCCCGAAACAGCTGTCTGTGGATGGATACCATACTTGGCAGAGGTGGCTTTCCTTCTTAGGATGCTGCCCTTCCCGTGGTTGTTCCTTCCCGGGGAAAGGCCTGGCTATTCATTGCTTGCGTCGAGAAACACGTGATGGTGTCTCCGCAGCTTCTTCACTTGCATCTTCATATTTCCCATAAGGGATGGGGGCAGTGTTCTGGAATCACTGCGTTGAGAAACACGTGATGGTGTCTCCGCGGTGTTGGATGTTTTGGTTTCCCCGAGGCCAATCATCTGTGTCTTTATAGCCTTTTTACTAGGCACTGCTCCTAATACCCAGATTCCTACTCCACACTGATGAGGGGCAAAAACCCCGAAACAGCTGTCTGTGGATGGATACCATGCTTGGCATAGGTGGCTTTCCTTCTTAGGATGCTGCCCTTCCCGTGGTTGTTCCTTCCCGGGGAAAGGCCTGGCTATTCACTGCTTGCGTCGAGAAACACGTGATGGTGTCTTCGCAGCTTCTTTACTTGCATCTGCATATTTCCCATAAGGGATGGGGGCAGTGTTCTGGAATCACTGCGTTGAGAAACACGTGATGGTGTCTCCGCGGTGTTGGATGTTTTGGTCTCCCCGAGGCCAATCATCTGTGTCTTTATAGCCTTTTTACTAGGCACTGCTCCTAATAGCCAGATTCCTACTCCACACTGATGAGGGGCAAAAACCCCGAAACAGCTGTCTGTGGATGGATACCATGCTTGGCATAGGTGGCTTTCCTTCTTAGGATGCTGCCCTTCCCGTGGTTGTTCCTTCCCGGGGAAAGGCCTGGCTATTCACTGCTTGCGTCGAGAAACACGTGATGGTGTCTCCGCAGCTTCTTTACTTGCATCTGCATATTTCCCATAAGGGATGGGGGCAGTGTTCTGGAATCACTGCGTTGAGAAACACGTGATGGTGTCTCCGCGGTGTTGGATGTTTTGGTCTCCCCGAGGCCAATCATCTGTGTCTTTATAGCCTTTTTACTAGGCACTGCTCCCAATAGCCAGATTCCTACTCCACACTGATGAGGGGCAAAAACCCCGAAACAGCTGTCTGTGGATGGATACCATGCTTGGCATAGGTGGCTTTCCTTCTTAGGATGCTGCCCTTCCCGTGGTTGTTCCTTCCCGGGGAAAGGCCTGGCTATTCACTGCTTGCGTCGAGAAACACGTGATGGTGTCTCCGCAGCTTCTTTACTTGCATCTGCATATTTCCCATAAGGGATGGGGGCAGTGTTCTGGAATCACTGCGTTGAGAAACACGTGATGGTGTCTCCGCGGTGTTGGATGTTTTGGTCTCCCCGAGGCCAATCATCTGTGTCTTTATAGCCTTTTTACTAGGCACTGCTCCTAATAGCCAGATTCCTACTCCACACTGATGAGGGGCAAAAACCCCGAAACAGCTGTCTGTGGATGGATACCATGCTTGGCATAGGTGGCTTTCCTTCTTAGGATGCTGCCCTTCCCGTGGTTGTTCCTTCCCGGGGAAAGGCCTGGCTATTCACTGCTTGCGTCGAGAAACACGTGATGGTGTCTCCGCAGCTTCTTTACTTGCATCTGCATATTTCCCATAAGGGATGGGGGCAGTGTTCTGGAATCACTGCGTTGAGAAACACGTGATGGTGTCTCCGCGGTGTTGGATGTTTTGGTCTCCCCGAGGCCAATCATCTGTGTCTTTATAGCCTTGTTACTAGGCACTGCTCCTAATAGCCAGATTCCTACTCCACACTGATGAGGGGCAAAAACCCCGAAACAGCTGTCTGTGGATGGATACCATGCTTGGCATAGGTGGCTTTCCTTCTGAGGATGCTGCCCTTCCCGTGGTTGTTCCTTCCCGGGGAAAGGCCTGGCTATTCACTGCTTGCGTCGAGAAACACGTGATGGTGTCTCCGCAGCTTCTTTACTTGCATCTGAAACATTTAAGTGTTACAAATAGGCAAAAGAATAGAAAATCAGAAAGAGGGTAAACACTTTCACAAAAATGTATATATATTTTACATTTTAAAAATTACAAAAAGGAAAATGGGCCAATGCAAAAGTTTGGGCACCTTTTGAGATTTATGTGGTCAGATATCTTTGACCAAGGTTTCAGACCTTAGCCTGATAGGGTTATGGCTTGTTTACTAGCATCATTAGAAAAGGCCAGGCGATGCAAATTTCCCAGCTTCATAAAAACCCAGCCTCCTCTAGCCTTGTGCCAAAAGCAGCAGCCATGAGTAGTGTTGAGCGATACCGTCCGATACTTGAAAGTATCGGTATCGGATAGTATCGGCCGATACCCGAAAAATATCGGATATCGCCGATACCGATATCCGATACCAATACAAGTCAATGGGACATCAAGTATCGGAAGGTATTCTCATGGTTCCCAGGGTCTGAAGGAGAGGAAACTCTCCTTCAGACCCTGGGAACCATAGGGATGTGTAAAATAAAGAATTAAAATAAAAAATATTGATATGCTCACCTCTCCAGCGGCCCCTGGACTTCACGCTGCTAACCGGGAGGCTTCTTTGTTTAAAAAGCGCGCCTTTCGGACCTGTGAATGACGTCCCGGCTTCTGATTGGTCGCGTGCCGCCCATGTGACCGGCACGCGACCAATCAGAGGCTGCGACGTCATTCGCAGGTCCTCAATTCCTAGCATTAGCAGTTTTGTGAATGAGAATGACGTCGCGGCTTCTGATTGGCCGCGTGCCGCCCATGTGACCGGCACGCGGCCAATCAGAAGCCGCGACGTCATTCTCATTCACAAAACTGCTAATGCTAGGAATTGAGTACCTGCGAATGACGTCGCGGCCTCTGATTGGTCGCGTGCCGGTCACATGGGCGGCACGCAACCAATCAGAAGCCGGGACGTCATTCACAGGTCCGAAAGGCGCGCTTTTTAAACAAAGAAGCCTCCCGGTTAGCAGCGTGAAGTCCAGGGGCCGCCGGAGAGGTGAGCATATCAATATTTTTTATTTTAATTCTTTATTTTACACATCCCTATTAATTCGATACCGATACCCGATATCACAAAAATATCGGATCTCGGTATCGGAATTCCGATACCGCAAGTATCGGCCGATACCCGATACTTGCGGTATCGGAATGCTCAACACTAGCCATGAGTTCTTCTAAGCAGCTGCCTTGCACTCTGAAAATGAAAATGGTGGATGCCCACAAAGAAGAAGGCTATAAGAAGATAAGCAAAGTGTTTTCAAGTTGCCTATTCCTTGGTTTGAAATGCAAATAAGAAAAGGCAGTTAACAGGAACAGTGCAGGATAAGATAAGGTATGAAAGACCACGCAAAATTTCAGCGATAGGTGCTCATATAATTGCTAGAGAGGCAAATCAAAAACCCTGCTTGACTGCAAAAGACCTTCAGAAAGTTTGAGCAGACTATGGAGTTGTGTTACATTGTTATACTGTTCAGAGACACCTGAACAAATATGGCCTTCATGGAGGAGTGATCACAAGAAAACTTCTCCTGTGTCCTCACCATAAAATTCAGCGTCAATACAAAAGAGCATCTAAACAAGCCTCATGCATTTTTTAACAAGTACTGTGGACCAATGAGGTTAAAATAGAACTCTTTGGACACAATGATCAAAAGGTATGTGTGGAGAACAAAGAGTACAGAATTTCAGGAAAAGAACATCTCGCCAACCATTAAGCATGGGTGTGGATCAATCATGCTTTGGGGTTGTGTTGCAGCTAATGGCACAGGGAACATTTCATGGGTGGAAGGAAGAATGGATTCCCTGAAATTTCAACAAATTATTGATGCAAACATGGCACCATCTACGAGCTGAAGTTGAAAATAGGATGGCTTCTATAAATGGATAATGATCCTAAACACACTTCAAAATTCACAAAAGACCATTTCAAAAGGTGTAAGCTGAAGTTTTTACAATGGCCATCACAGTCCCCTGATCTGAACATCATTGAAAACTTGCGGCTAAACCTCAAAATAACAGTGCATACTGTTGTGAATTCTGTTGTCGAGCTCCCTCCTGTGGTCGTGAATGGTACTTCGGCGAGTTCTGTCTATGGGCTCCCTCTGGTGGCTATGAGTGAAACTGCTGCTTCTGAGGTTCCTTACACAGGTGACGTGGTTTATCCTTTGGTTGGCTGCTCTATTTAACTGCCCTCAGATCGTTACTCCATGCCAGCTGTCAATGTTTTTGCATTGCTTCAGTTCGCTCCTGGATCTCTCTGGTGACCTGCCTTCTCCTGCAGAAGCTATGTTCCTGATAGTCAGTATTTGTTCACTGTTTTCTTGTCCAGCTGGTTATCATGATTTTGTCTTGCTAGCTGGAAGCTCTGGGATGCAGAGTGGCCCCTCCACACCGTGAGTCGGTGCGGAGGTCCTTTTTGCACACTCTGCGTGGTCTTTTGTAGGTTTTTGTGCTGATCGCAAAGTTACCTTTCCTATCCTCTGTCTATTTAGTAAGTCTGGCCTCCCTTTGCTGAAACCTGTTTCATTTCTGCGTTTGTGACTTTCATCTTTACTCACAGTCAATATATGTGGGGGGCTTCCTTTACCTTTGGGGAATTTCTCTGAGGCAAGGTAGGCTTTATTTTCTATCTCTAGGGCTAGATAGTTCTTAGGCTGTGACGAGGCGCCTAGGTCTGGTCAGGAGCGCTCCACGGCTATTTTTAGTGTGTGTGACAGGATTAGGGCTTGCGGTCAGCAGAGCTCCCACATCCCATAGCTCGTCCTGTATGAGGTTTAACTATCAGGTCATTCCGGGTGCTCCTAACCACCAGGTCATAACAGCATACAAGACAACCCAGGAATCTCACAGAACTGCACACATTTTTCACGGAAGAATGGATGAAAATCCCTTAAGCAAGCATTGAAAGACTCTTGGCTAGCTACAAAAAGCACAAGCTGTGACGGGGTGCTACTAGGTAATAACCATACAGGTTGTCGAAACCTTTGCATTGGCTCATTTTCCTTTTTGTAATTTTTAAAACTGTAAAAGATGAAAAAAATATATATTTTTTTGCTAAATACAAAGGAAATTTGTCATCTTTAACTTTAGCCCTTTTAGGATACACCAGGGGCTTACCTACAGCATTACAGAATGCTGTAGATAAGCCCCTGATGCCAGGGGGCTTAGCTCACCTTCGATTTTGGGGGTGACAGGTTCCCTTTAACTGTTCACAATAAGGCTACAGTAACACTTTCAGTATTTGGTCAATATTTTACATCAGTATCTGTAAGCCAAAACCAGGAGTGGAACAATCAGAGGAAAAGTATAACAGAAACACGACACCACTTCTGTATTATCACTCCTAGTTTTGGCTTGCAAATACTGATGTTAAATACTGACCAAATACTGATAGTGTGACCATAGCCTAAGGGTACCGTCACACTAAGCGACGCTGCAGCGATACCGACAACGATGTCGATCGCTGCAGCGTCGCTGTTTGGTCACACAGACAGCTCTCCAGCGACCAACGATCCCGAGGTCCCCGGTAACCAGGGTAAACATCAAGTTACTAAGCGCAGGGCCGCGCTTAGTAACCCGATGTTTACCATGGTTACCAGCGTAAACGTTAAAAAAACAAACACTACATACTTACCTTCAGCTGTCTGTCCTCCGGCGCTGTGCTTTCCTCTGCACTGTCAGCGCCGGTCAGCCGGAAAGCAGAGCGGTGACGTCACCGCTGTGCTTTCTGGCTGGCCGGCGCTGACACAGGATGCAGGAGGAGTGCAGAGAAGCACAGCACCGGGGACAGACAGCTGAAGGTAAGTATGTAGTGTTTGTTTTTTTAACGTTTATGCTGGTAACCAGGGTAAACATCGGGTTACTAAGCGCGGCCCTGCGCTTAGTAACCCGATGTTTACCCTGGTTACCAGTGAAGACATCGCTGGATCGGCGTCACACACGCCGATCCAGCGATGTCAGCGGGAGATCCAGCGACGAAATAAAGTGCTGGACTTTCCTCAGCGACCAACGATCTCCCAGAAGGTACCTTAACAGTAATTTTCACCATGGGTGCCAAAACTTTTACATGCCACTGTATATTTAATTTATGCCAATTTTTTGTCATTTCACCAACTTAAACTATTTAGTGCTTATGAATGCATCACACACAAATCAGATTACAAAAATATTTTGTAATGTAACAAAATAGGTAAAAAGCCAGGGGGGGATACTTTCACAAGTCACTGTACATTTAGACTTAAAATTGCTTGCAGTTAGCGCTGTTAAATTGCTGTCCACCTGTGAATGTCAACAGGGGGTAAGGAGTTTTTAGGCTAAAGGTACCTTCACAGTGAACGATATCGCTAGCGATCTGTGACGTTGCAGCGTCCTGGCTAGCGATATAGTTGAGTTTGACAGGCAGCAGCGCTCAGGATCCTGCTGTGCCATCGTTGGTCGGAGCAGAAAGTCCAGAACTTTATTTCGTCGCTGGACTCCCGCAGACATCGCTGAATCGGCGTCACACACGCCTTCACTGGTAACCAGGGTAAACATCGGGTTACTAAGCGCAGGGCCGCGCTTAGTAACCCGATGTTTACCCTGGTTACCAGCGTAAACGTAAAAAAAAAAAACACTACTTACTTACATTCCGGTGTCTGTCCCCGGCGCTGTGCTTCTCTGCACTGTGTAAGCGCCAGCCGGAAAGCAGAGCACAGCGGTGACGTCACCGCTGTGCTTTCCGGCCGGCGCTCACAGTCAGTGCAGAGAAGCACAGCGCCGGGGGACAGACACCGGAATGTAAGTATGTAGTGTTTGTTTTTTTTATGTTTACGCTGGTAACCAGGGTAAACATCTGGTTACTAAGCGCGGCCCTGCGCTTAGTAACCCGATGTTTACCCTGGTTACCAGGGGACTTCGCATAGTTGGTCGCTGGAGAGCTGTCTGTGTGACAGCTCTCCAGCGACCACACAGCGACGCTGCAGCAATTGGGATTGTTGTCTAGATCGCTGCAGCGTCGCTAAATGTGACGGTACCTTTACTGTAGACAGTTTTATTATTCAGCGCGAAGGGGTTGTCTAACCTTATTAAAGAGGACCTTTTGCCAAATATTTCAAGTTGAGCAGAATAATGTTTTGTTTGTTTTTTTATTTTTAATAACCCCTTTCTATTGCAGATATATTAGGTTTAGGATTAAGTCCAAGTGGGTGTTATCAGACAGTTTTAAATTGGAATGTGTACTTCTTCCCTCTGTATGTTGCTGATCATATGCAGGCAGCAACATAGTAGAAAAGAGAACATGCGCCCACAATAGCTCAGAGCAGTTTTTCCCATGTGCGAGATATATAACAGAAAGTTTATTCTCATGGTCTAACTTTGTCATTTGTGTTTTCTAGTCCCTACACAAACATCTTTCAGATAAAGTTCCTGCAAAAGTCTCACATAGGAGTAACTTGCCTGTTGTACACGACTCCTGTGTGAGACATACAATGACACCCTGCTGTGATCTCACTGTAGTACAAGTTGCCTAAAAGGCTTCTTTACTAATGAAAACTAATTGGCAATCAAAATATTTGATACCCAATATCTCCCCAATGGCGAAGAAAATAAAAAATAAAAAAACATTTTATTCTGCTCTGCAGCCATTATTACATCATGTGTACTTTTCAACATGAAAAAAAATGATGAACTGTTCTCTTTAAGTGGGTAAAAATTCAAAACTTCTTTTAAAAACAAGCAACTTTATACAACATATTAAAAATCCCTTCAAGAACTTGGTAATTTAGACTGCTCTAATAACCTAGACAAGTGCATCAGTGGTGCCTGGTTTCTTTGGCAAGGAGCGCGGGCTTGTATGCGCTATGTTTTAGAGCTTGAAAGCACTGTTCTGAAGTAGGCCACACTGTAGGATCCGGTTAGCTTTCATCTCCGAGCACTTCTCCCATGCTACACAGATGAAGTTGCCTTTGCTTGTAGCATGGGAAAGCACACAGTTTGGACCTGCAGTGGTCGGTATGATGTGGCAATTTTCAGAAGCGCATTGCCCCGGCAAACAGGAAGGCAGTTGAGCCGTGCGCCCTTGAAGTAAATCACATTTTTGAAGGTGACAGGTTCCTTTCAACTTTTAATTCAATCACACAAGTTTTTTCCTTTTTTTTTTAAAGTGAAGCTATCAAGACAAAATTAATAGTGATGAGCGAGTATACTCGTTGCTCAGATTTTCCCGAGTATGCTCGGGTGGTCTCCGACTATTTGGACGTGCTCAAAGATTTAGTTTTCGTCGCCTCCAAGTGACTTTGCAGCAGAATGTCTGTTTCTGTCTCTAGCTCCTTCCCTTCATAAACTGTTAAAAGCACCAACAACGATCATATCACATCTCAATAAAGGGAAAATATGTCTTCACTGAATACAGATTTTATCCATGAATAGAGAGTGAAAGATCAATCTAGGAGTAGAAGAAGCAGATTTCTCTGATGAAATATATTACAAAGTTGCTAATTTTCCAGTGTACTATTGAATTATAAGATAAAAATGAAATCAACGGTTACTCTTTAAGAGGCACTTTAGCCCCCCTTTGTAATTTATACACCCTAAAAGCATAATAAAAAGGGTTCTCTTAAAAAGAGATTAATATATGTCTGTGTACTAACAAGAACTTGAAAGCACATACTGTACTTGCGATATCAGATGTAAATTTGATGACATAACATAACATTCCTAAACAAATTAAGCAGTTCAGAAGCAAATATACACAGGCAGAATTAATTTAAGAAATCTATAAAGTGTATTTTATAGCAGGTCACTTTGTACACTGTATACAGATAGGATTAAAAGGAAGCAAAATAAAAAGATTATTGCAAATAGTTATACAGAGATACTCACTGGAAGAATTTAAAGGCCTTGACTGAACATCCAGTACTTGCAAACAATCTTTTAAGGTCATCATCAGAAACTGAAGGCCTTTCGGAAATAAAGAAAATGAAGCATACAACAGTTATGAAAGAATTGCACTTAATATCATTGGTAATGTACTATATCAAAGGTTTATTTTTACTTTTCACAGTGAAAGGTCAATGATAATATTAGTTTAGCATTTTCCGTCTAGAAATCTACTTTATATAATGTTACAAGGATGCTATAAAAGGCAATTTTCATTACTGTTCAATGATTGTATATATGATGCCGTCAACCAAATGCAATATATAAAATAACACATTTGTATTTGTCTGCTAAGCTTGTATATGCTTAGGCTTTTATGCCATATAGCAAAAATGTAATGGAGAAAATATGACCTGATTTTTAGACAATGCGATAGTTCCTTTTTCGGGCATGCGCAGTTTGCGCTGCCCTTCGACTCCCATCACATCCCAACAGTTCAGTAGCAATGAGTCACTATTCATTGTACAGAGCGTTGCAGTTCCACTTTGCACACTGTTTACCTCTGGTCACCAAAAAGCTTATAATAGCTGATTGGCGTTGATGCAGGGAGTCAGATTCCCACTTAAGTCTGATAATAATGACCTATCTTGAGGATAGGTCAACAATATAAGAAGTAGTGGACAACGCCTTTAAATATGACGTACAAAGCCATCCACAACCTGTCTCCTCCATACATCTGTGACCTCGTCTCCTGGTACTTACCTACACGCAACCTCCAATCCTCACAAGATCTCCTACTCTACTCCCCTCTTATCTCCTCTTCCCACAATCGTATACAAGATTTCTCTTGCGTATCACCCCTACTCTGGAACCCTCTACCACAACACATCAGACTCTCGCCTACCATCGAAACCTTCAAAAGGAACCTGAAGACCCACCTCTTCCGACAAGCCTACAACCTGCAGTAACCACCGATCGACCAAACCGCTGCATGACCAGCTCTATCCTCGCCTACTGTATACTCACCCATCCCTTGTAGATTGTGAGCCCTCGCGGGCAGGGTCCTCACTCCTCCTGTACCAGTTATGACTTGTATTGTTTAAGATTATTGTACTTGTTTTTATTATGTATACCCCTCCTCACATGTAAAGCGCCATGGAATAAATGGCGCTATAACAATAAATAATAATAATAATAATATGCTATTCATATTTTATACATACGGTATATTCGACAGGTGCAGGGTTGCTGAAGGTGGAAATATATTCTGGAAGTTCTTTGAGCCTGGTTTTTTGAAGCGATGTAGTGGGCTGTTGGTATAGTCCTTAGTCAGGCCTTGGTCTTCATGTCCTTCACGAGGAAGCTGAACAGATTGGTGCTTTGACAAGGTAATTCGCAGAACCCTTCCATGAAGTCTCTGCCCATTTAGATGACTCATAGCTAAATAGGCAAAACCATAAAAAGTATCAAAATTAATAACGTTCAGCAATTATTAAAAATATGCATTGTTTATACTAGTGCACGGCACACATGAAAAATCAAGTCATCACAATTCATGAAAATCTAAAAAAAATGGTAGACTAGTACTTAACACTTGTATAAGGCTGGCATCACACGACCGTACAATACGGCCTAGTGCTAAGGAAGAAAATATCAACCCATTGTTCATGTAAAATCGCAGCAGGCTGCGATTGGCACTGAGACTCGCCAATGCAAGCCTATGGATACCAGAAAAGAAAAAAAAATAACAAAAATTGCAGATAACTTGGACCATGCAATTTAAAAGCCTGGGAAGCTCCATGGGTATTACCCCTTCCAAGGCTATAAACATCAGCCCCCCAGTCATCAGCTTTCCCTCTAGTGGTTAAGAAAATTAAGCGGGAGCCCAAGCCATTTTTTTTAGAAAAATAATTATTTTATTAATTAAATATATGTATGGTAAGCTGCACACACACTGTACTAATTGTGTTTGTCACTGATATCTATATATCTACCTATTCTATGTGTATTTATTGTATGTAATCCATCTCTTCTATCCTGTTGGCTCCTGAAGTGATTTTACAGAACCCGGCAATGCTCCTCAGGGAAATATGCAAATTGTTTCTTCAGAGAGGAAGAAAACTAGAACTCCATTGCCACTTTAAGTCTACTCATATCAGCATGCTTAATATGTCACTCAGGAGAAATGATACTTCTTGGATCTCGGTCAGACTCCTCTCATACAGCTAAACCAGATCTCCGCTTTGCACTGACGAGGGGCAGTACCCCGAAACACAGTGTCTGCAAATTGAGATTCTGGTTTGGCTTTTATCCTAAGTCATGTGACAAGGCTCGTTAATGGGTCAACATTGACTGTTAGGATTGCTACTTCTAATAGGTGGCACTAGATTTCTAGTTCTCTTCCTCTCTGAAGAGACAATTTGCATATTTCACAGAGCAGCATTGCGGCTTTAAGTCTCCTCATCTCGGCATACTTATCATGTCACTCTCCGCAAGGAGAAATTATACTTCTTGGATCAAAGATTATGGAGAGTGGTTCAATAATTTCCCCTGCCATCTCCTTCAGTACCCTAGGATATAATTCATCTGGACCTAGTAGATTATCACATCTAATGATTATCTCCTGCTAATATAACAGTGATTGTTATCAAAACTACACTTAGCAAACCAGTAAGTGACACATCACTGGATTCAGGGTATCTACCTCTACATTACGCTGCTCTCAGATTAGGTGGAAAAAAACTGGTGACAAATTCCCTTGATGAAGTGCTGGAAATGTTACCAAAATGTTTCAAGTCTGTAGTTTTAGGCTATGTGGCCACGTTGCAGTATAGAAGCAGAATTTTCTGCTTCAATTCTGCATACCCTTGGCAGAAAAAGCGCATGTGGATTTAGACGTAGTTTATATGCATTTTTACAGTGTATTTACCGCATTTTCCATGTGTTTTTCAAGCGGATTACAAGCAGATTTCTAATGCATGTCTATGGATGCGGAATTGCCACGATTCCACAAAAACAATGAATATGCTGCGTTTTTTACCGCGATGCGTTCTCGCCGTGGAAAAAAACGCATCATGGGCACATCAATTGCAGAATGCAATAGAAATGGATGGGATGCTGTTTGTAAGCGTTTCTTCAGCATTTCCGCCACGGAAAATCGTGGCAAAAACACTTAAAAAACACAACGTGGGCAGATAGCCTTAAGCTTGGGAAAAGTTGCAAATTTGGAGCAGGAACACATTGATGCAGATTTATGAATACTGGCTTTAATTAAGCCAGCTAACAGATACTAAGATAAACAAGTGTGTGTAAAGATGCTCCTACCATCATCCAGCATGAGCCACTGATAAGTGATAAGTAGTCTAATTCTACACTGTCTACATTTAAGGGGGTATTCCCAAGATAGCAATTTAGACCCAATTTATAGCATAGGACGCAAATTATCACTGGTGGTCTGACAGCTGGAACTCCCAGTGATCTCAAGAATGGCACTCCTTAGAGCCCAGTCGGAATGGTGTGGAGGTTGAGCATGTGCACCTCCACTCCATCCAATGTGTATAGGATTGCCAGAGATAACTTAGTACACCCTTTGGCTTTATTCTTTCTGTGTGGAGATGCCAGAAGTAGCCAACAGCTGTACTTGGCTATCTCTAACCAGAATAAATGGCAGTAATGAAAAGATAAATATTGCTAAATAAATTGGAGAAGATTAAAAAGTTAGCTGTGCTGCTATTGGGCTCAGAGGCCCAATGCATTTGCTTTTTTAAATCCTAGACCAAACTTTTCAGTTCTCACCAAGCTGTGCTTGAGTTGCATCTGCCATCTGCACCAATGCATTTTCTTTTTTATTAAAGAGAATCTTCACGCGATGAACATCCCCATATACACCTAAAAGATTGAAAAAATTAGAATCAACAGAAGTGTTTGATAGTATACAGGTACACAAACGAACTATACACGGACTATGAGGAGTATGTGGACTATGAGGAGACCTCATTGGTACCTACTACTTTAGAGGTATTTTTCAAAATCTAGAAGAAAACTGCCTAAACAGAAATTCTTGACTAGAACATTGGACAGATCAGCACGGACTGTCAATCTCAATTCCTCTTTCACCCTAATACCGTAATCTGGGATAGTAAATTCATCCACCTTAGGGTATGTGCAGACAACATCATATAGACATGTTCTAACTGAAAGGTCGTCTTTGTCATTCTCTTTTAGCCATTTTTGTTCTACCAGGATCTTTATTATTTCAAATTTTACATATAAAATCGCTTCTAAGTGGAAGCTGACTACAGAATGGCCAGGTCACTGCTTTTAGGCTTTCCAAAGTGGTTAAAAGACGGTAAAAAAGGCAGCGCATATGTATAGCAATTCTTCTTGACATTGCTATAGTTTATTGAGCTTTTTTTTTAGGTGGGTTCAAGGCGGAATAAAATAAATAAATAAAAATAAATCGGGCCGTTCAAGAAAAAACAATGACGTTTGAATGATCAAATGGGAGGAGCATGGAAAACAATAGACTTGCCCTCCCTGCGGGTATTTCCCTGCTGGACCTTTACTTTTGGAGTAGACGTTCAAGGGCTGAGACTGAGCTTTCCACAGCTGCTCTCCAACCCCAATTTTTTTTTTCCCTAACAGTGCAGGGGCTAAACTTTTTATTTTTGCTTTTAATACCATTCCATAAGATTAGAGCATCTCCTCACTATAATCTTGCATGGGTCTGAAGACATTTGTGAATTCATTACTCAGACCATTACCTAGAATCTTCCCAGCCCCGATCTTGACATGGTCAAACATTCATTTTCAGTATTCAGTGCTATTTTCATCTCACCACATGGGAATGTGGCGACATGATTTTATGAATAATTCTTCTACATAAAAATACTTATTCTTACCGAAGAGGATAAATAGGCAATGGGGTAAAATAACCTGTTAAAAAAGACAGATAGTTTAGCAAAACAAGTTATATAATAAAGTATATTACCAGCTAACACCAAAACAGTATATTACCAAAACTGCGAAAAACAAATACCCTTCTCAATACAATAACATAACATTACCAAACTAGATAACAGAGAAAAGTTAATATCTAGTAACTCTGACCATAATGTGTATGGGGGTCCCCACAGATGACTGTTGGGTTGAGTTAGTGATCCAGCAAATCCAATTTTGGACTGCCAAACTTGTTGTATTCACCGAGAAAAGAAGCCGACAGAGATATTTGGCTGTGACTTCTCAGAGAACACAGGATTGCTTGAGAGAGCAAGTATGTATGGGACGTATGGGACAGCCTGCTGAACGATCATCCAGTGCCCATCTAAGGCCTATGGGGGACTGAAGTACGGTTCTTGGTGACTTTTAAAGCACAAGTTATAAAAGACCTCTGACTTACATCAGGATTAAGGTTACTGATTAACAAAACGGAGTGTCCTGGAATCACAGTCATGCCAGGTATTGTCATACGTCCAGTGATAGCAGAAGTGGTAAGAGCAAGAGGTCCAAGAGCACCTGGTACGCCTGAGACTGACAGTCCTGAAACAAGAAGAAATAGGCAGTATTAAAATACAATACCGAACAAAGCATTTTTCCAGGATTCCAAACAAATTTCACTTCATTCCAGATAATTCATCAGCTATGACCATGGACAATTCCTGGTATTGCAGCTGAATCCGGTTCACTTGTAAAGGGATGAGCAGCAATACTACACAAATTCTATGGCCAAGAGTGACTCTCTAAATTTGAAAAAAAAATGTTTTTTTTAATTCAAAGCAACATTTTTACAGTATTTAGTCCCCTTTATCTCTTTAGAAAGTAAGTGAAAAAAATCCACATTCACAAAAAAAAAGTGATAATAGGTTATCATGATCTCATATACAGAACTGGTGACACAAGAAGAAAGCAGATTGCTGAATAGCTTAGAAAATCTCGGATATTCCTTCATGGCTAATCTCTATTGGGCATTTCCTTATGTGTCATCTGAATTACACATTTCTTAAGAGAATATTCGATGTTGATAGGGACAAGTGCCACATCTACAACAGATAAGTTATGCAAAGAAAAACGTTTCTTATTATAAAACCGCTGATAAAAATTATCAGTGCCCAGAAGGATTTTGTACTGTACAGAATCGCATACATAACCATCATGTCATCTCATTGTATAATGCGAAATGAGATCCATCCGGCATCATATCAGATCATTATTCAGGGTTTAGCACTCTGTGGCACGCCATCCGTTGTGAGACGACAACCTCCGGCATGACTTGACAGCCTCAGTACACCTACCTGCCTGAGGGAAGCCAATAGTGGGGGCAAATCCAGCAGCTCCTGCATAAGGTGAGGAAATTATACCTTGAGCACCTGAAGATGAAAAAAATGTAGTCAAGAGTGAGTGTTTGCCTTTTTTTCCCCACGATTGTGAAAAAATTAAGTGCTAAACCATATAACTATTTAAAGGTACCAGCTTGACTGTATAGAATGTCCACAACAACTCTTCAAAAAAAATAGCTCCTAAAATAAGTTAACCTTGTATACAGATAAACATTGTATCATACATTGTAGATTGTGAGCCCTCGCGGGCAGGGTCTTCTCTCCTCCTGTACCAGTGACTTGTATTGTTCATGATTACTATACTCATTTTTATTATGTATACCCTCACATGTAAAGCGCCATGGAATAAATGGCACTATAATAATAAATAATAATAAATATGCCAAAATCCAGAAAGAGAGGGGTCACCTAATGCCCCAAGTTCGACAAGGCCACTTGACATGCTCTCATCACTTGCTTCACGGGCACCAATATGAACATGGCACTTCCTCCATAGACCCCTGAACTCAGGACTCATGGCTCCAAGAGCTCCATTAATGATGACCTAAGTTTCACTTGAAAACTATTCAATAGTAATGAGCGAACATGCTCGGATAAGGCGTTATCCGAACATGCTTGTGTGCTAATCGAGCGTCTTCGGCTGCATGTCTCGCGGCTGTTAGACAGCCCCAACACATGCATGGATTGCCTAATAAACAGGTAATCCCTGCATGTTTTTCGAGAACGCCGAAGACGCCAGATAGCACATGAGCATGCTCGGATAACGCCTTATCCAAGCACATTTGCTCATCACTACTACTCAACTATTCAACATGCCATGAGAAAAAACAATATATAGTAGTGTATTGTCTCATGCAGCCACTGGATACCATATTACAGAAGGTGGACATAACACTATACAGTGCTGAAAGGAGCACCATATGGTGGCATGCAATGCCAATGGCTCCACTGTATGGTGCCACAGGGACTACACGAGTCTCCTTGCACCACTCATGTACAGAAGGTCTTTAATTCCTTTCCAGCATAAAACGTAATTGTACGTCTTACATTGGATTCTCATGTATGGAGTAGGCTCAGGAGCTAAGCCTCCACCACCCCAGATGTATGCAGATTGTGCCATGCAATCACTGGTGCACAGGCTTTCATCTCCTCTCTCCGCGTTGCTCCCATTGCTGTCATCACCCTCCACAACCCCACCCCCTGCGAGTGCCACAGGGCACTGATGGATAGTTATGGCAACTGGAGGCCTGCTGAAGACCCCACGGTAACCATCTTAGTCCCCACTTGAAGCCTAGCTTCATGGGGAACATCATTTTGACTATATACTGCAACAGAATTGCAGTATATAGAACAGGAGAGAGAAGGTTAAAGTCCACTATGAAGACTAAAAAGTAAAAAATAAAATTTTTTGAAAAAAAAATTATTAAAAAAAATACAATAAAGAAATTCTCTGTTTAAAAATAAAGAAATTAAAAAAAAACATATCTGGCATTGCAACATCTGTAAAAGTCCAAATCCAATCGAACTATAAAATTACCATAACTGACTTGCATGGAAAACTGTAAAGAAATTTTTTTTAAAAAAAAGCTGGAATTTGGTCGCCACACCTTAAATAAATGCAATAAAGATGATAAATCGAAAGTACACAAATATGGTAAAATAAAAAATGGGTCTCTAAAAATGAAACCATTTTTTTTTTCTTATCAAAATTGGCATCATACTGACCTGGATAACCATATTGCCAGTTCATTTTATAACTGCACAATAAACACCGTAAAAATGAATAAAAAAAAACCACAAATGGTAGAATCGCATATTTTTACCTCGCTTGGAATTATTATGTTTTCACGTGTGGTACATTATACGGTAAAATACTGCAAATGGGGTCATTCAAAACTACAATTAGTGTCACAAAAAAACATGTCCCGGCTAGGTTGACACAGAAAAAAGTTATGGCTTTTGGGAAAAGGGGAGGAAGAAAAAAAAAGGGCAAAGACAAGAATTGACCGCAACGGGAAAAGGGTTAAGCAATAAATAGCAAAGATATCAGGCTGTAAGTGAGCAAATACCGTAGTTTGCTTTCGCAGTAAAGTAGTAGTAGTGAAAATGACCTAAGTGCAAGACCACTAATGGTTAACAAGCTATAGAAATCCTACTATCAATCTGCATTATTATAAACTGTGGCACATAAAGTAGCATGAATTAACGGAAGCATGGAACGTTTCCGTGTGAAAGTCAGTCCATGTGGCAGGATGACACATTCACAATGGGATAATATAAACCTGACAAGATTCCTCAGCAGAGAAGAGCAGAACACATTTCATTAAAGATGCGAGAATGCATAAGCAAAAAGTGTGGCATCTTCTTAATTGTACACGTCATGGGGAAAAGCAGGAAGGACTGATTTACACTATGCGGACCAAAAGCACTCCGGTCATGACAAGAAAATTGTAAGTACACAGTATAAGAAGCTGCAGAAACACGACAGTACATCTCAATGATGAATACACACAGGCATAATAGCACAACATTGAGCGTATACCACTGCCCAGCAATCCCAAATACAATGGCGGTTTTACCAGCTAATAAATCTTTACTGTATGAAAGTTCTTAGAAAAGCCACACATTGTTTTCAAATCAATATATTTCCAAAAATGGGTACTTTTTCTATTTCAGGCTTTCCCATGCAGTTTTAGGACTGGTCTTCCCATTTGCTTCTCCCCACCTATGTCCATCAGCCCACTTCTTCATTGCTGGCCAAGCATGTGCAGATGATACCTGCAGATCGGGGAGGTGGGAGAGCACTCACACCACTGTGTGCATGGGTCCAGGTAGACAGCAGCATGGTCACCGCAGGCTGCTAGACCAAGGGCAGAGCTCACCTCAGGCTGCTGCACCAGGGGCTGAGCATGTGCAGGTGATACCTGTAGATTGGGAAGGTGGAGAACACACACAACTGTGTGCATGGGTCCAGGTAGACAGCAGCATGCTCACCTCAGGCTACTAGACCAGGGGATGAGCATGTACAGATGATACCTGTAGATCGGAGAGGTGGGGAGCACACGCACTACTGTGTGCATGGGTCCAGGTAGACAGCAGGGTGGTCACCGCAGGCTGATGGACCAGGGGCTGAGCATGGTCAGGGCATTACTTGGAGCAGCACGCCTGACACTACTATGTGCCAATTAAAGTGTATAATTATTTGAGGCAGGAAGACCGCATTATCCAGTGCATGTGTCTGCTTGCAATATGGCCGAAAGCACGCAGTGATCACTTCATCAGTACTGCAAAGCAAGGCAGGTATCTATTACAATGGTGTATTAGGGCACAGTCAGGCGACCATATAAATCAGACATATAAATTGGACATATATCGGACCGCAATGTCCATACTGGCCGGTGGCTCTCCCAACCCTGCATAGAAATATATAAAGCTGTCACGCTCGGGTCGGGAGAACCGCCAACCAGTTCATTCATTGCAGTCCAAACTTGGTCCAATTTATACGGCCATCTGTCTTGCACCCTAACTGAGGAATATGAAGTACAAGCCAGGAGTCCAAGTTAGTGAAGAAGCAATCACTGCGATGTCAGCCATACTGTAGGAAGACATTCAAATTGGCACATAGCAGTAGTATCAGTGCTGCTGAAAACAGTATGCTGTGCATGCTCCACCCCAGGACTCACCGCCCGCTGTGAGAACTCCGCTGTCTGCCTGGATCTGTGCCCATAGTTCAGGTTCATTCACACTACCATACACATTGGACGAGTGCAATCCTATAAAAAAAATCAGATTACACTTGGACCAATGTTAGTCAATGAAACAGTGCAGATCTGCAAACTCCTCAGCTGTATTTGGCATGTGAAAAAAATATCTAAGCATGCCATATGGAGCATCAGTATGGCATTTGATTTTTATGGATACATTACAATTCTGTAACATGGGAAATTGTAAATGGTCCTGTAAATGATTAATAGCAGCGGAGTAAAAAAAAATGGATTGTATACGGACAGTACACAGATGACAAGTGAGAAAAATCTTCCCACTACTCCTGGATGAGAATGGAACGCTTTTTTTCATGCGCTAGTGTGAGCGAGCCCTTATGTACGCTCTACCATCATGGCTAAACTACAGATATCACCCCCGCATGTTCAGCTAGAGTGGCAGAACCCTGCTGGTGGGCGAAATACGTGGTTAGAAGCAACTTAGAAGACCAGTGATGAGGCTACATAGAAAAATATGCATTTTTGGAAATTAATGGTGTTTGAAATGTTTATAGTTTTTCGAGGATCTTTAACACAGGAAAGATTTATTATCATGGAAAACCCCTTTAAACCTTTCCAACTGCACATATTGTTGGACCAGTGTGTATTGGACCTTTCTTCATAATAGAATGGATTTTTTTTCTTTTTAAACCAACCTAACAATTTTTCAAGAATTTTTTTTTATAAAAAAGCATAAGTGGTCAGTAAGCTATCCGTGGTTTTACAATTTAAAGTAACCTTATATTTCTCTGGGCTACTAAAGGCAATAATCTAAAGCCTGTCACATAGTTTGGTCACAGAAGAAACTTGTGAGAGTAGATTATATTGGGTAATTCAACTTTTATCTTCATAAAACATGAGGTACATGCATCAGCTTCTTAATACAGCATAACAGGAAGTCTGAATGACCTTTTACCAGAGAGAAAGTGAAACCAAAGTACAACAAGTATATGGGTTACATTCAACTAAGCATATAACAATAACAACATCGCCATCTACTGTCAGAAAAGTGTAAACTCCTCCTGCACAAATAAGTCTGTATCTGTTGCATATCTGCCAACAAAGCCTTCTTGTATCTGTATTCTAGGAGATCATCACTGAGCGACAAGGTGCAAATCAGAAAAATGATCACTTTAACAGTAAAATGAGGATCATTTCTGAGTAAAAAATATAAATTCTTGAAAACAAATTTCAATAATGTTTTTTTTTCCTGTGGGACAGTGTCCTGCTCATATTTGGCCAAAAAATAATCACGCAAGTAGTGGTAAAGATTAGAACTAATACTTTTTCCTTATAGATCTAACAGCACCTATAAAGAAAAAACAGCTGTCAAAAATGTAATGGTCATGGGGAATAGAAGCCAGTTGCGGATTTCTATTTTTGCTTTTTTATTTTAACTTTACTATATCTTAAACCACAAAATGAGCTCATAATGACTGCTCGCTCCTTTCAAACCAAGTCGGTACATTTTTACGTGTATATGTATATATATAGATAATATGGATAATATCTCCACTTACATGGAAAAGTAGAAACATTAGGATTCAGCATAATCTTTTTATCCAATCCACAGTAACTAAAGGAAGTGTGCAGGCACTTGGAGTAATAAAAGTGTTGCTTAGCAACCAAACAGGGATCACATTATGTGCAATCCCCTATAATGCAAAATCAAATGTTAAATTGCTGGAAAATGGAAATGCAGCTCCTATATACAGGACATAGCTGAAAACCTCATAGGGCTGTCTTCCTGTACTCACTTAGCATTAGTCATTTTGCAAGATTCTGGAAGAGGGAAGGATGTAAAATAAGCAGCACTAAGAAAATGGGGTGCAAATCTTTCAGACAGACCCTCCATCTAAGGAGCTTTTGTGGTGTTTAGCATAAGACAAAATAAAAATAATCATAGAATGTTAGGGTTGGAAGGGACCTCCAGGGTCATTGTGTCCAACCCCCTGCTCAATACGGGATTCACTAAACCTTCTCAGACACGTGTTTGTCCAGCCTCTGTTTGAAGACTTCCATTGAAATAGAACTCACCATCTTCTAAATCGTCTAAAATACACTATATGGACATGGAATGCAAGTTTTACATCACCAAGCGCAATGTCAAGTGTCGAATAGAGTGGAGTAAAACATGCCACCACTGGACTCTGGAAGGGTTTAAAAGAGTGCTGTGGAGTGGTCAATCATACTTTTCCATCAGGTATTCTGATGGACGATTCTGGGTTTGGCAAATGCCAGGAGAATGTTACCTGTCTGACTGCATTGGGCCAAATGTATAGTTTGATGGAAGAGGGATAATGCCATGGGCTTGATTTTTCAGGTGTTAACAAAGGCCCCCTAGTTCCAGTGAAGGGAATCTTAATATTAATGCTTCAGCATACAAAGATATTTTGGAAAATGTTTTAACTGCTTTAGCTGCAAAAAGGTGGACCAACTCCATATTAACTTAAAGTGATGGTCTGGAACTTAACACTTTGGCCAGGTGCACATCATCATGTTTTCGTTCGAGTGCGATCCAACAAAACATCAGATTGCACTTGGACCGATGTTATTCTATGGGGCCGCACATATGTCCCGATTTTTTTTTGCAGCATGTCAGTGTTTCATACGATATTCAGATCACAATCGGCAAAGCAAGTCAATGAGGACATGGAAATCGTTGGACTGCAATTGGATGGCATCGGAGTGCAGTCAAATTTCTGCTCACTGACACAATGGAGAAGATGGAGAGATTTTGTTCACCATCTTCTCCTCGCAGTGTGCTTGATTCCCTCATCAATGAGAACCAGAGTCAACTATGCTAACACACTGATAAAACTCTGATCAGAGTTTGGTTAGAGTGTATTTTGCTGACTCGTCCCGATTATCTCAAGTCAGAGAATCGAAGGCCTTGGGGCAGGTCATCAATGTCTGATCGAGGGGGTGTGACATTCGACACTTCCGCTGAACAGCTTTTCCGCTGGTGGCAGCAAAGCACAGCTCCTTCAACGGATTAGTGGCCATGGCTGAGCACTGCACATCCACCCCTTATTGATTGGATTTCAGACACCAGGAAAAGCTGATCGCAGGGATGCAAGGAGTCCTACCCCCACCGATCAGAAGTTGATCATTTATTCTAAGGATAGGCCATCAGTGTTAGGGTATGTGCACACGTTGCGGATTTCCTGCGGATCCGCAGTGTTTTTTACCGTGCAGAAACGCTGCAGATCCGCAAGTGATTTACAGTACAATGTAAATCAATGGTAAAAAAAAAATGCTGTGCTAAAGGTGCGGAAAATTCCGTGTGGAAACACTGCAGGTTAAAAGAAGTAGCATGTCACTTCTTTTTTGGCAGATCTGCAGCCTTTTTGTACCCATTCCATTATAGAAATCCACAGGGGTAAAAAACACAGTAAATCCGCAAAAAATTAGCAGCAAAATCCGCACAAAAAAAGCGTCAAATCCGCACCTGCGTTTTCTGCCAAGAGATGCAGAATCCGCACCAGAAATTCCTAAGCCTGATCCGCAACGTGTGCACATAGCCTTAACGTCCAGGACAAACCCTTTAAAATTGATTGTTAAAAAAGAGAAGCTCAGCAGAACTGCTAATATGTAAGGCAGGAAAAGAGATTCTCTCCATGGTGTCGAATAAAGACAGCATATTATCAAGACAGACTGGTCACCTGAACCATCTCACTAAACATCAAAAACACTGTGCCATTTGGATAAAAGCCATAAAGAAACAATGCAGTGGACTCTTCCCCATTGACCGACTGCCACTGGGTATCCAGGCAGACACATTAGGACGGCATATTCCGCCCTAGTGCAGCTCTGGGCCTAAAAAAAAGAAGAATTCCTCGTATTTCAGACTCATTTGATATAAGTGAATTTGACATATGGGAATAGTGTCATTTGGTTTTACCCTTTCATTGCCAAGAAACTATGTAGTAGTTAGTAATAGACAGCTGTTACTATCCAATACCCTCTAAAAAAGCCCTACAGGATCGACCCCCATGAGGAGAGATGGGAACTTTACATTATATTAGTGCCCCTCTTAGGCTTCTTTTACACTTCTGTCGGCAGTGTCCCGTCCTAATGCGTCGGGCAGACGTGCCGACAGATGTCGATAAAATAGCGATGCAACGCATCCAGTGTTATGACGGATGCGTCAGCTGATCTTTTCCGGTGTAGATATGGGACTTGGTATTCCGGGGAGTTTTTCCGGACTTGAAAATCTTTCCGGGCATGCTCAGAGGGAAAAAATGTGATACGTCGCTGGATTCCTGTGTGTGATGGTCAGCGACGGATCCTGCATCCATAGGCTTCCATTATAGCCGACGACGGACAGCGCAGGACCCGTCACTGACCGATTTTCCGACGTGCAGAAAAAACGTTCTATGGGAAGTCTATGGGAAAATGCAGGATCCTGCATTTTCAAAAATCGACGTGTGGCACCCCTAGAGGTATTTGCCACAAATATAGTTACTGACACTGAATACAAATACTAAAATAGCAAGACTGCACTACCTCCTCCGGCCAGAAGGGGGAGCTCCAGAGACTCCCCTTGATCCATTCTGGTCTGAGAGAAGAAATGGCAGTTGGGCTAAGGAGCTGAAAGTGAGAGGTCATACAGCTGAATTTCTAACAGCCCTATGACGGTTTCCAGCCCCAAATCACCGGCCTGAGGAGAAGAGGGATAGAGAAAAAGGACATTGTGAGAACCGGGCAGCATTAATCACTACCCAGAACAGGCGCAAAGACGGATACCGGATCCGTGGCTGTATTCATTACATATAATACAGCAACCGGAAAAACGTGAGGTGATATCAGCTTCACTAGGGTCGGACGCAGCAACAGACACAGAGGTCAGCGGTACTCCCGGAGGGGGTAAGCCGATAATAAGACTCGGGTTGCCCGTCGAACCAGGACCCGGAGGGGACAGATTGGGCCGGCAGCCAGTTCACATACAGCAGCAGGGCCACACAGATATTGCGTACAATAAGAGGCGAAGACCCCGGCAGGGTCAAAGTAACTCAGAGTTCCCATACAGACTCCGGTGACAGGACTGGTTGTAAATCCTTTTTTGTTAAAGTAAACTGGTTAAACGTTTCAGTGCCTCAGTCTTTCATTTGGACAATAGCCATCTATCCAGGATTGGGATCATCACCGCTGGGAGAACCTGCTGCTGATCAAGTAAGTGCCTGTTCCCTCACGATACCATTTACACTGTGCATTGCCTGAGGCCACAGCACCGGGTCAAGCCACCCGTGACATCCCCCTCAAGAGACAGACCCCATTGGTCCGGTGCTGGGTACCCCGGTCTCTCGGGCATCACAATTGGCGTCACGAACAGGATAGAGCCAGCCCATATACCGGGTATTGTGTGCCATGATTGGAGCCCAAAACTTTGAAAACTTGGATGAAAAATCGTGAAAATTGACTTTATTAAAGAAAATTCCATTTCCCATTAAAAACTATTGAAAGTGACTTTTCCCCATTGGTTATAATGGAGTAAAGATGGCCGCCATCCCCTGAGGTAATCACCTCATAACCGTTAGGCGCGAGACTGTTAATTGAGCTACGCCATTACCTGAGCCCCAGTCTAACTGAAAAACTTCAGAATCCACCATTACAGAGCGCGCGGCGGGCGGGAGTAGCAGGGGGCGTGTCATTGTGGGCGGCACCAAGCTGAGCGCTCTGACGTCAGAGCAAGGGGAAAACCAATCCTGCTGCACAGCAGAACGAATCTACACTATCCCGACGGAAGCGGAGGACCGGAAGGGTCCGGATTAACTAAGGGGGCACAGTATGTCGCAGCACGGAGACGCCGCAGCACCCGGCGGCGCTAATGCAGCTGAAAGACAGAGTGTCGATAGAGCGTCTGGTAGCGCAGCGGTGCAAGGAGTGGCGCCCATCATGCCGGTGCTGATGCCATATACCCCAGGTGGCCCGTGGCTTCCAATGTATGAAGGTGAGCCTAATACCCTTGACGATTTCAGAGAAAAGATGCTGGCCCATTTTAACATGTTCCCCGTGGGTGAAGTTCAGCGTGTTAGTCTCCTGATGATGCAGTTAAGTGGCCATGCTAAGCGAGAAGTCACAGCATGGGCAGCTGATCTAAAAGGCACTGTTGAACGCATATTTGCTGGATTAAAAGCTACATTTGAAACCACTGCCAGCAGCAAAGCTAAAATACGATTCTTTAATTGCAAACAAAAAGTTAATGAGGGCGTGAGAGACTTTGCCTTAAACCTGCAGGAAGCCCTTAAATCACTTACACTGGCTGAACCCATTTTTAACACCGGAGCGGATAAACTGCTAAGAGATCAATTTATGGAGGGACTCTACACCCCTTCTCACCGGGGGCATGTGAGCATGCTTGTTTTTAGGAACCCTGAATTGACATTTGCTCAATTAAAGGAGAGCGCTATACGTCTCCAGCTGGCAGAGGCACCTCGGGATCAGGATCCTGCGCAACCTATGGCAGAGGCACCTCAACAACAGGGAGTGCCAGTGACATCAGCTATGTCCGGGGCCATTGCTAAGCCCCTGGGGCCCAGTACTAATGAGGCTCTTCAACAAAAGCTTGACTCTTTAACTGATGTTTTTGCTTCAATGGCTAAAACCATGCAGGAGATGAGAGGACCCAAGATAGAGTTCGCAAACCGTAGAGAGGATGTTCCATGGATGAGACCCCGGAGATACCCGACATGGAGAGGACGACCCCGCGACCGCTACCAACCGGATGGACAGCCCATTTGCCGCCGTTGCCAGCAGCCAGGCCATTTTGCACGAGATTGTGATTTAAATGGGAATCCCCTGTGAATGCAGGCCGCTTCGCAGGAATGAACTTTCAAGGCCCAACACCCTGGCACGACAGGTACATCGGAGGACGACCCATTATCCCTATCGTGCTGGACGGAATTCCCCTCAACGCTTTGCTGGACACAGGTTCCCAGATTTCATCTATACCGTATATCCTTTATAAGAGGTACTGGGCTGATGCAGATATTGATAAAGGGCCCTCTGATGTTGAACTAGATATATGGGCCAGTAATGGTAAGTTGGTACTGAAACTAGGATTCAGGGAGATGACCATAAAGATTGGTAAAGTAGAATTGAAGAAACAGGGTATAATTGTTGTTGATGTTGATCGGCGGAACTGTGAACCAACTGTATTGATAGGAATGAATGTGTTAGAGAACTGCTTTTCCGAAGTTATTTCTGTCTTACAGCAAATTGCTGAAACTGCCCAATCCTGCCAGCAGAGAGTTCTCCAAAGGGAAATAAAAGTATTGATGTTAAGGCAACAGGTAGAAGTTGCAGGTGGAGAAATCGGCAGTGTGAGGGTAAGTGATCCAACATCTATTGTAATCCCACCAAAAACAGAAATGCTGGTATGGTGTAGAGCAGCCATTGGTACTAAGGGACGAGATTATCAAGCCTCAATAGAACCAGTGTACACCGACAGCAGGCCCACTATACTCACAGCACGAGGGGTAGTCGAGGTACACCGGGGACGAGTGCCGGTACGACTTTTGAACTGTGGAGAGGAAGAGGTCACTTTGCCAAGGTATGCTACAGTGGCAAAGCTATATACTGTTGACAACAATGCCATCACAACCATTGAGCCCTTAGAACCAACCTG
This sequence comes from Ranitomeya imitator, assembly GCF_032444005.1. NCBI lineage: Eukaryota > Metazoa > Chordata > Amphibia > Anura > Dendrobatidae > Ranitomeya > Ranitomeya imitator. The sequence continues at coordinate 527,226,100 of NC_091282.1, forward strand.
TCAGGTGGAAGGCAACGGCTCAGACGGAGAATTGGAGGATTGGTGTCAACAGCTACACGTGGGCATAAATTCAACACCTACCCATCAAAAACAAGGGGTGTATAGGCTAGTGACGGAATATGAACAAGTCTTCAGTAAACACCCATTGGACTTCGGACGGATAGAAGGGGTAGAACACACAATCCCCACCAGTGACCATCCCCCAATAAAAGAAAGATATAGACCCATACCGCCCACTCACTATCAATGTGCAAAAGATATGCTGAGGGAGATGAAACAGGCCGGGGTAATAAGAGACAGCTGTAGCCCCTGGGCGGCCCCTCTAGTGCTTGTCAAAAAAAAGGACGGAACCATGAGAATGTGCGTAGACTACCGGCGGATTAATAACATCACCCATAAAGACGCCTACCCCTTGCCTAGGATAGAAGAGTCCTTGACTGCTTTGAAATCTGCTAATTATTTTTCCACCTTAGACTTAACAAGTGGGTATTGGCAAGTCCCTGTGGCTGAGAGAGATAAGGAAAAGACGGCATTCACCACACCAATGGGTCTATGTGAATTTAATCGCATGCCATTCGGACTCTGCAACGCATCCGGTACCTTCCAGCGGCTGATGGAATGCTGCCTCGGACACAAGAACTTCGAGACCGTCCTCCTGTACCTAGATGATGTGATCGTCTACTCAAAGACTTACGAACAACACTTAATAGACCTGGCAGAAGTGTTCGAAGCCTTATCCAGGTATGGCATGAAAATCAAGCCATCCAAATGTCACCTTCTCAAGCCAAAGGTACAGTACCTGGGACACATCGTGAGTTCGGAGGGAGTAGCACCGGATCCCGAGAAAATAAGCGCCATAAGGGATTGGCCAAGACCTACCAACGCAAAAGAAGTGAGGCAATTCCTGGGATTGGTGGGTTACTATCGCAGATTTATAAAAGGATTTACCAAATTGGCAGCACCCTTGCAAGACGCCTTGGTAGGGCAGACGAAGAAACCTTCAAACCGAAACTCTCCTTTTCAGTGGAACGATGAAAGGGAAGACTCCTTTGAACAACTAAAGAAGGCACTAACCGGAGAAGAGGTTCTGGCATACCCAGATTACCATCAACCTTTCATCCTCTACACCAATGCCAGAAATGTGGGACTTGGAGCGGTGCTGTCACAAAAGCAAGAAGGTCGGGAGAAAGTCATCGCCTTTGCAAGTAGAAAGCTCCGGCCTACTGAAAGAAATCCAGAAAATTATAGCTCCTTCAAATTGGAACTACTGGCAGTAGTTTGGGCTGTGACTGAACGTTTCAAACACTATCTGGCTGCTGCAGAATTTATTGTCTATACTGACAACAATCCGTTGACCCACCTGGACACAGCTAATTAGGTGCGTTAGAACAGCGATGGATAGCCCGGTTATCTAATTACAACTTCAAGATCAAGTATCGAGCAGGTCGCAAGAATGGAAATGCCGATGCCCTATCCCGGATGCCACACTTGAGAGATGTAGAAGAAGAAACGGGGGAGCTTGAGGAAATTGAACTACCAGCCTTCCATCATCCCAAGGCAAAACATCATCAGTCAAGTACCTATCAGAAACAACAAGAGGTGAATTTTAATCCGTTAGCACACCATAGATGGGCTGACACCCAAGACAGCAATCCGGCTGTGAAGTTGGTGAAGGAACTGTTAACTGAGCAAAGTGCATATCCCGATGAGGATGCCCCAGAAGAGACGCATCAACTCTGGAGAGAGAGGCAAAATGTTCCTGTATCAAGGGAAGCTCTGTAGAAGGTACACCAATCCGAAAACACATGAATTGGTTTGGCAGATTATCGTGCCTAAACAAGATGTCAAGATGGTCCTCGAAGCTTACCATAATGGTGCTGGTCACTTCGGTTGGAAAAAGTTAGAAGTACTTCTAAGAGAAAGATTTTATTGGGTCGGGATGAGAAAATCAATCGAACAGTGGTGCAGAAATTGTGGCCCGTGCAACCTCAGAAGAAACGATCAAAAGAACCAAAGAGCACCACTGCAGCCCATAATCACCAAACAACCACTTGAACTTGTAGCCATGGACCACGTGAAGTTGACACCAAGCCGGTCCGGCTATGTCTATGCCTTGACCATCGTCGACCATTATTCACGCTTCTTGGTAGTAGTACCCGTAAAAGATCTGACAGCAAAAACAGCAGCCAAAGCGTTCCAAACGTACTTTTGTAGACCCCATGGATATCCGGAACAGGTTCTCACCGACCAAGGTACAGCCTTTGAATCAGAGATCTTCAGAGAATTCTGTAATATGTATGGTTGCAAAAAGATCCGGACGGCGGCCTATCATCCACAAACAAACGGCTTATGCGAGAAGATGAACCATATTGTAATAGAACTACTAAAGACTTTACCTGAGGCAGAAAGGAATCAATGGCCAGAGAAATTGCCTGACTTGGTGGATCTGTATAATCATGTCCCGGTGAGTTCCACCAATTGCACCCCAGCTTACCTTATGCGTGCAAGACCCGGCCAATTACCAATCGATCTAGAAATGGGAATTCTGAAACCAGACGCAGAAGTCCAAGACTCCAATTGGGATATCATACGGCAAAAGCAGTATCGCCAAGTGCAAGAGAGTGTGGAAAGAAGCCTTCAGCAAACTAGAGAAAGACAAGAGCGAACTTTCAACCAGAATGCTCTAGTGACCCCATTAAGACCGGGTGACCAAGTGCTCAAGAGAAATCGTCGAACCAATAAACTAGACAATCAGTGGGAAGCCGTACCCTACACAGTTTTACCAACAAGAATGGATAATCCTAAAATGTGTCTCATTAGCAAAAACGGGGGCTTATCATCTGTACTAGTGTCAAGAGACAATCTTAAATTATGTCCGGAAGCATTGAAAGAGACAGAAGTTGTCCAGCCAGAACCAGAAGTTATTCAACCCATGCAGGTCCAACCAGTAAAGGAAAAAGAAGAGGAAATGTATCACACCTGTATAGGAGACTTTCCCAAAACCCTACTAACATACCATGGTGCAGTAGTGGTTCCCATGGTGGCCTTTTACCCAACACCGAACCCAATGCCAGAGGTCCCAAGACAGGAAGAGGCTGACCCCGTACTGCTGGAGATTCCAGGCCAGGAAGAACAGATTCCTGATCAGAGTGATCCCATTCACGGTGGACTTGCCAACTCCATAGTCGTGGAATTATCTTTAGCAGAGCGGGCAGATACTACATCCGCAGTAGACAGTGGTACACCACATGGAGAGATACCGCTGTTGCGTAGATCACAGCGTGGTACCCAGGGTCAATTACCGGCCAGGTATGCAGATTACCAACTATAAAACTATAGTCATTGTTATCATTCTGCAACGTTTAAGCCCAGTACCTACAGAGACTTGTCTGTATGAACTTCTTGCATATTCTTGAACTTTTTATCAGCCCGGAGGCACTGAGTCAAATCTCCGGAAAGACTGCTTTTTGAACTTTGCTTTTTGCTCTTTTTGAACTTTCTTTAGACGTTGTATTGATGACTCCGTTGGAAAGATGGAACTAAATTCTTGGACACAAAGTGCAGTGCCTTTCCTAGTACCTTCAAGGATAGAACTGTATTAATGGACGCTATTTGAAGTGACTTTTTACAGAACTCTATTTTTGTTTCCTTGAGTGGTTTTTGTAACTTTTCATTTTTAAGACTCTGTACATATTAATTGTTATTTCAAAATGTTATCGTCCCACAGTCCCGGAGTACTGTTCTTAACTAAGGGGGAATGTGGCACCCCTAGAGGTATTTGCCACAAATATAGTTACTGACACTGAATACAAATACTAAAATAGCAAGACTGCACTACCTCCTCCGGCCAGAAGGGGGAGCTCCAGAGACTCCCCTTGATCCATTCTGGTCTGAGAGAAGAACTGGCAGTTGGGCAGTTTGGCTAAGGAGCTGAAAGTGAGAGGTCATACAGCTGAATTTCTAACAGCCCTATGACAGTTTCCAGGCCCAAATCACCGGCCTGAGGAGAAGAGGGATAGAGAAAAAGGACATTGTGAGAACCGGGCAGCATTAATCACTACCCAGAACAGGCGCAAAGACGCATACCGGATCCGTGGCTGTATTCATTACATATAATACAGCAACCGGAAAAACGTGAGGTGATATCAGCTTCACTAGGGTCGGACGCAGCAACAGACACAGAGGTCAGCGGTACTCCCGGAGGGGGTAAGCCGATAATAAGACTCGGGTTGCCCGTCGAACCAGGACCCGGAGGGGACAGATTGGGCCGGCAGCCAGTTCACATACAGCAGCAGGGCCACACAGATATTGCGTACAATAAGAGGCGAAGACCCCGGCAGGGTCAAAGTAACTCAGAGTTCCCATACAGACTCCGGTGACAGGACTGGTTGTAAATCCTTTTTTGTTACAGTAAACTGGTTAAACGTTTCAGTGCCTCAGTCTTTCATTTGGACAATAGCCATCTATCCAGGATTGGGATCATCACTGCTGGGAGAACCTGCTGCTGATCAAGTAAGTGCCTGTTCCCTCACGATACCCTTTACACTGTGCATTGCCTGAGGCCACAGCACCGGGTCAAGCCACCCGTGACATCCCCCTCAAGAGACAGACCCCATTGGTCCGGTGCTGGGTACCCCGGTCTCTCGGGCATCACAGACGGATTTCGACTTGAGACAAAAGACGGAAGTGTGAAAGAGGCCTAACCTATGGGAGATGATATATATGTGTTCCCCTGTATTTTGGGGCAGTGGGCGTGAAGATGGTATCATCATTTTTTTTCATGATGAGAAGATGTCCCACTACTCATCTAATCACTCCTGCATCCTAAGTCTATATTCCCATGATGAGCTTTTGGTGAGGTTCTGATGTTGCAGATTTTCTGCGCATATTATGTAAATTAGGTTACATGCATTTTTTCATTACAATTTTTAGTGTGTTTTTTACATGCATTTTTATCGCATTTTTGACGCTGGGTTTTTTGGTATGTCATGTTTTAAGCCAAGCCGTTTTGTTTTTATTACTTCCTGCTATTTAGTTTTGACAAAAAAACTTTATTGATAGTCACATGCGGATTACATGCGTGTTTGATGCGTTTTCGCTGCGGAAACACACTAAAAATGCATTTGCGTGTTTTTTCATCTACGTATTTTCAGCATCCAATGCAAGTCTATGTCAAAGTCTAAATCATTGCAAGAATATGCACATAAAACTCAACCTACCCGCAAGAGAAATTGTAACGTTTCAAGATTTGAAACAAGGAGTTCAGTTTACGAGACTAAAAAGTAAAAAAAAAAAAAGGTGGGGATGAGATTGCTACGCATCCCATCAACTTTTCTGGAAGGTCAGATGCTGCATTGGTGATGCAGCGAAATACACAACATCAAAAACTCACCAAAATCTATTCATGGGCACAGGCTAAAAAGAACATTATCGCCCCCCAACGTTTAATGGCTTTTAAAAGAGATTTTTCTTCTTTTCAGTCTCAGTGATTAATTAAAGAAATGTGCATGTAGACACAGGTGCACATCCTGGACTTTTATGTCTTTTTCCTTTTAACTATAAGAAGTAATAAGTAGACTAAACTACAATTTACTTGAATTTTTGTTAAAAAGCGCTATGATTCATCGTTTACGCTGAGAGCTTGTAAAGTCAAGTGACATCAAGAAACAAATGAGATATTGCTAGAAAAATGATATTTGAAAAAAAATAAATGGCCCCTTTGGAAGCTTTACTCAATATTATTTTATTATGATTCCACTTGCTCTCTGAAATACTAGAATCGGTTAGACTGAAAAATACTGTACGTCCGGTAGGTATTCATGACCATAGATTCTCCATATATTCACGCTGTCAAACTTGGGTCTTTTCCACTAGTTTAATGTATAGGCATATTTGTTCATAAATATTAAGTGGCGCCTTTGCTACCAGGAAGGGTGGGGATCATCCACCTGAAATCATACTGGAACATCTATGGGATGATCGATTTTCCTAAAGACGGAGCTATTTTACGCAGGTCCACAAGTAAACTATTCATGGCCTAACTGTATGGCAAGCCATCCATATAAAATTGGAAGACATCTGACTCCCGGCATCCACACCGATCAGCTGAAAACTGCCTAGGCCGCTGAAATTTTCAGCCAATCACTGGAGGTGAACCTATCTGAAGGCTCTTATTGAAATCAATTGCACCTTCATGCATTCAACTTCCCTATAAAGCAGATTGTAATCTGTTTAATGGAAGCAGGTGGGTGGTACGTTTCCCGCTAATTCCATATTCCCATTCCCCCGTTTCCTTGGATCCTGGGCAGGACCTGAGAACCAGGTCCCTTTTACAGTTGTGCCAAAAAGTTTTTAAGAAAAAAACACTCAATAGATCTCAGTCTAAATATAAAGTGCTGTGAAATTAGAATCTTCCTCATAAACTGGTACATCAAGCTTCAAATGGGAGTGGGGGAGTGGGCAAACCGGTCAGCTATGGAGGCTACATGCATCATTAAAACTGCAGTCTATAGGAATTTGGTTTACATAGCCAATTTGCAACAAAATAGGAGATTTATCTGAACTGATAGAAAGGAAAAATCCTCTGGAAACCAATTAGAATATAAAGTGAGGTGCTATCCAACACGATACTTAAATTTAATAGTCTAAATCTAGCCTGGAACAAGATGCAGGTTGCATATAATGACAACAGACTGTAATATTAGAGGAAATATTATAAATATGATACACACTAGGTGTGCTATATTAGTAGCCATTTAATGTTTCATATATTATAGAACAGTAGATGTGTGATATTCCCAGAACTAACAGCATGGTAAATGTAAGGGGAGAGGGTATTTTATGACCTCGGGGAAGAGAAGGGTTGGTAGGCTGGAAAAACCCTTTGATGCGATACAAAAACAGTACATACCAAAAGCAGCTGCCATTGTGGCATCAAGGGATGGCTGTCCATCTCCAGTAGGCAGGTCAAGGCGTGTGAAGTCTCGGCTCTTATCGTTGTTGTATTTGACATTAAGGCTTGTCAGCTTTGAGGATTCAATACGCAGCGTGCAGCAGGCATTGTAAATATTCTGCCCATCTAGAGCCTAGAATCAGATATATATTAATTAAACAAAAAGTTGGAATATGAACTGTAACCCCCAAGTCAAATAAGGGCTGTATATTAAGTCATACACAGATTATACTAACTCGTAAAGCCAACCTTTTATTCCTTATTTTTAGATAAATCAATGACGTATATAGGATTTGTGACAACCTGGTATTATCAATGGCATTGAAGATGAGACTGGAAGGGCTGATGGCACATATTTATGCACAACCAACAGGCACCTTCCTCACTTGGACATCGGGGCCAAATAACCCTAATAAGACAATGTCAAGATTAGATTCCTTATTTCACTGATCTTCTTCATTTTAACTTTATATATTTTAATATATTAGATTTATTCAAGGCTCTAAAATGTCAAAAACAGAAAACAAAAAATGTCTACGGTTCAACACAAGTATAGAAAAAAAAGGATTTACATTGATATCTGTAGAGGTGGTAAACTGCTGCTTTATGTGTTGTATAAAAGACAATATTGCAAAAGTCAATCTGTTTATCATAATAAAGGACTAATTTGGTAAAATCACACAACTAAAATATCCCAGTGGCGTTCATCCACATACTAGTCTGTCACCCCTGCAGTCAGTTCTACAAGATGTACAAAACAGTGTACAAAGAGTGTATGACGAGGAGCTTGAATTTGTAGTTTCTAAAATAGCTATCTATAGATCTACAGTATAATATACAGTCATGGCAGAAAGTGTGGGGATACTTGAAATTGTTTGAGAAGACGAAGTATTTCTACAAGAAAATTTTTGCAATTACACATGAATGTTATACATGTGTTTATTTCCTTTGTGTGAATTGGAACAGCACAAAAGAAAAAAGAAACAAAAAGCAAATTAGACATAATTTTGTACAAAACCCCAAAAATGGATCAGAAAAATATCACCTTTCCAAAATTGAAACTTTGTTTCAAACATGTGATGTTCATTCAAACTCACCTGTGGCAAGTAATAGGTGTTGGCAATATGAACATCACAGATGAAATCTGTTAAAAAGGGGAGAAGTTGACTCAATCTTTGCATTGTGTGACACTCTAACCATGGAGGACAGAAAGAGGAGAACAGAACTGTCTGAGCACTGGAGAACCAAAATTGTTGAAAAATATCAGCAATCTCAAGGTTACAAGTCCATCTCCAAAGATCTTGATGTTCCTTTGTCGCCATAAATCAAAAAGTTTTCAATCTATGACACTGGCTAATCTCCCTGGACGTGGACGGTAGAGAAAAATTGATGAAAGGTTGCAACGTGGGATGGTCCAAATAGTTAATAAGCAGCCCCAATCAGGTTCCAAAGAAATTCAAGCTGTCCTGCAGGCTGAGGGTGCATCAGTGTCACCACAAACTATCAGTCAACATTTGAATTAAATGAAATGCTATGGCAGGAGATCCGAGAGGACCCCACTGCTGACACAGAGACATAAAGCTACACTGCAGTTTGCCAAAATGTATTTGAGTAAGCCAAAATTCTTCTGGGAAAGTGTCTTGAAACTATGACTACTGTTTACGGAAAATGCAATGAGGTCTAACAAAGAAAAGAACACATTACCTGCAGACAAATATGGTGGTGTATCAAAGATGTTTTGGAGTGGTTTAGCGGTTTCTGGTACTGGGTGCCTTGACTGTGAGCAAGGCATCATTAAATCTGAACATTACCACAGGTTTTTGGGTCACAATGTAGTGCCCGGTGTAAAAAAGATGGGTTTGCATCCTAGGTCATGGGGCTTCCAGCAGGACAATTACCCCAAACATACTTTAAGAAGCATCCAGAAATGGATGGAAACAAAGTGCTGGAGAGTTCAGAAGTGGCCAGAAATGAGTCAAAAACTAAATCTCGTTGAACACTGGTGTAGAGATCTTAAAATTTCTATTGGGAGAAGGCACCATTCAAATATGAGAGACCTGGTGCAGTTTGCAAAAGAAGAGTGGCCCAAAATTCCAGTTGAGAAGTTTAAGAAGATAGTTGATGGTTTTAGGAAGCAATTGCAGTTATTTATTCCAAACAGTATGCAACCAAATATTAAGTTGCTGGGGCCAACTACTGATGAGCGAGTATACTCGTTGCTCGGGTGGTGTTCTTGCATTTGTGACTGCTTGGAGATTTAGTTTTTGTTGACTCAGCTTCATGATTTATGCCTGGTAGCCAGGCTGAGTACATGTGGGGGTTGCCTGGTTGCTAGGGATCCCAACATGTAATCAAGCTGTCTAGCTGTCCAGCTGCAGCAAGGAAAACTAAATCTCCGAGCAGTCACAAATACCCGGAGGTCACCCGAGCGTGCTTGGGAAAACCTGAGCAAAGAGTATACTCGCTTATCACTAGTGCCAACATTTTTGTCCGGCCCATTTTGGGGGGATTTTGTGTGAAATTATGCCTAATTTGCCTTTTTTTCTCTTTTTTTGTGTTACTCAAATACAACAAAGGAAATAAACATGTGTATAACAAAGCATGAGTAATTGCAACAATCTTCTGGGAGAAATACTCCAGTCTCCGGAACAATTTTGAGGGTGCCAACACTTTCAGCCATGACTACTGTATATATACAGTGGGGCAAAAAAGTATTTAGTCAGTCAGCAATAGTGCAAGTTCCACCACTTAAAAAGATGAGAGGCGTCTGTAATTTACATCGTAGGTAGACCTCAACTAGGGGAGACAAACTGAGAAAAAAAAATCCAGAAAATCACATTGTCTGTTTTTTTTTTTAACATTTTATTTGCATATTATGGTGGAAAATAAGTATTTGGTCAGAAACAAACTATCAAGATTTCTGGCTCTCACAGACCTGTAACTTCTTCTTTAAGAGTCTCCTCTTTCCTCCACTCATTACCTGTAGTAATGGCACCTGTTTAAACTTGTTATCAGTATAAAAAGACACCTGTGCACACCCTCAAACAGTCTGACTCCAAACTCCACTATGGTGAAGACCAAAGAGCTGTCAAAGGACACCAGAAACAAAATTGTAGCCCTGCACCAGGCTGGGAAGACTGAATCTGCAATAGCCAACCAGCTTGGAGTGAAGAAATCAACAGTGGGAGCAATAATTAGAAAATGGAAGACATACAAGACCACTGATAATCTCCCTCGATCTGGGGCTCCACGCAAAATCCCACTCCGTGGGGTCAGAATGATCACAAGAACGGTGAGCAAAAATCCCAGAACCACGCGGGGGGACCTAGTGAATGAGCTGCAGAGAGCTGGGACCAATGTAACAAGGCCTACCATAAGTAACACACTACGCCACCATGGACTCAGATCCTGCAGTGCCAGACATGTCCCACTGCTTAAGCCAGTACATGTCCGGGCCCGTCTGAAGTTTGCTAGAGAGCATTTGGATGATCCAGAGGAGTTTTGGGAGAATGTCCTATGGTCTGATGAAACCAAACTGGAACTGTTTGGTAGAAACACAACTTGTCATGTTTGGAGGAAAAAGAATACTGAGTTGCATCCATCAAACACCATACCTACTGTAAAGCATGGTGGTGGAAACATCATGCTTTGGGGCTGTTTCTCTGCAAAGGGACCAGGACGACTGATCCGGGTACATGAAAGAATGAATGGGGCCATGTATCGTGAGATTTTGAGTGCAAACCTCCCTCCATCAGCAAGGGCATTGAAGATGAAACGTGGCTGGGTCTTTCAACATGACAATGATCCAAAGCACACCGCCAGGGCAATGAAGGAGTGGCTTCGTAAGAAGCATTTCAAGGTCCTGGAGTGGCCTAGCCAGTCTCCAGATCTCAACCCTATAGAAAACCTTTGGAGGGAGTTGAAAGTCCGTGTTGCCAAGCGAAAAGCCAAAAACATCACTGCTCTAGAGGAGATCTGCATGGAGGAATGGGCCAACATACCAACAACAGTGTGTGGCAACCTTGTGAAGACTTACAGAAAACGTTTGACCTCTGTCATTGCCAACAAAGGATATATTACAAAGTATTGAGATGAAATTTTGTTTCTGACCAAATACTTATTTTCCACCATAATATGCAAATAAAATGTTAAAAAAACAGACAATGTGATTTTCTGGATCTTTTTTTCTCAGTTTGTCTCCCATAGTTGAGGTCTACCTATGATGTAAATTACAGACGCCTCTCATCTTTTTAAGTGGTGGAACTTGCACTATTGCTGACTGACTAAATACTTTTTTGCCCCACTGTATGTGTATATATATATATATATATATACATACACACATTTTCCATTCATGTTCCACATGCTCCTTTACAGCTTAGCAGGTAGTGCAGAAGCAAGCCGTATTGAGGTGTTAGAGACTTCCGTAAAGCGGTTTTATACAGTGCTTTATGAAGCTTGGACGACCTCCAGCTAATGGATTTAAGTACTTTTACCCGTAGGCATGTTGGGGGCTTACAGGAAGAAAGAGTGAAAAGCAACACAAAAAGGAAGCAACACATTAAACTGTTAATGACAACCAGAAATAGAGCCACGTGTTTTCAAGCAGGGTTTACTACAGCAATAGTGGCACAAGAATGTGTTGTGGCTATTACTGGCAAAGATGTATTTTTTCCTGATTAAGGCCAGATAAATCTCACCATATAAAACTACTGTAGAACAAGTAGTTAAGGAAAGTTTCAAGTCAGAAAGCAATTAAGCCAGTATTCACATAAAGTGCTTTGATGCTTTATATTGATGGCCTAATCTTACGATATGTCATCAATAAATGATATTGGGGATGCAACACCCGGCACAACAGGCAATCAGATGCTCCCGGTATTGCTGGATTTGTTCAGTTGTGGAGCTACTCAGCACAGCTCCGTCGACTGAATGCTGGTTGCAGACAGGTACTGCATATCTATCCCTATTCAACTTTGATTGGCTGTAGATGTGCAGTACCTGCCCGCAGCCACTATGCAGTTGATGGTGCTGTGTAGTTACGAGCCGCAATTGATTGCATCTGGCCTCCACCAGCATCGGAAAAAGAGGTTTCGTGGGGGATTTGGCCGGCAATATGAAAGTCTCAGACAACCCTTTTAATATAAAAAGAGAAGGAAGTTACACAATATGCGTGACAAAATATGTGCCATAAAATACCCATGTTAACTTTGAAGGAAAAAGTATGAATGTACAAAAGTCACATGGCTGTACAACAATAGAGTTATCCATGCTAGATAAAAAAACAGATAAAAACTAGAAGTATGAAGAATGACAGACTTGTGCAAAGGCTTGCTCACTTGAAAGACAACTGGTTGTACACAGCGCTTAAAAAGGTGGATACATTTTCTCCCGGTCGTCAGCACGGGCTTTACCACTTATCTCGATGTTGTAAAATAGGTCAGTCATTGTAGAGCGGGGTCCAAGAACATTTCAGACTCACTCATTACTGAAGGTCTTTGTTTACCAGGCACATTTACACAAAGCAGCTTTGTAACTCTGATAATACACAGCAGAAGACTGCCAACATTCAGGAGTAACTGTAAAACATGCAGAATATATTTGCCCATCTCCAGTAATAAGTATGTGCGTCATATGCCTTCCTTACCACTTTGGCGTGATGTGCGTTCATTGGATCTGCATACTGAAGGAGAGCCTGGAACTGGTTGTTCTTCGTAAACGTGATGATTTTCAGTACTGTTCCAAACTTGCAAAAGATCTGTGACACGGGGAAGAAATAAAAAGTGTCAAAGATTCCACCATTACTTTGAACACATTATTCTGTAGGTGATAGAAGGTGAAAGAGTGACATTAGAATAATGTACTGCCCTAAAGCATAGCCATATGTATGTTACAATAGACATACGGTACTTACCTTCATAATTCTCATTAAAGAGTTATTCCAATCTTCATAGATGGATATGGTATGATAATACTTGCAAATATACGTAACTTTGCAATTCACTCTTAATTCAAATTTGCCCCTATTCTCTTTATAATATCAATTATATTTTTATCATTCACTGCTTTTTGCCTAGGGTACCAGACGAACATACACCGTGCTTACAAGCTCTTTACTATCAAGCTTGTAAGCACTGCTCTGATGCTGGCCAAGATCACTGAAGTGCTCTGCTAGCTTGAAATCCTTGGCCAGCATCAATCGCACTATGTTTCTGATACTTCAGAGGCAAAGACGCCTAATATAGCAACACCGGGAGCGCACAGTTCGGACCAGCGGCACAATGCTACTGTTCCGTACTGTTAATCAAGCATGAGCGTCCGCAATCCTTCAAGCAAGAAGATGGGAGGCAGAAAAGTAGTTTTTAGTTGTTTCCTCATGTACTTTTCAATATATAAAGTTTAAAGGATCCAAAGTGTCATGACATAGATGATTATGATCTAGCACAAATTATAATGAGTGAGCAAAGAGGTAAAGAAAAAATAAAATAAAGACAAATTCAATTCTCAGATTTAATTAGGACAAAATCAAATGGGGGGTTGTTTTTTTACCCACCAAGTGACACCTGAACATTTTCTTGTTACTCAATACTTAGGGTGTTAAAAACACTTTCCCTGCATCAGAAGGGTGGACCAGGATGACAAAGCAACATAGAATGGCATTTTTCACCTCAACTTCGAAAATTCCCGTTACAGAATTCCTAATGTTTTCAAGTCTTATTTCATGGCTCTAAGACACTTTTTCCATTTCATGCCATAGAGTGATTAGATATTTGTAGATTTGCTTAATTTGAGTTTATAATGTAGAAATATAAATACCTGATGCAGGACTTCCAGAGTAACAGGATAAAACAGGTTATCAACAATTATTCGGAGGACAGGACTGTGGCCGATCAATAAACTTTCACCTCCAGTGAGCGTCAGACCACCAGACTGGACAGTGTTCACAGCTTGCAAGGCAGCCTGTGCTCGCTAAAAAAAAAAAAGGAAATATAACAGGGAAAAAATAGACACAAAAAAAAACATCTTTTTTTTGTTTGTTACAGATTATGTAACACACAGAATTCTGGTGGATGCTGCTAGAAACAGTGGCAGGTCCTAGAATATATATTCTTAGATTTTATATGACTTGTTTCCTGTATTTTTACTAGTTTTCCCTTTGGCAGTCTATATCTCTTCATTTGCAAAAGACTGAGTAGGTTGGAGGAGACTAGCTGTTATTATATCTGCCGTACACAACATAGGCAGAGGTTCCTGCTCTTTATTAATAAGTCAGCACACAGAGAGAAGCAGCAGCACAGATGAATTTATACAGCAGTGCTGAGCAGTGTAGATGTGAATCCATCTTTGAGAGGAAGTAAAAGACTTGTTAGAAAGCTCAACAGGGGGTTTCATCACTCCTCCTGCCCCTTCCCTCTACTTGAGTGTATAATAGGTGTAAGCTGACATGCACACCGTGCTAGTAGTCCATCTTGTTTTGAAAACAGAGTTTAGCTGTTTTTACAGAATTCCGCCTTAATGGTATCTTTTCTGCTGTGGATTAAAATGTAAACCCAACCTTAAACTTGTGGATTACTTGTGGGTAAGGAATGCTGCATGTTTTTGTATCAAATCCACACCAGAAAAATCGTTTGTGATGTTTGACAACACCATTCACTTATATTAGTTCAGCAATTTCTAGCAGATCTGTAATGCATTACCTGCATAGAAAATCTGCCACACCTGAATGTGGCCTAAAACAGTCCGGTTTACCAGTATTTTTGATAACCAGAATAACGCAACCTGTTGTACTATTTTTACATTCAAAATTATTGTCCCAAAGGACCCATTGAGATGTAAATGGAAGCCACAAATCTATGATGAACAGGACGTTAGCCTAAGAAAGCTGTAGTAGAGGATCAGTATCAGAAGGAACTTACCGACTGATTCGGTAGGTTGTCAGTCTTCAATTCTCTGTGGTTCGAATACTGAATATAGACAGGCTGACTCCGGAGCTGAGGAGTGATAGGGGTGTAGTAATTCATCATTGTGATAGCTGCTTCTTCAGAAGCCATTTCCAAGAAGGCCTGACAAAGAAAAACACATGAAAACATAAACATAAAAGCATAATACATCACATATTTGCTTCATTCATTATTACAACCCATAATACTGAATGATTCATTTTGCTTCATTATTGAAATACTATTTGCAGACATGTATGGCAACTAATGGCTTATACTTTTCAAAGCACCAGACACAATGAAAAATGAATAGAAAGACTTTGTGCTTTTCAATGTGGGTCTGTAATGTATAAATAGCAGTACTCTTAAAATAAAGAATTGCTTCTCTCATTCCTTTCTACATAACTAGTAATTCCAATCAATATTTGGATCCTCTTAATATATTGCAATCATCATATTATATGGCACTGTGTACTTACAATTGCTCATTTTGCCTTTCTACCTAGGTAATTCTTCTCTTTTCCATTAGGTCTATGACATCATGTGATTAAAAATTGACTAGCTGAATCCTTCTAAGCTCCATGTAGAAATAGGAGGTCAATTTTGACTGCATGAGTCATAAGTCGCTGCAAAAGGGGAATTCTAAATACAAGGAAAATAGACTTCCTGTTTCTACATAGAGCAGAGAAAAGAGAAGAATTAGCTGGGTAGAAAGGCAAAATGAGCAATTGTAAGTACACAGTGCTATATAACATGATGGCTGCAATATATTACGAAGATAAAATCTTTGATGGGAGTCCTTCTTTAATTTAAACTACAAACTGCAAGAATGATGTAGTACAGTTAAACATGATCAAAAGCAGGTTCAAGATCCCCAAGAATACTAAAATAAAGTAAAAATTAAAAAAAAAAAGTTGTAATATTATTAAAAACATTTCTCCTTTTGTACTTCTAATACATGATCCTTTACTTAATGGCAGCCATGTACATTAAGAAATTACCATAAATACTCGAGTATAAGCCGAGATTTTCAGCCCATTTTTTGGGGTGAAAGTCCCCTCTCGGCTTATACTCGAGTCATACCCAGGGGTTGGCAGGGGAGGGGGGCGGAGGCTGTCTAATTATACTCACCTGCTCCTGGTGCGGTCCCTGCACTTCTTTTCCCCGACGCTGACAGCTTCTTCCTGTATTGAGCGGTCACATGGTACCGCTCATTACAGTAATGAATATGCGGCTCCACCTCCCATAGAGGTGGAGCCGCATATTCATTACTGTAATGAGCGGTAATGGTGACCACTCAGTACAGGAACAAGCTGCCGGCACCAGGGAACAGACGGGCAGGGACCGCACCAGGAGCAGGTGAGTATAATGGGGAGGGGAGCGCTGTGCAATATTCACCTGCTCCTCGTTCCAGCGCCGCTCCGTCTTCAGCAGTGACGCTCAGGTCAGAGGGCGCGGTGACGTGGTTAGTGCACACTCTCTGCCTGAACATCAGTGCAGGAGACACTGAAGATGGAGCGGCACTGGAATGAGGAAAAGGTGAATATTGAAAGTGCCGGGGGCCTGAGCGACGGATAGGTGAGTATGTGATTTTTTTATTTTTTTATCGCAGCAACAGCAAATTGGTCAAGTGTCTGTATGGAGCATCTATGGGGCCATAACGTTTGTGCAGTATTATATGGGGCCATAACGTTTGTACAGCACTGTATGGGGCCATAACGTTTGTGCAGCACTATATGGGGCCATAACGTTTGTGCTGCACTATATGGGGCCATAACATTTGTGCAGCAATGTATGGGGCCATAATGTTTGTGCAGCACTGTATGGGGCCATAAAGTTTGTACAGCACTGTATGGGGCCATAACGTTTGTGCAGCACTATATGGGGCCATAACATTTGTGCAGCACTATATGGGGCCATAACGTTTGTGCAGCACTATATGGGGCCATAACATTTGTGCAGCACTATATGGGGCCATAACGTTTGTGCAGCACTATATGGGGCCATAACGATTGTGCAGCACTATATGGAGCAAGTGTCTGTATGGGGCCATAACGTTTGTGCAGCACTATATGGGGCAAGTGTCTTTATGGGGCAAGTGTCTGTATGGGGCCATGATCAACGTTTGTGCAGCACTATATGGGGCAAATATCTTTATGGAGCATCTTATGGGGCCATAATCAACATTTGTGCAGCATTATATTGGGCAAATGTGTCTATGGGGTCATTATTAACCTTTATGCAGGATTATATGAGGCATGTATATAGATAAGAGGCATTGTGATTACTCACTAATCCTGCCCCCTGCACAGTAGCTCCACCCCCCCACATTACCACACACAATCCCGCCCCCACCACATTACCACACACAATCCCACCCCCACCACATCACCACACACAATCCCGCCCCCCACCACATTACCACACACAATCCCACCCCCCACCACATCACCACACACGATCCCGCCCCCTCACCACATCACCATTCATAATCCTGCCCACCACATCACCAAACATAAATCATCACCACACATAATCCTGCCCACCAACATATCACTACACATAATCCCACCCCCCACCAAATCACCACATAATCCCGCCCCCAACACATCACCACACATAATCCTGCCCCCCAGCACATCACCACACACAAACCCGCCCCCCACCACCATACATAATCCCGCCCACCACATCACCACACATAATCCTGCCCCTCACCACATCACCACACATAATCCCGCCTCCCCATCTGATTACCACACATAATCCAGCCCCCCCGCCCCCCACCACACATAATCCCACCCCCACCACAGATAATCCCACCCCTCCACCACATCACCACACATAATCCTGCCCCCACCACACCTAATCCCCCCACCACATTACCACAGATACTACCACCCCCCCACCACAGGCTCCGTCCCTGTTATGATAAAGTAATTCAGTACTGCAATGGACATAGAGGTCAGAGCACATACAGTGACCTGACAATAACCCAAAAACATAGAACGAGCTCTGAGACGTGGGAACTCTGCTGACCGCAATCCCTAATCCTCTCCAACCACACTAGAGGCAGCTGTGGATTGCGCCTAATGCTACCTATGCAACTCGGCACAGCCTGAGAAACTAGCTAACCTGAAGATAGAAAATAAGCCTACCTTGCCTCAGAGAAATACCCCCCAAGGAAAAGGCAGCCCCCACATATAATGACTGTGAGTTAAGATGAAAAGACAAACGTAGAGATGAAATAGATTTAGCAAAGTGAGGCCCGACTTTCTGAACAGAGCGAGGATAGGAAAGGTAACTTTGCGGTCAACACAAAACCCTACAAAAACCACGCAAAGGGGGCAAAAAGACCCTCCGTACCGAACTAACGGCATGGAGGTACACCCTCTGCGTCCCAGAGCTTCCAGCAAGTAGGAAAAAACAAATAGACAAGCTGGACAGAAAAAACAGCAAACAAAATAGCAAAGCAGAACGTAGCTATGCAGAGCAGCAGGCCACAGGAACGATCCAGGAGGAAACAGGTCCAATACTAGAACATTGACTGGAGGCCAGGATCAAAGCACTAGGTGGAGTTAAATAGAGCAGCACCTAACGACTTCACCACATCACCTGAGGAAGGAAACTCAGAAGCCGCAGTACCACTTTCCTCCACCAAAGGAAGCTCACAGATAGAATCAGCCGAAGTACCAGTTGTGACCACAGGAGGGAGCTCTGCCACAGAATTCACAACAGTACCCCCCCTTGAGGAGGGGTCACCGAACCCTCACCAGAGCCCCCAGGACGACCAGGATGAGCCATATGAAAGGCACGAACAAGATCGGGAGCATGGACATCAGAGGCAAAGACCCAGGAATTATCTTCCTGAGCATAACCCTTCCACTTAACCAGATACTGGAGCTTCCGTCTTGAAACACGAGAATCCAAAATCTTCTCCACAATATACTCCAACTCCCCCTCCACCAAAACCGGGGCAGGAGGATCAACAGATGGAACCATAGGTGCCACGTATCTCCGCAACAATGACCTATGGAATACGTTATGTATGGAAAAAGAATCTGGAAGGGTCAGACTAAAAGACACAGGATTAAGAACCTCAGAAATCCTATACGGACCAATGAAACGAGGTTTAAACTTAGGAGAGGAAACCTTCATAGGAATATGACGAGAAGATAACCAAACCAAATCCCCAACACGAAGTCGGGGACCCACACAGCGTCTGCGATTAGCAAAACGTTGAGCCTTCTCCTGGGACAAGGTCAAATTGTCCACTACATGAGAACAAATCTGCTGCAACCTGTCCACCACAGTATCCACACCAGGACAGTCCGAAGACTCAACCTGCCCTGAAGAGAAACGAGGATGGAACCCAGAGTTGCAGAAAAACGGCGAAACCAAGGTAGCCGAGCTGGCCCGATTATTAAGGGCGAACTCAGCCAAAGGCAAAAAGGACACCCAGTCATCCTGATCAGCAGAAACAAAGCATCTCAGATATGTTTCCAAGGTCTGATTGGTTCGTTCGGTCTGGCCATTAGTCTGAGGATGGAAAGCCGAGGAAAAAGACAAGTCAATGCCCATCCTACCACAAAAGGCTCGCCAAAACCTCGAAATAAACTGGGAACCTCTGTCAGAAACGATATTCTCTGGAATGCCATGTAAACGAACCACATGCTGGAAGAACAATGGCACCAAATCAGAGGAGGAAGGTAATTTAGACAAGGGTACCAAATGGACCATCTTAGAGAAGCGATCACAGACCACCCAAATGACTGACATCTTTTGAGAGACGGGAAGATCTGAAATAAAATCCATAGAGATATGTGTCCAAGGCCTCTTCGGGACCGGCAAGGGCAAAAGCAACCCACTGGCACGAGAACAGCAGGGCTTAGCCTGAGCACAAGTCCTACAGGACTGCACAAAAGAACGCACATCCCGTGACAGAGATGGCCACCAAAAGGATCTAGCCACTAACTCTCTGGTACCAAAGATTCCAGGATGACCAGCCAACACTGAACAATGAACCTCAGAGATAACTTTATTCGTCCACCTATCAGGGACAAACAGTTTCTCCGCTGGGCAACGATCAGGTTTATTAGCCTGAAATTTTTGCAGCACCCGCCGCAAATCAGGGGAGATGGCAGACACAATTACTCCCTCTTTGAGGATACCCGCTGGCTCAGATAAACCCGGAGAGTCGGGCACAAAACTCCTAGACAGAGCATCCGCCTTCACATTTTTAGAGCCCGGAAGGTACGAAATCACAAAGTCAAAACGGGCAAAAAACAGCGACCAACGAGCCTGTCTAGGATTCAACTGCTTGGCAGACTCGAGATAAGTCAAGTTCTTATGATCAGTCAAGACCACCACGCGATGCTTAGCTCCTTCAAGCCAATGACGCCACTCCTCGAATGCCCACTTCATGGCCAGCAACTCTCGATTGCCCACATCATAATTTCGCTCAGCAGGCGAAAACTTCCTGGAAAAGAAGGCGCATGGTTTTATCACCGAGCAATCAGAACTTCTCTGCGACAAAACAGCCCCTGCTCCAATCTCAGAAGCATCAACCTCGACCTGGAACGGAAGCGAAACATCTAGTTGACACAACACAGGGGCAGAAGAAAAACGACGCTTCAACTCTTGAAAAGCTTCCACAGCAGCAGAAGACCAATTGACCACATCAGCACCCTTCTTGGTCAAATCGGTCAATGGTTTAGCAATACTAGAAAAATTGCAGATGAAGCGACGATAAAAATTAGCAAAGCCCAGGAACTTTTGCAGACTTTTCAGAGATGTCGGCTGAGTCCAATCATGGATGGCTTGGACCTTAACAGGGTCCATCTCGATAGTAGAAGGGGAAAAGATGAACCCCAAAAATGAAACCTTCTGAACACCAAAGAGACACTTTGATCCCTTCACAAACAAAGAATTAGCACGCAGGACCTGAAACACCGTTCTGACCTGCTTCACATGAGACTCCCAATCATCCGAGAAGATCAAAATGTCATCCAAGTACACAATCAGGAATTTATCCAGGTACTCTCGGAAGATGTCATGCATAAAGGACTAAAACACTGATGGAGCATTGGCAAGTCCGAATGGCATTACTAGATACTCAAAATGGCCCTCGGGCGTATTAAATGCAGTTTTCCATTCATCGCCTCGCTTAATACGCACAAGATTATACGCACCACGAAGATCTATCTTGGTGAACCAACTAGCCCCCTTAATCCGAGCAAACAAATCAGATAACAACGGCAAGGGGTACTGAAATTTAACCGTGATCTTATTTAGAAGGCGGTAATCTATACAAGGTCTCAGTGAACCATCCTTCTTGGCTACAAAAAAGAACCCTGCTCCTAATGGCGACGATGAAGGGCGAATATGCCCCTTCTCCAAGGACTCCTTCACATAACTCCGCATAGCGGCGTGCTCAGGCACATATAAATTAAACAGTCGACCTTTTGGGAATTTACTACCAGGAATCAAATCGATAGCACAATCACAATCCCTATGCGGAGGTAGGGTATCGGACTTGGGCTCATCAAATACATCCCGGTAATCAGACAAGAACTCTGGAACCTCAGAAGGGGTGGATGACGAAATAGTCAGAAATGGGACATCACCATGTACCCCCTGACAACCCCAGCTGGACACAGACATGGATTTCCAATCTAATACTGGATTATGGACTTGTAGCCATGGCAACCCCAACACGACCACATCATGCAGATTATGTAACACCAGAAAGCGAATAACCTCCTGATGTGCAGGAGCCATGCACATGGTCAGCTGGGTCCAGTACTGAGGCTTATTCTTGGCCAAAGGCGTAGCATCCATTCCTCTCAATGGAATAGGACACTGCAAGGGCTCCAAGAAAAACCCACAACGCCTAGCATACTCCAAGTCCATCAAATTCAGGGCAGCGCCTGAATCCACAAAAGCCATGACAGAATACGATGACAAAGAGCAGATCAAGGTAACGGACAGAAGAAATTTTGATTGTACCGTACCAATGGTGGCAGACCTAGCGAACCGCTTAGTGCGCTTAGGACAATCAGAGATAGCATGAGTGGAATCACCACAGTAGAAACACAGCCCATTCAGACGTCTGTGTTCTTGCCGTTCAACTCTGGTCAAAGTCCTATCGCACTGCATAGGCTCAGGTTTGAGCTCAGGTAATACCGCCAAATGGTGCACAGATTTAAGCTCACGCAAGCGTCGACCGATCTGAATGGCCAAAGACATAGACTCATTCAGACCAGCAGGCATAGGAAATCCCACCATGACATCCTTAAGGGCTTCAGAGAGACCTTTTCTGAAAATAGCTGCGAGCGCACCTTCATTCCATTGAGTGAGTACGGACCACTTTCTAAATTTCTGACAATATACCTCTATCTCATCCTGACCCTGACACAGAGCCAGCAAATTTTTCTCTGCCTGATCCACTGAATTAGGTTCATCGTACAGCAATCCGAGCGCCAGGAAAAACGCATTGATATTACTTAATGCAGGATCTCCTGACGCAAGAGAAAATGCCCAGTCCTGAGGGTCGCCACGTAAAAAAGAAATAATGATCCTAACTTGTTGAACTGGGTCACCAGAGGAGCGCGGTTTCAAAGCCAGAAATAGTTTACAATTATTTTTGAAACTCAGAAATTTAGTTCTATCTCCAAAAAACAAATCAGGAAGAGGAATTCTCGGTTCTAACATAGAATTCTGAACCACAAAGTCTTGAATATTTTGTACTCTTGCCGTAAGCTGATCCACACATGAAGACAGACCCTTAATGTCCATCGCTACACCTGTGTCCTGAACCACCCAAATGGCTAGGGGAAAAAAAAGGCAAAACACAGTGCAGAGAAAAAAAAATGGTCTCAGAACTTCTTTTTTCCCTCTATTGAGAATCATTAGTACTTTTGGCCTCCAGTACTGTTATGATAAAGTAATTCAGTACCGCAATGGACATAGAGGTCAGAGCACATACAGTGACCTGACAATAACCCAAAAACATAGAACGAGCTCTGAGACGTGGGAACTCTGCTGACCACAATCCCTAATCCTCTCCAACCACACTAGAGGCAGCCGTGGATTGCGCTTAACGCTACCTATGCAACTCGGCACAGCCTGAGAGACTAGCTAGCCTGAAGATAGAAAATAAGCCTACCTTGCCTCAGAGAAATACCCCAAAGGAAAAGGCAGCCCCCACATATAATGACTGTGAGTTAAGATGAAAAGACAAACGTAGAGATGAAATAGATTTAGCAAAGTGAGGCCCGACTTTCTGAACAGAGCGAGGATAGGAAAGGTAACTTTGCGGTCAACACAAGACCCTACAAAAACGACGCAAAGGGAGCAGAAAGACCCTCCGTACCGAACTAACGGCACGGAGGCACACCCTCTGCGTCCCAGAGCTTCCAGCAAGCAGGAAAAAACAAATAGACAAGCTGGACAGAAAAAACAGCAAACAAAATAGCAAAGCAGAACTTAGCTATGCAGAGCAGCAGGCCACAGGAACGATCCAGGAGGAAACAGGTCCAATACTAGAACATTGACTGGAGGCCAGGATCAAAGCACTAGGTGGAGTTAAATAGAGCAGCACCTAACGACTTCACCACATCACCTGAGGAAGGAAACTCAGAAGCCGCAGTACCACTTTCCTCCACCAACGGAAGCTCACAGAGAGAATCAGCCGAAGTACCACTTGTGACCACAGGAGGGAGCTCTGCCACAGAATTCACAACACGTCCCCACACATTACCACACGAGGCTCCATCCCCACACATTACCACACGAGGCTCCGTCCTCACACATGTCATTGTGTTTACAGAGAAATTTAACCTTAATTTATGTTTCGTTATGAAATTTGTTTAGATGCTGGAATAAAAAACACACATCTTACTGAATCCAGTTTGTTTTTTATTTTACACTGTGAATAAAATGTATTATTAGTATTATTCAGATTTTTAATGATTATTGTTATTAACTTCATTTTAAGTTAATTTACCACCTGCGTAAGCGCTATTGAATGTTGTCATTATTTACTTTAGTTTAATCACTAGCAGCATTAATTAGATAGCAATGGGCGTGCCGAGCGTTAGCTGGCTGGAAACAGCTAGTATTTTAATATGGAGCATCTTATGGGGCCCATCATAAACTTTATGGAGCATTATATGGGGCTCCTGATTCAGTATGGATATTCAAAAACACTTAACCTACTGATGCCTCAATTAATTTTACTGGTATCTATTTTTACTTTTGACATTTACTGGTAGCTGCTGCATTTCCCACCCTAGACTTATACTCGAGTCATTAAGTTTTCCCAGTTTTTTGTGGAAAAATCAGGGGGGTCGGCTTATACTCGGGTCGGCTTATACTTGAGTATATACGGTAGCTTAAATGACAGTGATTTTGTTTTACACGCCAGAACAATACTGTGATGAAAATCTGAAATGAAAATTATAAAAATTAACAAAAATAGGAGTAAATCAGAAGTATATGGTACCTGGCTTTTACTTTTCAATATCAAAAGATTAGTAACTTTTCCGAAAGGTACACCTAATGAGATGATATCCCCTTCTGTAACATCATTTGGAATCTTGCGAATGTGAAGAACACGTGAAGGGGAACAGGGAGAGCGGTCTCCTGTAAATTTGTTGCTATCGTTCCCATTAGCTGAAAAGATAAGAAAAAGAGCATGTAACACAATCTATTTCCATCAAAGGGAAATCTGTACAGTGAAGCTAAATCAGAATTTGAGGTTTGCCACATATAAAAGGCTCTTCAATTATAAAATTGTACTAGGTAATACAATGTTTAAATGGAAGAAATGTAAACACAAACTAGACTACAATGTAAAAAAATAAAGTAAAAAATCATGGGCTACACTCGTGATTTATTAGAATATCAAAACATTATAATAGCATGGGGATCCACTTATGAACTACAGCCAAGAGCCGCACCCACTTATCTCAATTTAATGTAATGTATCATACAGCCCACAGCGGTGCTCCAGCAAAATTTACTCTTGACGCCACCATACATATTAGTCAAAACTCACCTGACTTCAGAGAGATAATCAGCCTATCTCATGTGTATGGAGGCCTGCTGACTCCTCCTAGACAGATGGGAGAGAAGGATCCTTTTGTTCAGCAGAGAGATAAGCCACTGCCAAAGGATACTCTCTCAGAACACTGCAGCATTCAGCCAAGCATTTCGGTGTATGGGGAGTAAAGAGAGATGGCAGCCAACCAAAGGGTTGTTCGGCTGACAGCTAGCTATAGTGTTCTATGCCCCATTAGGTTTCCAAACTAGGTAATTCCCATACTTCCTCTTCATCCTGCCCTTTCCTGCAGGCAGAACGGTGATATCACTGCCTCCCGTCATTGTGCAGACCACAGAGTGGGTGCCGGCAGAATAGTATGACAGTTTTAATTTTTTATATATCCTGTCCCTGGGCAAAGTCTAATTTTGCAGGACAACCGTTGTAAGTGGTGTCACATCCAAACAGAAATATTCCACAAGAAAAGAAGAGACAGGCACAAAAGGTAAAAACTTAGCGAAGACATTACAATATGGTACCCAAAAAAGAAAAACAAGATTTTAATTTTTTTAAATTGAAGATAACATCTTGAAAGCAGTAATCCCCTTCAAAATATTGTCCATTAGATCATATGCACTCGTCCCAATGGTTTTTCCACTGTTCGAAACATTTAATTATATTATTCTGAACTAATGCTGTTAAGTGCTTCTAACTATGTTTTTTTTAACCTTTTCTTCGTCCCGACAAAGCTTTCCCTTTAGGTTTTTCTTCATTTTGGGAATCAGAAGGGTTCGCAGGAGGTTAGGTTGAGCAAGTAAGGTGGGTGAGAAACCGTTGTCTTGCCAATTTTCACCAAAAACTGGTTGATTTTCAACGCTGTTTGGGCAGACGTGTTGTCATGATGAAGCAGCCAATCCCCCGATCAACACAATTCAGGTAATTTTTTTCTCACTGCTTCATGCAATCTCTTCAGCACTTACAGATAGTAATGTTGGTTCTTTGTGGTGCCCTGAGGGACAAAGTCAACGTGAACCTTGATGTCAAAAAAGCAAAAACCATAATGGACTTCAAATTTGATTTGACTTGCCATGCATTTTTTGGTCTGGGCGATGAAGCGGTCTTCTGCTGGCTGGACTACTGTTTTGTTTAATGATCATAGGTGTAACACCAAAATTCATCATCTGTTATAACTTGAAAAAAAATCAGGGTCACCCCACTTGCACCCCAGACCTAGCCCCCGCCCACTTCTTATTCCCAAAAATGAAGAAATACCTATATGGAAAGTGTTTTCAGGATGTAGAAAAGATTAAGAAATAATAGCTGGAGGCACGTAGCATTAGAATATAAAAAAGTTGGTATCATCTAATTGACAGTATTCTGAAGGGGATTAATGTTTTTAAGAAAAATTAAATAAGTAATTCTCTGTATTTTTGGGGTACCCCCTTGGACATTAATCACCTGCCAATGCATTAATCACAGGGCTAGTATATAGAGACAGATAAAACATATATCACTGAGTAGTGAGTTTTGGGGGATCGACTCTACACAAATTTGCCCCACATTAGTCACTACTTTTCTATGTGTTTCTCCTGATCTAGTTACATTATACCCTGTTAAGTTCCCATCCTGCACTAGGATAATGTTGTTGGCTTATGTCATTTCATCTAGGTAGCAGTATAGTCATGGGCTATTGATGGCATTAGTAATTATCTCTATTTTAGTATGTTGAAAAATACAATAAAATTGTCCAGGTTCCTTTCCTCCATACCCTTCCATCTGCAATATAAAAGGCACGTATGCACTAAATTGACCTTAAAGCAGCCAAGCAAAGGCAGACACCCTAGCAGTAGAGTGTCCACTCCAAGATGGACCAGTGAGTAAGCATCCACTACCTATACATTCTTTCTTTGGCTCATAAGTCCCCAATAAGGGAAGGTGAATAGCCAGCAAGTAACGTCAAAATCATTCTACAAAAGAGATCATCAATTTCACTTATTCCATCTGGGAAGATGATAGCGAATAAGCATCATAATCATTTTATAGACCACCACTGATTACTGTGAAAAAAGACAAATGGGTCCCAACTTAATTTTGAAGTTATTTCTGCTAAATGCAGAGCAGAATATTAAAAGTTCAGATTAGACAAAGTACAGCAATGCTATACATGGAAATATTGATGGAGGGAAGACTTAATTTTGGGGTAAATTTCAATACTAAGCAGGTCAGTATGTTTTCAGCTTATTTATTGGTCTCTCCCAAACAGTAACAGAATTTCAATGTATCTAAGACTTTAGTTGACAGTAAGGCCGGCGTCACACTTGCGAGTTTTACGGACGTAAGAGCGCAGAATCTACATCCGTAAAACTCGCAAAAAATACGGCACAATTATTCTCTATGCCCCTGCTCCTATTTGCCGTATTTTACTGATCAGTATTATACGGCTTTCTACGGCCGTACAAAATCGCAGCATGCTGCGTTTGTCACCGTACTGCGCAAGAAATACGCCAATGAAAGTCTATGGAAGCGTGAAAAATACGGATTACACACGGACAAGCAGTGTGACTTGCGAGAAATACGCAGCGCTGTTAGAGAGAAAAGCCGGTAATTCAGTGCGGTGTACAGTAAAATCACACTGACAGCTTACAGTAGAATAGGTAGAATAAATGTGTACACATAGAATAGGTATATATATATATATATATATATATATATATATATATATATATATGTCAGTGAGACACATATATGTATATATATTAATATTTATTCCAGCGCTATACAGCTTGAAAGCCGGTAATTCAATTACCGGCTTTTTCTTTCTCCTTCCTAAAACCCGACATGATTTGAGACATGGTTTACATACAGTAAACCATGTCTTCTCTCCATTTTTTTTGCAGATTCCACACTACTAATGTCAGTAGTGTGTATCTGCAAAATTTGGCCGTTCTAGCTCTTAAAATAAAGGGTTAAAAGGCGGAAAAAATTGGCGTGGGCTCCCGCGCAATTTTCTCCGCCAGAGTAGTAAAGCCAGTGACTGAGGGCAGATATTAATAGCCTGGAGAGGGTCCATGGTTATTGGCCCCCCCCCTGGCTAAAAACATCTGCCCCCAGCCACCCCAGAAAAGGCATATCTGGAAGATGCGCCTATTCTGGCACTTGGCCACTCTCTTCCCATTCCCGTGTAGCGGTGGGATATGGGGTAATGAAGGGTTAATGCCACCTTGCTATTGTAAGGTGACATTAAGCCTAATTAATAATGGAGAGGCGTCAATTATGACACCTATCCATTATTAATCCAATTGTAGTGAAGGGTTAAATAAAACACAAACACATTATTTAAAATTATTTTAATGAAATAAAAACAATGGTTGTTGGAGTATTTTATTCAACGCCCAATCCAGTCACTGAAGACCCTCGTTCTGTGAGTAAAAAAACATAATAAACCAACAATATACTTACCCTCCGCAGATCTGTAACGTCCAACGATGTAAATCCTTCTGAAGGGGTTAAAACATTTTGCAGAAAGGAGCTGTGCTAATGCAGGCTGCTCCTCGCTGCAAAACCCCAGGGAATGAGGCTAAAAATAGATCAATGATCTATATTTAGCTTCATTTGCGGTGAGGCGCCCTCTGCTGGCTGTTCATAGATCGTGGGAAATTACCTAGAAAGCCAGGGAGCTTTCTAGGTAATTTCCCACGATCTATGAACAGCCAGCAGAGGGCGCCTGACCGCAAATGAAGCTAAATATAGATCATTGATCTATTTTTAGCCTCATTTCCTGGGGTTTTGCAGCGAGGAGCAGCCTGCATTAGCACAGCTCCTTTCTGCAAAATGTTTTAACCCCTTCAGAAGGATTTACATCGTTGGACGTTACAGATCTGCGGAGGGTAAGTATATTGTTGGTTTATTGTTTTTTTACTCACAGAACGAGGGTCTTCAGTGACTGGATTGGGCGTTGAATAAAATACTCCAACAACCATTGTTTTTATTTCATTAAAATAATTTTAAATAATGTGTTTGTGTTTTATTTAACCCTTCACTACAATTGGATTAATAATGGATAGGTGTCATAATTGACTCCTCTCCATTATTAATTAGGCTTAATGTCACCTTACAATAGCAAGGTGGCATTAACCCTTCATTACCCCATATCCCACCGCTACACGGGAATGGGAAGAGAGTGGCCAAGTGCCAGAATAGGCGCATCTTCCAGATGTGCCTTTTCTGGGGTGGCTGGGGGCAGAAGTTTTTAGCCAGGGGGGGGCCAATAACCGTGGACCCTCTCCAGGCTATTAATATCTGCCCTCAGTCACTGGCTTTACTACTCTGGCGGAGAAAATTGCGCGGGAGCCCACGCCAATTTTTTCCGCCATTTAACCCTTTATTTTAAGAGCTAGAACGGCCAAATTTTGCAGATACACACTACTGACATTAGTAGTGTGGAATATGCAAAAAAAATGGAGAGAAGACATGGTTTACTGTATGTAAACCATGTCTCAAATCATGTCGGGTTTTAGGAAGGAGAAAGAAAAAGCCGGTAATTGAATTACCGGCTTTCAAGCTGTATAGCGCTGGAATAAATATTAATATATATACATATACAGTGGGGCAAAAAAGTATTTAGTCAGTCAGCAATAGTGCAAGTTCCACCACTTAATAAGATGAGAGGCGTCTGTAATTTACATCATAGGTAGACCTCAACTATGGGAGACAAACTGAGAAAAAAAAATCCAGAAGATCACATTGTCTGTTTTTTTATCATTTTTTTTGCATTTTATGGTGGAAAATAAGTATTTGGTCAGAAACAAACAATCAAGATTTCTGGCTCTCACAGACCTGTAACTTCTTCTTTAAGAGTCCCCTCTTTCCTCCACTCATTACCTGTAGTAATGGCACCTGTTTAAACTTGTTATCAGTATAAAAAGACACCTGTGCACACCCTCAAACAGACTGACTCCAAACTCCACTATGGTGAAGACCAAAGAGCTGTCAAAGGACACCAGAAACAAAATTGTAGCCCTGCACCAGGCTGGGAAGACTGAATCTGCAATAGCCAACCAGCTTGGAGTGAAGAAATCAACAGTGGGAGCAATAATTAGAAAATGGAAGACATACAAGACCACTGATAATCTCCCTCGATCTGGGGCTCCACGCAAAATCCCACCCCGTGGGGTCAGAATGATCACAAGAACGGTGAGCAAAAATCCCAAAACCACGCGGGGGGACCTAGTGAATGAACTGCAGAGAGCTGGGACCAATGTAACAAGGCCTACCATAAGTAACACACTATGCCACCATGGACACAGATCCTGCAGTGCCAGACGTGTCCCACTGCTTAAGCCAGTACATGTCCGGGCCCGTCTGAAGTTTGCTAGAGAGCATTTGGATGATCCAGAGGAGTTTTGGGAGAATGTCCTATGGTCTGATGAAACCAAACTGGAACTGTTTGGTAGAAACACAACTTGTCGTGTTTGGAGGAAAAAGAATACTGAGTTGCATCCATCAAACACCATACCTACTGTAAATCATGGTGGTGGAAACATCATGCTTTGGGGCTGTTTCTCTGCAAAGGGGCCAGGACAACTGATCCGGGTACATGAAAGAATGAATGGGACCATGTATCGTGAGATTTTGAGTGCAAACCTCCTTCCATCAGTAAGGGAATTGAAGATGAAACGTGGCTGGGTCTTTCAACATGACAATGATCCAAAGCACACCGCCAGGGCAACGAAGGAGTGGCTTCGTAAGAAGCATTTCAAGGTCCTGGAGTGGCCTAGCCAGTCTCCAGATCTCAACCCTATAGAAAACCTTTGGAGGGAGTTGAAAGTCCGTGTTGCCAAGCGAAAAGCCAAAAACATCACTGCTCTAGAGGAGATCTGCATGGAGGAATGGGCCAACATACCAACAACAGTGTGTGGCAACCTTGTGAAGACTTACAGAAAACGTTTGAACTCTGTCATTGCCAACAAAGGATATATTACAAAGTATTGAGATGAAATTTTGTTTCTGACCAAATACTTATTTTCCACCATAATATGCAAATAAAATGTTAAAAAAACAGACAATGTGATTTTCTGGATTTTTTTTTCTCAGTTTGTCTCCCATAGTTGAGGTCTACCTATGATGTAAATTACAGACGCCTCTCATCTTTTTAAGTGGTGGAACTTGCACTATTGCTGACTGACTAAATACTTTTTTGCCCCACTGTATGTGTCTCACTTACATATATATATATATATACCTATTCTATGTGTACACATTTATTCTACCTATTCTACTGTAAGCTGTCAGTGTGATTTTACTGTACACACTATATATATATAGACAGTATATATATATTTTCTTTTCTTTTTGGGACACATGGATCACTTCTATAGCGGTATGTTGGTTTTGCTAGCCTGCGAGAAAACCACGCAGTACGGATGCCATACGGATTACATACGGAGGATGCCATGCGCAAAAAACGCTGACACACCCTGCCTACGGAGGAGCTACGGACCACTTTTTTCGGGACTTTTCAGCGTATTACGGCCGTAATATACGGACCGTATTGTTTTACGCTGTGTGTGACGCCGGCCTAATGGAAATTCCAATAAATTGCATTAAGAAAATAATATCGTACGAGACGCCAGCAAAGCACGGCACGCAGACTCTCAAAGACTCTCACTGTACCTGTAGCTGGAGTGGAATGGCTCATGGTAATAGGCCTGTTAGCGATACCAGAAAGGAGAAGCTTGTCAGACGCCCGCTAAAAAAAAAAGTAAAACAATGTACATCAGTATAAATCAATTTAAAAAAAAACACAACAGAAAAAACATGCCAAAAGGAATATTTGTAGGTGTATTTAATGACGTGTAAAAAAAATGTTGTGAACGTAATCACGGAAAGTAGGCCTTTCTAAAGAATCTTTTAAATCTTAAAGAAAAAGGTGTTAATGCCTTAAAAAGCAAAATACTGGACACATGAAACATGTAAATCTGCCATTTCTTATGACTGCCATCTCTTAGGCCGGGACCACACATACGCGAGATATGGCCGAGTCTCGCAGGTGAAAACCCACTTCTGGTGCCGGCACTCCGGAGCGGAGCGTGCAGCCGCACAGCAACACATGGAGTTGCACGCCCCACTCCCAAGTGCCGGCGCCAGAGAGGAGGGATTTCACCTGCAAGACTCGGCCGTATCTCGCGTATGTGTGATCCCGACCTTACTCTAATGGTGGAGCTTATACTGCAATCAATATAACAAACGGGTTTGTAAGGCCCTGTTCACATTGTGTTTATGCAATGTTCCCTTGGAATCCAATTTTTAGGATTCTGACAAATTGTTTAATGAAAATTACAATGACATGAACGAGGTTTTTTTTCTAACTTGTCCTTTTGTTCACATGGGCACAGATACGGAGCAGTCCATGTTTGTTCAAGCTATCTTAACAGACAGACACGTTAAAATAAAAAAAACACAGACTGAGTTGATTTGAACTTTGTGTTAATATAGTCAATGACCCTGTCAGCAGTTGGTCTATATCTCTTTTAAGCAGCAATCAGATGGGACTTATGCTTTCCTAAAGGAAAACTAACAGGTCTGTGAGAGCCAGAATTCTTGCTGGTTGGTAGGTGATCAATTACTTATTTCATGCAATAAAATGCAAATTAATTATGTAAAAATCATAAAATGTGATTTTCTGTTTTTTTTTTAGATTCTGTCACTCAGCACGGAAGTGTACCTGTATGATAAAAATTACAGACCTATCCAGTCTTTGTAGGTAGGAAAACTTGCAAAGCTGGAATTGTATCAAATAATTATTTTCCCCACTGTATATTATATATTAAGAAAAATTGGCAATTTCAGCCTCTTGAGATCACTCAAGATCAGAATTGCTCTTGCCCAGCAATCATGTGATCACTAAACAGGAGGAGAACACATTTTCAGTGTTTCCTATGCTATACAGTGGAGGAAATAATAAGTATTTGATCCCTTGCTGATTTTGTTAGCTTGCCCACTGACAAAGACATGAACAGTCTATAATTTTAAGGGTAGGTTAATTTTAACATTGAGAGACAGAATATCAAAAATAAAATCCAGAAAATCACATTATATAAATTTCATAAATTTATTTGCATTTTGCAGTGAGAAATAAGTATTTGATCCCCTACCAACCATTAAGAGTTCTGGGTTCTACAGACCAGTTAGACGCTTCTAATCAACTCGTTACCTGCATTAAAGTCAACTGTCTTACATAGTCACCTTTATAAAAGACTCCTGTCCACAGACTCAATTAATCACTGAGACTCTAACTCTAAGGCTTGGTTCCCATTGCGTTAATGGGAAAGCGCTAACGGACAGCGTTGCACGGCGAAATTAACGCCGTGCAACGCGTCCGTTAGCGCGCCCATTCACGGCAATGGGAACGCGCAGCACTAGCACGTGCCATGTTCGGCACGCGCTAGCGACGCGCCGGTGTTTCCTGGCGCGCCGCGGACGCTACTCGCAGCGTCCGAGGCGCGCCCGCGGTCCGTTCCCCGCTCTCGCAGATCAGGGATCTGCGAGAGCGGGGACGTTACCGCGACCCCGGGACGCGGCCACATTAAAAACATTGCGTTAGCGCAACCCTCTAGCGCTAAACGGGTTGCACTAACGCAATGTGACCCTAGCCTTACTGAGACTCAACAACATGGGCAAGACCAAAGAGCTTTCTAAGGATGTCAGACAAAATCATAGACCTGCACAAAGCTGGAATGGGCTACAAAACCATAAGTAAGATGCTAGGTGAGAAGGAGACAACTGTTGGTGCAATAGTAAGAAAATGGAAGAAATATAAAATGACTGTCTATCGACATCAATCTGGGGCACCATGCAAAATCTCAACTTGTGGATTATCCTTGATCATAAGGAAGGTGAGAGATCAGCCTAAAACTACACTGGGGGAACTAGTAAATGATCTCAAGGCAACTGGGAAAACCAGTCACCAGGAAAACCATTGCTAACACATTACGACGTAAAGGTTAAAAATCCTGCAGTGCCCACAAGATCCCTATGCTCAAGAAGGCACATGTGCAGGCCCGTCTGAAGTTTGCCAATAAACTCCTGGATAATTCTGTGAGTGATTAGGAGAAGGTGCTGTGGTCAGATGAGACAAAAATTGAGGTCTTTGGCATTAACTCAACTCGCTGTGCTTGGAGGAAGACAAATGCTGCCTATGACCCAAAGAACACCGTCCCCACTGTCAAGCATGGAGGTGGAAACATTATGTTTTTGGGGTGTTTCTCTGCTAAGGGCACAAGATTACCTCACTGCACCAATGGGAGAATGAATAGAGCCATGCATCGTATAATCCTGAGTGACAAACTCCTTCCCTCTGCCAGGACATTAAAAATGGGTCCTGGCTGGGTCTTCCAGCAAGACAATGACCCAAAACATACAAACAAAGCAACAAAGGAGTGGCTCAAAAAGAAGCATATTAAGGTCATGGAGTGACCTAGCCAGTCTCCAAACCTTAATCCCATAGAAAACTTATGGAGGGAGTTGAAGCTCCGAGTTGCCAAGCGACAACCTCAAAATCTTAATGATTTAGAGATGATCTGCAAAAAGGAGTGGACCACAATTCCTCCTGATATGTGCGTAAACCTCATCATCAACTACAAAAAACGTCTGACTGATGTGCTTGCCAACAAGGGTTTTTGTTGTGAATTCTGTGGTCGAGCTCCCTCCTGTGGTCTTGAGTGGTACTTCGGCTGGTTCTGTCTATGAGCTTCCTCTGGTGGATGTGAGTGGGGCTGCGGCTTCTGCGTTTCCTTCCTCAGGTGACGAGGTTAAGTCGTTAGGTGCTGCTCTATTTAAATCCACATAGTTCTTTGTTCCTTGCCTCCAGTCAATGTTCCAGTATTGGTCTTGCTCTCTCCTGGATCGTCTTGTGGCCTGTCTGCCCTGCATAAGCTAAGTTCTGCTTGTGTTACTTTTGTTTGCTATATTTTCTGTCCAGCTTGCTATATTGGTTTTTCTTGCTTGCTGGAAGCTCTGGGACGCAGAGGGAGCACCTCCGTGCCGTTAGTCGGTACGGAGGGTCTTTTTGCGCCCTCTGCGTGGTTGTTTGTAGGTTTTTGTGCTGACCGCAAAGCTATCTTTACTATCCTCGGTCTATTCAGTAAGTCGGGCCTCACTTTGCTAAAACCTATTTCATCTCTATGTTTGTATTTTCATCTTTACTCACAGTCATTATATGTGGGGGGCTGCCTTTTCCTTTGGGGAATTTCTCTGAGGCAAGGTAGGCTTATTTTTCTATCTTCAGGGCTAGCTAGTTTCTCAGGCTGTGCCCGAGGCGCCTAGGTCTGGTCAGGAGCGCTCCACGGCTACCTCTAGTGTGGTGTGATAGGATTAGGGATTGTGGTCAGCAGAGTTCCCACGTCTCAGAGCTCGTCCTATGTTATTAGTAACTATCAGGTCACTTTGTGTGCTCTTAACCACCAGGTCCATTGTGTTTCTGAATCACCAGTTCATAACAGTACTGGAGGCCCAAAGTACTAATGCTTCTCAATAGAGGGAAAAGAGAAGTTCTGAGACCATTTTTTTTTCTCTGCACTGTGTTTTGTCTTCCTTTTCCCCTAGACATTTGGGTGGTTCAGGACACAGGTGTAGTGATGGACATTAAAGGTCTGTTTTCTTGTGTGGATCATCTCACTGCAAGAGTACAAAATATTCAAGACATTGTGGTTCAGAAATCTATGTTAGAACCTAGAATTCCTATTCCTGACTTATTTTCTGGAGATAGAGCTAAGTTTCTGAATTTCAAAAATAATTGTAAACTGTTTCTGGCTTTGAAACCCCGCTCCTCTGGTGACCCAGTTCAACAAGTTAAGATCATTATTTCTTTATTACGTGGCGACCCTCAAGACTGGGCATTTTCCCTTGCGCCAGGAGATCCTGCATTATGCGATATTGATGCGTTTTTTCTGGTGCTCGGATTGCTGTATGATGAACCT
Source organism: Ranitomeya imitator (assembly GCF_032444005.1). Taxonomy (NCBI): domain Eukaryota; kingdom Metazoa; phylum Chordata; class Amphibia; order Anura; family Dendrobatidae; genus Ranitomeya; species Ranitomeya imitator. The sequence goes on from NC_091282.1 coordinate 527,262,010, forward strand.
AATTCAGTGGATCAGGCAGAGAAAAATTTGCTGGCTCTGTGTCAGGGTCAGGATGAGTTAGAGATATATTGTCAGAAGTTTAGGAAGTGGTCTGTGCTCACTCAATGGAATGAATGTGCGCTGGCAGCAATTTTCAGAAAGGGTCTCTCTGAAGCCCTTAAGGATGTCATGGTGGGATTTCCTATGCCTGCTGGTCTGAATGAGTCTATGTCTTTGGCCATTCAGATCGATCGACGCTTACATGAGCGTAAAGATGTGCACCATTTGGCGGTATTATCTGAGCATAAATCTGAGCCTATGCAATGTGATAGGACTTTGACCAGAGCTGAATGGCAAGAACACAGAAGTCAGAATGGGCTGTGTTTTTATTGTGGTGATTCCACTCATGCTATCTCCGATTGTCCTAAGCGCACTAAGCGGTTCGCTAGGTCTGCCACCATTGGTACGGTACAGTCGAAATTTCTTTTGTCCGTTACTTTGATCTGCTCTTTGTCATCCTATTCTGTCATGGCATTTGTGGATTCAGGCGCTGCCCTGAATTTGATGGACTTGGACTTTGCTAGGCGCTGTGGGTTTTTCTTGGAGCCCTTGCAGTATCCTATTCCATTGAGAGGAATTGGTGCTATGCCTTTGGCCAAGAATAAGCCTCAGTACTGGACCCAACTGACCATGTGCATGGCTCCTGCGCATCAGGAGGATATTCGCTTTTTGGTGTTGCATAATCTGCATGATGTGGTCGTGTTGGGGTTGCCATGGCTACAAGTCCATAACCCAGTATTGGATTGGAAATCTATGTCTGTGTCCAGCTGGGGTTGTCAGGGGGTACATGGTGATGTTCCAGTTCTGTCTATCTCATCATCCGCCCCTTCCGAGGTCCCAGAGTTCTTGTCGGATTACCGGGATGTATTTGATGAGCCCAAGTCCAGTGCCCTACCTCCGCATAGGGATTGCGATTGTGCTATCGATTTGATTCCTGGTAGTAAGTTTCCTAAGGGTCGACTGTTTAATTTGTCTGTGCCTGAGCACGCCGCTATGCAGAGTTACGTAAAGGAATCCTTGGAGAAGGGTCATAGCCCGTCGTCGTCGCCATTGGGAGCAGGGTTCTTTTTTGTGGCCAAGAAGGATGGTTCGTTGAGACCTTGTATTGATTACCGCCTTCTAAATAAAATCACAGTCAAATTTCAGTACCCCTTGCTGCTGCTGTCTGATTTGCTTGCTCAGATTAAGGGGGCTAGTTGGTTCACCAAGATAGATCTTCGTGGTGCGTATAATCTTGTGCGTATTAAACAGGGCGATGAATGGAAAACAGCATTTAATATGCCCGAGGGCCATTTTGAGTACCTGGTTATGCCATTCGGGCTTTCCAATGCTCCATCAGTATTTCAGTCCTTTATGCATGACATCTTCCGAGAGTACCTGGATAAATTCCTGATTGTATACTTGGATGATATTTTGGTCTTCTCGGATGATTGGGAGTCTCACGTGAAGCAGGTTAGAATGGTGTTCCAGGTCCTGCGTGCGAATTCTTTGTTTGTGAAGGGGTCAAAGTGTCTCTTTGGTGTTCAGAAGGTTTCATTTTTGGGTTTCGTTTTTTCCCCATCTACTATCGAGATGGACCCTGTTAAAGTTCAGGCCATTTATGATTGGACTCAGCCGACATCTCTGAAGAGTCTGCAAAAGTTTCTGGGCTTTGCTAATTTTTATCGTCGCTTCATCAATAATTTTTCTAGTATTGCTAAACCGTTGACTGATTTAACCAAGAAGAGTGCTGATGTGGTCAATTGGTCTTCTGCTGCTGTAGAAGCTTTTCAGGAGTTGAAGCGTCGTTTTTCTTCTGCCCCTGTGTTGTGCCAGCCAGATGTTTCGCTCCCGTTCCAGGTCGAGGTTGATGCTTCTGAGATTGGAGCAGGGGCTGTTTTGTCGCAAAGAAGTTCTGATGGCTCGGTGATGAAACCATGTGCCTTCTTTTCCAGGAGGTTTTCGCCTGCTGAGCGCAATTATGATGTTGGCAATCGAGAGTTGTTGGCCATGAAGTGGGCATTCGAGGAGTGGCGTCATTGGCTTGAAGGAGCTAAGCATCGCGTGGTGGTCTTGACTGATCACAAGAACTTGACTTATCTAGAGTCTGCCAAATGGTTGAATCCTAGACAGGCTCGTTGGTCGCTGTTTTTCTCCCGTTTTGACTTTGTGGTTTCGTACCTTCCGGGCTCTAAGAATGTGAAGGCGGATGCCCTGTCTAGGAGTTTTGTGCCCGACTCTCCGGGTTTGCCTGAGCCGGCGGGTATTCTCAAAGAGGGGGTAATTTTGTCTGCCATCTCCCCTGATTTGCGGCGGGTGCTGCAAAAATTTCAGGCTAATAGACCTGACCGTTGCCCAGCGGAGAAACTGTTTGTCCCTGATAAATGGACGAGTAGAGTTATCTCTGAGGTTCATTGTTCGGTGTTGGCTGGTCATCCTGGAATCTTTGGTACCAGAGATTTGGTGGCTAGATCCTTTTGGTGGCCGTCTCTGTCGCAGGATGTGCGTTTGTTTGTGCAGTCCTGTGGGATTTGTGCTCGGGCTAAGCCCTGCTGTTCTCGTGCCAGTGGGTTGCTTTTGCCCTTGCCAGTCCCGAAGAGGCCCTGGACACATATCTCTATGGATTTTATTTCGGATCTCCCCGTCTCTCAAAAGATGTCGGTCATTTGGGTGGTTTGTGATCGCTTCTCTAAGATGGTCCATTTGGTACCCTTGTCTAAATTGCCTTCCTCCTCTGATTTGGTGCCATTGTTTTTCCAGCATGTGGTTCGTTTACATGGCATTCCGGAGAACATCGTTTCTGACAGAGGTTCCCAGTTTGTTTCGAGGTTTTGGCAAGCCTTTTGTGTTGGGATGGGCATTGATTTGTCTTTTTCCTCGGCTTTCCATCCTCAGACAAATGGCCAAACTGAGCGAACCAATCAGACCTTGGAAACATATCTGAGATGTTTTGTTTCTGCTGATCAGGATGATTGGGTGTCCTTTTTGCCATTGGCTGAGTTCGCCCTTAATAATCGGGCCAGCTCGGCTACTTTGGTTTCGCCGTTTTTCTGCAATTCTGGTTTCCATCCTCGTTTCTCTTCAGGGCAGGTTGAGTCTTCGGACTGTCCTGGTGTGGATACTGTGGTGGATAGGTTGCCGCAGATTTGGACTCATGTAGTGGACAATTTGACATTGTCCCAGGAGAAGGCTCAACGTTTCGCTAACCGCAGGCGCTGTGTGGGTCCTTGACTTCGTGTTGGGGATTTGGTTTGGTTGTCGTCTCGTTATATTCCTATGAAAGTTTCCTCTCCTAAATTTAAGCCTCGTTTCATTGGTCCGTATAGGATTTCTGAGGTTCTTAATCCTGTGTCTTTTTGTTTGACCCTTCCAGCTTCTTTTTCCATCCATAATGTATTCCATAGGTCATTGTTGCGGAGATACGTGGCACCTGTGGTTCCATCCGTTGATCCTCCTGCCCCGGTTTTGGTTGAGGGGGAGTTGGAGTATATAGTGGAGAAGATTTTGGTTTCTCGTATTTCGAGACGGAAACTCCAGTACCTGGTTAAGTGGAAGGGTTATGATCAGGAAGATAATTCCTGGGTCTTTGCCTCTGATGTTCATGCTGCCGATCTGGTTCGTGCCTTTCATTTGGCTCGTCCTGATCGGCCTGGGGGCTCTGGTGAGGGTTCGGTGACCCCTCCTCAAGGGGGGGTACTGTTGTGAATTCTGTGGTCGAGCTCCCTCCTGTGGTCTTGAGTGGTACTTCGGCTGGTTCTGTCTATGAGCTTCCTCTGGTGGATGTGAGTGGGGCTGCGGCTTCTGAGTTTCCTTCCTCAGGTGACGAGGTTAAGTCGTTAGGTGCTGCTCTGTTTAACTCCACCTAGTTCTTTGTTCCTTGCCTCCAGTCAATGTTCCAGTATTGGTCTTGCTCTCTCCTGGATCGTCTTGTGGCCTGTCTGTCCGTTAGTCGGTACGGAGGGTCTTTTTGCGCCCTCTGCGTGGTTGTTTGTAGGTTTTTGTGCTGACCGCAAAGCTATCTTTACTATCCTCGGTCTATTCAGTAAGTCGGGCCTCACTTTGCTAAAACCTATTTCATCTCTGTGTTTGTATTTTCATCTTTACTCACAGTCATTACATGTGGGGGGCTGCCTTTTCCTTTGGGGAATTTCTCTGAGGCAAGGTAGGCTTATTTTTCTATCTTCAGGGCTAGCTAGTTTCTCAGGCTGTGCCCGAGGCGCCTAGGTCTGGTCAGGAGCGCTCCACGGCTACCTCTAGTGTGGTGTGATAGGATTAGGGATTGCGGTCAGCAGAGTTCCCACGTCTCAGAGCTCGACCAATGTTATTAGTAACTATCAGGTCACTTTGTGTGCTCTTAACCACCAGGTCCATTGTGTTTCTGAATCACCAGTTCATAACAGGTTTTGCCACCAAGTATTAAGTCTTGTTTGCCAGAGGGATCAAATACCGTATTTTTCAGATTATAAGATGCTCCGGATTAGAAGATGCACCTCAAATTTTGAGGAGAAAAATAAGAAAAAAATATTTTTTAATAAAATGGTGGTGCTTCTTATAATCCATGCATCTTATTGCTTACCGAGGGTGGTGGGTGCGGTGAAGCGGGGTGCCAGGGTCGCTGCTGGAGGAGGCAGGAATGTGGTGATGCTGCAGGGCACAGGCTAGGATGGGGGGACTCCGATGTGCGGTGCGCTGGTGCGGGGCTCTTGTGCATGTCCGGTGCTGCTGCCGGGTGTCACCGGGTTCCCGGCAGTTGCTGGCCGGTGCTGCAGGTGTCTCCAGTGCCCAGCAACAGGCCAGAGCCCCGCGTGAGCGGTGGACTCGGGGAATATGGCCGCCGCCGGGGGCGGTGCATGCGCAGATGGTGATTTCGGTACAAAGATCTCAAGAGATGAGAGCTCAGCGCTGAAATCTCATCTCCCGAGATCTTGGTCCCGAGATCACCATCTCACCAGGGAACCGTGGAATTACAGGGGCTCTGGCCTGTCCCAAAATGTCAGCAGTGCCGGACAGCCACGCAGCACCTCTGGGCACCAGAGACACCCGCAGCACCGGCCAGCAACCGCTGGGCACCCAGAGACACCCCTGGACAACTCCTCACCCCAGCCTGTGGCCTACACCCATGGTATCGGTAAGGCATGTCTGCTTTGTAGGACGCACACCCCATTTTCCCCCCAACTTTGGGGGAAAATGTGCATCTTACAAAGCGAAAAATACGGTACTTATTTCTCACTGCAAAATGCAAATAAATTTATATAATTTATACAATGTGATTTTCTTGATTTTATTTTTAATATTCTATATTTCAATGTTAAAATTAGCCTACCCTTAAAATTATAGACTGTTCATGTCTTTGTCAGTGGACAAACTTACAAAATCAGCAAGGGATCAAATACTTATTTCCCCCACTGTATAATCATATTGAGTATTCTGCACTTTATATATAGCAATCGAGAAGTCTAGTCATCCGATACCCAACTTCCCGCTCCTGTGAGATCTCCATGCAGCTGCTGACTTTGCAGTGACGTTCTGCAATAAATTACATGCAGACTGGCCCGCAGTTTTACATAGAGAAGTCCACAAGCAGTTTAACAGTAGGGCATTTTTTATTATACGTACCCGTTTAAGTTGCACTGTCATTAGATTTCACAATGAAAACTTATACATTAATAATTAGATCTTAGACCTGACGAGGCTGATCTAATTACTTTTAAAATCACATTAGAATGGCTGTATATTCCCAAAGTTAACATGAGCCATTTATGATTCTAGCTAAAAAGTAAAAAAAAAGAATAGAGAATAGAAACTGAGGAGCTGTCGCTAAAGGGGCAGAGTTGAGCCTTTCCATAAGTATTATACAGCCATTTTGACTTAAAAGTTAGTACACCACCCTCATTAGGGTTAAGAGATCCATTTACTCATGTTTGTGAATTTCTAGTAACATATCTCTTTTAAAGATCAGTATTTTTCTTACAATACATTTTCTTTGTTTATAAAATTGAAGGAGAGAATTACTTGTTTTGTGAAATTGTGTCGTATCCCTATCTTAGGACATCTGGGCAGCTGGCACTGTGTTCTTGGAATTGTGATATACTAGGTCAGAAAAATAGGGCATTAGATTGGGGGGAGGTTCTCAGGGCATGATCCCTGGACATATAGCACAGACAAAAACAAAGCAGACGTCACTCGCAACCAGATCATGTGTATTTATATTGCTTGCTTATATAGCACTATTGTATTTTGAAGCACTTTACATACATTATCATCGCTGTCTCCATTGGGGCTCACAATCTAGGTTCCCTATCAGTATGTCTTAGGAGTGTGAGAGGAAACCGGAGAACCCGGTGGAAACCCACACAAACACAGAGAGAACATACAAACTCCTTGCAGATGTTGTCCTTGGTGGGATTTGAACCCAGGACCCCAGTGCTGCAAAATAGTGCTATCCACTGAGCCACCATGCTGCCCATACGGTGTATGTTTTAACCTCACCAGATGTTGTCTTCACTGTTTCTATTAAAATAGTTTGAGCCTGTGCAAATTACTTTCTCTACTTTCTGCAATTGCTATGCAGAGGAATGTAACATCTTTTAGCTTTAGGCTTGGGCTATACTGACTTATGGTGGCAGTACTGAATCATTTTAACTATTAAATGTCAACTGCAGTCCACAACATTACCCACAACTCAATGTATTCTTTGGGATTGCAGTAATATTTTCATAGTTAAAATTAATCAGTATCACTACAAAACGTCTCAGTGTAGCCCTCGCCTAAGGCCATTTTCACATGGCAGAAGCCAAAACAAAAAAGTGGATCCAAAACGCAGAAAAACTATAAGTGTTTTTATTATACTCTGGCCTCGATTCATCAAAATAATTACACAAGAATTATGTTGCGCAAAAATTTAGCAATGTGGCGTTCTCATGCCACTTTTGGCCAGCTCTGGCAAAATGGTAGGAACTGGAACAAGACGGGGCGTGGTAATGCCTGCTGATCTAATTCATGACCAACTGCAGTGTTCCTTATAGTAGTAAAGAACTGGAGTAAGACTTGTGGTGAGGCGCACACCACTATTCAAACACATCCATCTGAGTCAATAAAAGTCATGCTCTTCTTTATGAATCAGGCACCTCTGATTCCAGCACACCCCCACATCAAGAAAGATGTAAACATCCTGTCTTTCTGATAGTACTGCAGATACTAGGAGCACTGAGGAAGAAGAGGCCACTCATACTGCCATCCACCATGTCTTTCTGATCTAATACTGCAGATACTAGGAGCACCGAGGTAAGAAAAGACTGCTCACACTGCTGTCCAGCTTATCTTTCTGAGGTAATACTGGAGATACCAGGGGTCTGAGGTAAGAAGAGGTTTCTCACACTGCTGTCTACTCTGTCCTTCTAATCTAATACTGGAGATACCAGGGGTCTGAGGTAAGAGGCGGCTGCTCACACTGCTGTCCACCCTGTCCTTCTAATCTAATACTGGAGATACCAGGGGTTCTGAGGTAAGAGGCGGCTTCTCACACTGCTGTCTACTCTGTCCTTCTAATCTAATACTGGAGATACCAGAGGTCTGAGGTAAGAAGAGGCTGCACAAACTGCTGTCCAGCATGTCTTTCTGACCTTATACTGGAGAAACTAGGAGTGCTGGGGTAAGAAGAGGCTGCTCACACTGCTGTCCACCTTATCTTTCTGAGGTAATACTGGAAATACCAGGGGTCTGAGGTAAAAGAAGTTTCTCACACTGCTGTCTACTCTGTCCTTCTAATCTAATACTGGAGATACCAGAGGTCTGAGGTAAGAAGAGGCTGCACACACTGCTGTCTACTCTGTCCTTCTAATCTAATACTGGAGACACCAGAGGTCTGTGGTAAGAAGAGGCTGCACAAACTGCTGTCCACCCTGTCTTTCTGACCTCATACTGAAGAAACCAGGAGTGCTGGGGTAAGAACAGGTTGCTCACATTGCTGCCCACCCTATATTTCTGATCTAATTCTGGAGATACCAGGGTAGCTGCCATAAGAAGAGGCTGTCCACCCTGTCTTTCTGATCTAATACTGGAGGGTCCAGGGATGCTGGGTAAGCAAAAGCTGCTCACACTGCTGTCCAGCTTATCTTTCTGAGGTAATACTGGAGATACCAGGGGTCTGAGGTAGGAAGAGATTTCTCACACTGCTGTCTACTCTGTCCTTCTAATCTAATACTGGAGATACCAGGGGTCTGAGGTAAGAAGAGGCTGCTCACACTGCTGTCCACCTTATCTTTCTGAGGTAATACTGGAAATACTAGGGGTCTGAGGTAAGAAGAAGTTTCTCACACTGCTGTCTACTCTGTCCTTCTAATCTAATACTGGAGATACTAGAGGTCTGAGGTAAGAAGAGGCTGCACACACTGCTGTCTGCTCTGTCTTTCTAATCTAATACTGGAGATACCAGAGGTCTGAGGTAAGAAGAGGCTGCACAAACTGCTGTCCGGCAGGTCTTTCTGACCTTATACTGGAGAAACCAGGAGTGCTGGGGTAAGAAGAGGCTGCTCACACTGCTGTCCACCTTATCTTTCTGAGGTAATACTGGAAATACCAGGGGTCTGAGGTAAAAGAAGTTTCTCACACTGCTGTCTACTCTGTCCTTCTAATCTAATACTGGAGATACCAGGGGTCTGAGGTAAGAAGAGGCTGCTCACACTGCTGTCCACCTTATCTTTCTGAGGTAATACTGGAAATACTAGGGGTCTGAGGTAAGAAGAAGTTTCTCACACTGCTGTCTACTCTGTCCTTCTAATCTAATACTGGAGATACTAGAGGTCTGAGGTAAGAAGAGGCTGCACACACTGCTGTCTGCTCTGTCTTTCTAATCTAATACTGGAGATACCAGAGGTCTGAGGTAAGAAGAGGCTGCACAAACTGCTGTCCGGCAGGTCTTTCTGACCTTATACTGGAGAAACCAGGAGTGCTGGGGTAAGAAGAGGCTGCTCACACTGCTGTCCACCTTATCTTTCTGAGGTAATACTGGAAATACCAGGGGTCTGAGGTAAAAGAAGTTTCTCACACTGCTGTCTACTCTGTCCTTCTAATCTAATACTGGATATACCAGAGGTCTGAGGTAAGAAGAGGCTGCACACACTGCTGTCTGCTCTGTCCTTCTAATCTAATACTGGAGATACCAGAGGTCTGAGGTAAGAAGAGGCTGCACAAACTGCTGTCCACCCTGTCTTTCTGACCTCATACTGAAGAAACCAGGAGTGCTGGGGTAAGAAGAGGTTGCTCACATTGCTGCCCACCCTATATTTCTGACCTAATTCTGGAGATACCAGGGTAGCTGCCATAAGAAGAGGCTGTCCACCCTGTCTTTCTGATCTAATACTGGAGGGTCCAGGGATGCTGGGTAAGCAAAGGCTGCTCACACTGCTGTCCAACCCACATTTCTGAGTATTGAGCAGCTGCTGTGACATGTACCTGTTCTATTAACATTCTAGGACAGGTTGGCGTCAGTGTAATGGTGGCTACTGTAATGTAATATAGGGACCATCCACCTAGACAAAATTATTTATTTGTGGATTAAACAAATTTCTAAAAGAAATCTATTTGTTCCACAAGTAGGATTTTGGTACATTTTTTTAGCCTACAGCCTCCACTAACCTGTATGTGCGTGTGCACGCACGCACACACACACACACTATCTTTGTACCACAAGTACCCCATTAAAGGTGTTGGCTCATCCTTATAAGTGATTAAAATTGCAAAATGCTTGTAAAAACAAGAAATTGCTTATAAAGTTGGCTATACAACTTGCAAGCACGGTCCTGAAGCTGCCCAAATCACTGATTTAGAAAAGAGTCCTAGGCAAAAAGAAGCCCTACACTCATTATGATCTGTTTTTTGGAAATTAAAAGTTTTTGGAGATTACAAAATATTGTTAATTACAAATTATCTATTTTTAACAAATAAAAAAACCTTTCAGGTGATCCATGCTCCTCGTACCATGGGCAGCATAAATCATATAGTGGATTCTGCATTACAAGCATATGTTTATGCATCTGTGAACAGGATTTTATTTTTTCTGGATAGCTCATCAAAACAATTATGGACACAATATTGTTTTACGGACATATTTAGAAAAAAATAATAAATCATTATAATTAGAAATGATATTTGCTTACAATCCATAATTCTGACAAGACATTAACTGCATTCATTGTAAAATTATGATAATTACAGTCAAAATTATCTGTTTAATTCTATTCAGCTTAAAAAAAATTCTTAGGAGATGTCATACTTTTTTTTTTTTTTTCACAGACAGGGCCCTATTTTTACAGATGGGCCTGGAATTTCTGGATTGTTTGGCATCCCTGACTCTGAGATATGACTATGCTTCTCTGACAGGCTGTAGTAAGAGTGGTTGGTAACAAGGTGTTTAGTCCAAGAGGAAGGTCCCTGACAAATTCTTCCCATCCACTTAGAAGGACTGAAAGGCCTGTCCATACAGGGTGAGACCTGGTTGGATTTTTGCGACTAGCTCAATATGTGATGGCAAGGCTACTGCGACCAATCACTTGTTTTGCACTACGATGAAGCAGCGACACCTAGCAATCATTGGCCATGTGACTCGTTTCGCAGCCAGAGTCGCCATGCAGCAGTAGCCTTAAGCATGAACGAACAAAAAAAAAGTAATTAATTCAAAACAGGGTGGAACTAGAGAGAATATATATTAAAGAAGAACTCGGTGGAGCCTGCAGCAACGCAGCTTACCTCGCTGTTTCAACACAAGGGCTTGTATGCGACTCCCACAATTCCTATAACCTCAGGAAGGGAGTGAAAGGGTTGGGCGAAATGAAAAATCTTTGTAATTATTTTTATGACTAATATGAGTAACTCAGAAGGTTTACAGAAGTGTTATACCCAAACCAGAACTCTTATATACAGTAAATTCCATTAGTGCGTTTACAATGGTGTCACTTATTCAAGAAATGTTCTACAAGTGAATATCAGTGTACCTACGGTAGGTTGAAGGTTTTCTAGCCAAGGTCTACAGACTCTAAAAATAATGTTAGTGTCTATTAAAATTATACATTTACTTATCAATGTAACTTAGACTAAAACATCCCAATAGGTTTCTAACAGCCATGATCGTGTTTTTGTCATATATCAGGTCGGTTTACATCTATGTATAAAAACACCTCTGCATGAACAGTCACTTTAACTAGACTTCATTTATATGATCCATATATTATTACTTATTTATTATTATAGCGCCATTTATTCCATGGCGCTTTACATGTGAGGAGGGGTATACATAATAAAAACAAGTACAATAATCTTAGACAATTCAAGTCATAACTGGTACAAGAGGAGAGAGGACCCTGCCCGCGAGGGCTCACAATCTACAAATATCCGCAGGATCCACAACTTTCTGGTGGTTCAACAGAGGTAAATGTAAACCACCATAGGGATCTACTGCCGCCTCAAACAGGTCTTACCAAGCTTGGAACAGAAACTACTAAAGCCTTATTTGCACATTGCAATTTGCAAAGTAGGGGCAGTTTATAAAGAAGAGATAAGCAACAAGAAGGCTTATTCTGCCCCAAACTCCATATTAATAACAGTCAGGGGCAGATTATAATAGGGTCAATCTGGGCGGTAGCCCAGGGCCCAGTGGTGTGGGGGGGCCCTGGGCTACCGCTCAGATTGCCCGCCGCCCTCAGGGCATTTCTGCCCTGACAGGCATAGTATGGGCCCGGTGGGCAGAGGGGGCCCGCATTCGGCGCCATCTCATCTGCTCACCGGGCCCCTATCGGCGCTGCGGCAGTTAAATGCTATTGATGTGCGGGCGCGCGCCCACACATCAATAGTTATCAGCCGTCAGCCAATCAGAGGCTGGCAGCTGACATCAGCTGCAGCGCGCACATCACCGGCGTCTGATGTCATTGTCAGTCGCCGGCGAGTGCGCACTTCAGCTGCGAGGAGAGAGCTTCGCCGAAGGAGCGCGGACAGGAGAACTCGTTTTTTTTTTTATTGCGAACGGGCAGCAATCCGGGGGGCCCGGGCCAGTATGCTGGATACTGGGGGCAGAGATGCTGGACACACTGGGGCAATATGCTGGACACACTGGAGACAATATGCTGGACACACAGGGGGCAATATGCTGGAGACACTGGGGGCAGGATGCTGGACACACTGGGGGCAATATGCTGGACACACTGGGAGAGATTGCTGGACAAACTGGGGACAATATGCTGGACACACTGGGGGCAATATGCTGGACACACTGGGGGCAATATGCTGGACACACTGGGTGCAATATGCTGGACACACTCGGGCCAGGATGCTGGATACACTGGGGGCAATATGCTGGAGACACTGGGGCAGATTGCTGGCCACACTGGGGGCAGAGATGCTGGGCACACTGGGGGAAATATGCTGGACACACTGGGGGCAGAGATGCTGGACACACTGGGGGCAGAGATGCTGGACACACTGGGGGCAGAATGCTGGACACACTGGGGGCAGAGATACTGGACACACTGGGGGCAGGATGCTGGACACAGATGGGGCAGAGATGCTGGACACTGGGGGCAGAGATGCTGGACACTGGGGGCAGAGATGCTGGACACTGGGGGCAGAGATGCTGGACACACTGGGGGCAGGACTGGAGACAGATGGGGCAGGATTGGAGACATGGGCAGAATGTAGATACTGGACATGATTGGAGACATGGGGCAGAATGAAAGACGCGGGGCAGGATTGGAGACAGATCGTGCAGGATCATGGGGCAGGATGGATACGATGGAGACTGATGGGGCAAGATGGGGAGATCATATGGGGCAGGATGGGGAGATCGTATGGGGCAGGATGGATACTCATGAGGGCAGGATGGGAGAACATATGGCTGGAGCCAGGAATGAGATACACGGGGCCAGGATGGGGGATATTATTATTACCATAGGGCCTAATTAAGGGATATTACTGCAGTGATGTCAGGGCCGGCTCCAGGTTTTTGAGGGCCCCGGGCGAAAGATTCTCAGTGGGCCCCCCCTTTAACACATACCACGATTCATGATCGCATATAAACACAGCCATGTAGTATATAACACAGCCCACGTAGTATATAGCAGAGCCACGTAGCATATAACACAGCCATGTAGTATATAACAGCCCACATAGCATATAACACAGCCACGTAGTAGATAGCACAGCCCACGTATCATATAACAGCCCATATAGTATATAGCACAGCCACATAGTATATAACACGGCCCACGTAGTTTATAGAACAGCCATGTAGTATACAGCACAGCCCACATAGTAGTATACAGCACTGCCCACACAGTAGTATATAGCACAGCCCACACAGTAGTATATAGCACAGCCCACACAATAGTATATAGCACAGACCACACAATAGTATATAGCACAGCCCACACAGTAGTATATAGCACAGCCCACACAGTAGTATATAACACAGCCCACACAGTAGCATACAGCACTGCCCACATAGTAGTATACAGCACTGCCCACATAGTAGTATATAGCACAGCCACACAGTAGTATACAGCACTGCCCGCATAGTAGTGTACAGCACTGCCCATGTAGTATATAGCAGCCCATGTAGTATATAACACTGCCAACGTAGTATATAACACTGCCCACGTAGTATATAACACAGCCCACGTAGTATATAGCAGCCCATGTAGTATATAGCAGCCCATGTAGTATTTAGCAGCCCGTGTAGTATATAGCAGCCAACGTAGTATATAGCAGCCCACATAGCATATAGCAGCCCACGTAGTATATAGCACAGCCCACGTAGTATATAGCAGCCCACGTAGTATATAGCAGCCCAGCCCACATAGCATATAGCAGCCCATGTAGTATATAGCAGCCCACGTAGTATATAGCAGCCCAGTCCACGTAGTATATAGCAGCCCAGCCCACGTAGTATATAGCAGCGCAGCCCATGTAGTATATAGCAGCCCACGTAGTATATAGCAGCCCAGCCCATGTAGTATATAGCAGCCCAGCCCACGTAGTATATAGCAGCCCAGCCCACGTAGTATATAGCAGCCCAGCTGCCCATGTAGTATATAGCAGCCAACATAGTATATAGCAGCCCACGTAGTATATAACACAGCCCAGCAAGTATATAAGAGCCCATACCTTGTCCTCCCAGCCAGGCTAAGCATCCCCCGCAATCCTTTGTTCCAGCCAGGTGGCAGGTGCTGCACACTTCCTGCTTGGGGACGCACGGCTCATTCTCTGGGCACTGGACAGTCGGAAGTCACTCTGCTCTGCTCTACTCTGCGTATCCATGGCAATGGATTGTGGGCGGCCCTCCAGCAGCTGCAAAAGTCCCAGAGCTCCGTGCTGCCTCCTCTCTTCAATCGTGCACCTCGGACCGCAGATGCCTGCCTCAGGGGCCGCATGCGGGCAGCCTGCCCCTAATGCCAGCCCTGAATGGGCTCCCCTGTCTCGCCAGGGCCTCGGCATTTGCCCGGGTATGCCTGGTGCTGACGCCGGCCCTGAGTGATGTACTTATTTCATTTTTTGAGGACACTGTTTTAAATGGGAGGGCGGTCCTGTTACTGTGTAGAGTGACACTATGTTGCCTCTTTTTCTTCATGTGGTGTAATGTAGAAGTTGGGAAAAATTAAGTAATGTGTTCTGCAAGCGGAGCTTGAGATAACTGTGTTATTTCCTACAGAGACATGTCCTGGCTGGATGAAGTGATGGCAGTCTGTGCTGGATGAAAGATGAAGGACTATACCTAGAGATGTCACTGTTACCCATACACTGACACTATACGCCAGTACACCAGGGGTCCCCAACCCGTAGCTCGCGAGCCACACGTGGCTCGCCTGCCCCTGACATGTGGCTCGCCGACGAGCACAGTAAAAAAGTCCCTAGGGAGCCGCCCCACTGCCTGTAATACCCTCCCAGGGCGGGCATCAGCACCAGGGCAAGTGGCGGGGCCCTGAGAAGGCAGGGGGCCCACTCGCCGTCGGGGACACTGGTGCGCTATAGTGCCAGCCCCGGTGAGTGGACCCCCCGCCTGCTCCGGGCCCCAGCACTTGCGATACTTACCTCTCCCAGTTCCAGCGCTGCAGCGTCTTCCATCCTCTGACTGCGACTTTCAGTTCAGAGGTTGCGATGACGTCACCAGTGTGCGCCCTCTGCCTGAGCAGTCACAGTGCAGAGCAGGAAGATGCTGAGGAGTCTAGAACAGCGACAAGCAACGAGAGGTGAGTATTTCATTTTTTTTTTATATTTGGAGCAATATATGGGGACCATCAGTCGGGGCCCAAATATGGAGCATTATATGGGGCCAGTAATATAGGGAGCATCCTATGGGGCCAGTAATATAGGGAGCATCTTATGCTGCCAGTAATATAGGGAGCATCTTATGGGGCCAGTAATATAGGGAGCATCTTATGGGGCCAGTAATATAGGGAGCATCCTCTGGGGCCAGTAATATAGGGAGCATCTTATGGGGCCAGTAATGTAGGAAGCATCTTATGGGGCCAGTAATATAGGGAGCATCCTATGGGGCCAGTAATATAGGGAGCATCCTATGGGGCCAGTGATATAGGAAGCATCCTATGGGGCCAGTAATATAGGGAGCATCCTAGGGGGCTAGTAATATAGGGAGCATCTTATGGGGCCAGTAATATAGGGAGCATCTTTGGGGGCCAGTAATATAGGGAGCATCTTATGGGGCCAATTTAATAGGGAGCATCTTATGGGGCCAATTTAATAGGAAGCATCTTATGGGACCAATTCTATAGGGAGCATCTTATGGGGCCAATTCTATAGGGAGCATCTTATGGGGCCAATTCTATAGGGAGCATCTTATGGGGCCAATTCTATAAGGAGCATCTTATGGGGCAAATTCCATATGGAGCAGTATATGGGGCCAATTCCATATGGAGCAGTATATGGGGCCAATTCCATATGGAGCAGTATATGGGGCCAATTTAGTATGGAGCAGCATATGGGGCCAGTTCCATATGGAGCAGTATATGGGGCCAATTTAATATGGAGCATCTTATGGGGCCTATTTAATAGGAAGCATCTTATGGGGCCAATTCTATAGGGAGCATCTTATGGGGCCAATTTAATATGGAGCATCTTATGGGGCCAATTCTATAGGGAGCATCTTATGGGGCCAATTCTATAGGGAGCATCTTATGGGGCCAATTCTATAAGGAGCATCTTATGGGGCAAATTCCATATGGAGCAGTATATGGGGCCAATTCCATATGGAGCAGTATATGGGGCCAATTCCATATGGAGCAGTATATGGGGCCAATTTAGTATGGAGCAGCATATGGGGCCAGTTCCATATGGAGCAGTATATGGGGCCAATTTAATATGGAGCATCTTATGGGGCCTATTTAATAGGAAGCATCTTATGGGGCCAATTCTATAGGGAGCATCTTATGGGGCCAATTTAATATGGAGCATCTTATGGGGCCAGTTCCATATGGAGCAGTATATGGGGCCAATTCCATATGGAGCAGTATATGGGGCCAGTTCCATATGGAGCAGTATATGGGGCTAGTTCCATATGGAGCTGTATATGGGGCCAATTCCATATGGAGCAGTATATGGGGCAAATTACATATGGAGCAGTATATGGGGCTAATAATATATGAAGCATCTTATGGGACTGTTAAAGGGTATTGACTTTTTAGGGTATGTGCACACATATTCGGGGTCCACTGCGGATTTTTCTGCAGCGGATTTCAGCAGATTTGATAAATCCGCTGTGGAAAACCACTGCGGATTTATCGCGGATTTACCGCGGTTTTTCTGCGGTTTTCACTGCGGTTTTCTATTGGAGCAGTTGTAAAACCGCTGCGGAATCCGCAGATATTAGTGACATGCTGCGGAATGTAAACCGCTGCGTTTCCGCGCGTTTTTTTCCGCAGCATGTGCACAGCGTTTTTTGTTTTCCATAGTTTTACATTGAACTGTAAATGCACAGGAAACTGCTGCGGGAGAAACGCTGCAGATCCGCAGCAAAATCCGCATCGTGTGCACATACCCTAAGATTGCTACTTCCAATAGGTGGCACTAGAGTTCAATTTGCATAACAATAATGTAAAATACATAAGGATAGAGTGAAAGCGAAAATCTGCATGTTATTATTTGTGCCTTCTCTAGGTTTTTCTATGACTACCTGCATTGTGGCTCTCGACATACTTTCATAGCGGAATGTGGCTCTCAAGGTAAGAAATTTTTTATTTCACCCATTTTTTATACTTTTTTTTCGATGTCCTACTTTGGTTCAATATGCAGATTAAAGTCTCCTTTTCCAGTAAATTCCGCAAAATAAAAAAACAACAACAAAAAACAGCACATAGAAGCCATTTTTACTTTATTGACCATCTTCAAGGTGAGGCTTGATTAAAGGGCCACTGTCACCCCCTCCAGCCGTTATAAACTAAAAGAGCTACCTTGTGCAGCAGTAATGCTGCATTCTAACAAGGTGGCTCTTTTAGTTTTTGGTGCAGTTATTGCCAAAATAAAGCGTTTTATTACTTCTCCAAAATACCTGTCTTTAGACAGGGAGGCAGGTCCTCACCCCCCTGCTTGAAACGCCACACTGCCGTCACTCAAATCTTCCGGGGTGCCGGGCGCCGCCCCCTCCACGCTGTTTTTCCATGAAATCCGGCTCCTGCGCTGTGTAGTACTATCTGGTGCAGGCGCAGTGAGCTCTGGCCGTCTGACGTCACAGCCAGGCTTGCAGACTGCGCCTGTGCGGCCAGTGCGGCCACCCACCTTGGGAATCCCAGCCCCGCAGTGTGCATAATACAAAGGAGGTCAGACGGCTAGAGCTCACTGCGCCTGCCCCAGCCAGTACTAAACAGCGCAGGCGCCGGATTTCATGGGAAAACAGCGCAGAGGGGCCGGCGCCCGGTGCCCCTGAAGATTTGAGTGACGGCAGTGTGGCGTTTCAAGCAGGGGGGTGAGGACCTGCCTCCCTGGCTAAAGACAGGTATTTTGGAGAAGTAATAAAACGCTTTATTTTGGCAATAACTGCACCAAAAACTAAAAGAGCCACCTTGTTAGAATGCAGCATTACTGCCGCACAAGGTGGCTCTTTTAGTTTATAACGGCTGGAGGGGGTGACAGTGGCCCTTTAAACACTGTGGTTTTTGCGCATGAATAAGGCCTTGATGTCTAATTATATAAATTTTAAACATGGCGGTCTCTAGCTAGGCCATTAGGGTGCACACAAGTTTACACAGGTTTTTTTCAGACTTGATGCAAGTTAGTCAGGATATTTTGGAAATTATACCAGCCCTTTAAATTAATTCAGACCCCGGAGCAGACACTGGCTTGTAAACGCTGCTGTAGTGAAATCATACTGCACATCTAGACACCTTATTGATGTACGTCAAGCACTTGATACTCAGCATTATCATAGATTATATATTTAAATAACATAAAATGATATATATTTAGTAATATTAAAATGTATATGTATATTTATCCCCTTCCTGACATTCGCCGTCCATGTATAGTGGAGGTCAGGTGCAGGCTCAGTAGCTCACCATGAAGATTGCTATATAGCAGGCACAACAATGGGAAATAACTCAGTTGGAATCAGGGTCTCTTTTAGAGTGATGTATCACTTAGTTTACTGGGTGCAGCACCTGTGACACAATCAGAGTTCATAGAAGAATCATGCAGCAGAGCTCAGAAAGCTGCCCATCCCCCCCCCCCCCATCCCCACCAGGCTCTCTATGTATATTGTCAATTGACAGCGAGCTGCTTAGCAGAGGATGGGGTGGAGTCGGTCGACTTTGCCCTGCCTAGCTACCTCGTGCTATGATAATGTCCTAGTGATAAAATCTTCATTGTAAGTAAACGACACACAGCCAGATATGAAACATTGCTGAACTCAGTGTTTTTTAAACCCTACCTCTCGCTGTCCTCAGATTACATAGCAAAAATCTGCTGACAGATTCCCTTTAAATGCTGCTGTCACAGATTAGCAGCTGAATTTAAGTGGAGAGACTACAACAGGGCCTCCTTTTGAGCTATTGTGTGGTGGTTGCTGATGGGTTGTCATCGCAGCCAGGGGGCCTACTGAAAGACCATGTCAACTGTCGGACTGGCCTAGCAGAGCACCGGAGCAAACTTCGGTGGGCCACCCCCTTTCTTCTGTATGTTTGGAGACGACATCGCCTGAAATCTGAAGCATAATAATAATCATTTAAGGTAGTACTGGCATCAACATTGAGGCCTGCACTACTACAATAATAAAACTCCCTGTGCAACGTCTCCTTCCATTCTTCCCCCGCACACACAAACTGCAGCTACACTGAGTAAAGACTATTTACCTGGACTCAGTACTCAGCTGTTCGGTAAGGTTTTCTGTGTGTATATTTATTAGGTATATGTGCTTATTGTGTATATGAAGAGAGATAAAAAGAAATAGGCACTCTTTGTGCAACACCCAAGGGTGAGTTGGAGGGTTGGTGCTGCACAACTATATTAAGAGTGATGTACGGTATATTCCCATTGTGGCTGCTGCACCGGCCGTTGTACTCACACCAAATGGAGAGAGGACATAACAAGTGCAGGAATCCCGGGCTCTGCCCCTAACCGAGGTTAATCCAGGCATCCCGGAGGAAGGAGTAGGTTCTACTCTGGAACACATTGCCGTAAACTGGAAGTTTTTTCTTTTATACTTACTGCCTGAACTAACCTCTGTTAGCAGCAGCGCCCGGGATCTACCACATTCCGCTATCCTTCTATTGATTGTGTATATGGGTACACTGTGTGTGAGCATTTATACTTATACATAATGTGTGTGTAGCTATAAGTGTGAGTGAGGAGGGCCCTCATTCAGTAACGGGTTATATAGGTGGTGGGGGATGGAGCCCTCAATCATTTATGGGTGACCGGGGGTCCCATCCCACATCACCGGTATCATCCTTGCTGAATGAGGGCCCCCACACTCACACTGACAGTTATGCACACATTGTCCAAGAGTATAAACATTCACACTCCATGCATATGCTTTTTCACCTTGTTTCTTTCCCCCGGAAACATATCCAACTTTGATCTGTGTTGCCAATAACAGCACTTATTACATGCAGATTTGCGCATTTACTCTATGCAATGCAAAGGGTTAAATCGACAGTGAAAATCGTCACAAGGAGTTGACGCAAAGTGGAATTTCCACATTGCAATGTAAATACTTGAAACTCTGTATGCGAAGTAAATCTAGTGCTTGTAAACGCTGATTCACCAAGGCATACTAGGTGAGAGTCACAGCCGGTTATTAATTACATGATGTAAAAATGGTGTAAATTATTACCATGTCCATATCCATTATTTAAGACCAAACCTTATCTGCCGACACACAGCGGTCACTAACTGCTCTTGCCAGCGATTCTGCAGCTTCCTCTGGCATCACGTCGAAAGGGCAGCTCTTTATCATCTGCTCTGCCGACATCATGTTGATTGACAGCCGGCTCCCCACTGCCTCACTGCGGTCAGACAGTTGACATTCAGCGTCACGTCAAACAGCTCCTTTGCTGATGTGGAACAGCCGAATAGCCAGCAGGAGCGGTCAGTGACAGCTTTGTCCCGGCGATTAATAGAACAGACAGGTGGTTAGCAATAATAATCTTTATTTTTATATAGCGCTAACATATTCCGCAGCGATTTACAGACATTATCATTTCTGTCCCCATTGGGGCTCATAATCTAAATTCCCTATCAGCATGTCTTTGGAATGTGGGAGGAAACCGGAGTGCCACTACCTCCCTTTTTTAGTCCCATAGTAAAAATGTAAATCCTAGATAACCTCTTTAACTGCTCAAATCCACTGAAAAGAGCCGGGTGACTCTCAGAATTGGACCATTCAATGTGTCAGGCCATATCTGGGGTCTGGAGTTACTGCTGACTGGTGTTTTTAGGGTGTGAAGGGACCAATATCCACGGACCATCCGATCCTGATAGTATCAGTTTGCTGCTGTCATTTTTACCTTTTTTGGTTATGTAGAATGAAAGGAGCCCGTGTTAATTTTGCTTTCTATTTATTCATGCAGAATTGAACGGGTCATTATACTGGGAACATTTATTTCTAAGGGTACCGTCACACTATAACATTTCGATCGCTACGACGGTACGATTCGTGACGTTCCAGCGATATCGTTACGATATCGCTGTGTCTGACACGCAGCAGCGATCAGGGATCCTGCTGAGAATCGTACGTCGTAGCAGATCGTTTAGAACTTTCTTTCATCGCTGGATCTCCCGCTGTCATCGCTAGATCGGTGTGTGTGACACCGATCTAGCGATCTAGCGATGCGATCCAGCGATGCGTTCGCTTGTAACCAGGGTAAACATCGGGTAACTAAGCGCAGGACCGCGCTTAGTTACCCGATGTTTACCCTGGTTACAAGCGTTAAACTAAAAAAAAACAAACAGCACATACTTACATTCTGGTGTCCGTCAGGTCCCTTGCCGTCTGCTTCCAGCACTGTGACTGCCGGCCGTAAAGTGAAAGCAGAGCACAGCGGCTGTGCTTTCACTTTCACTTTACGGCCGGCAGTCACAGTGCGGGAAGCAGAATCTGCAAGGGACCTGACGGACACCAGAATGTAAGTATGTGCTGTTTGTTTTTTTTTAGTTTAACGCTTGTAACCAGGGTAAACATCGGGTAACTAAGCGCGGTCCTGCGCTTAGTTACCCGATGTTTACCCTGGTTACCCAGGGACCTCGGCATCGTTGGTCGCTGGAGAGCTGTCTGTGTGACAGCTCCCCAGCGACCACACTACGATTTACCTACGATCACGGCCAGGTCATATCGCTGGTCGTGATCGTAGGTAAATCGTATAGTGTGACGGTACCCTAAGTCTTTAGAATAGAAGTAGGTAATTTTTGCCTTCTTGAGCCCCTGGTTACATTTTCAAGCTACCACAGGATAATATGTTGACATATGAAACAATCTAATTTACTTATTTACTCATTTTTTATGTAGATCCGCACATTTTCCTAACTAGTCAATGCAAAACCAACACCAGGACACTGATCCTCTTGGTATAGGAGGTCCTTAAGATATTGGTTACTTCCTAATCTAAAAATAATAGCTTGCCGTCACCCGGCACAAACTATCACATTGGATGGTCTGTTTCTAGGGGTAACGAACACCTTCAAAGATCACGTGGCGCATTAGGCAGTGAACTAATAGTGGGATCGGGGTAAATTTTTGAGGCAACAAAACAGCGTTGGCATACACTAAACCCCAGTGATAATTTTAAAGGTGTATGTCAGATGGCTCCATTACTAATGCTATAATAAAGTGCTTAAAAAAAAATACTGTACTTTTCAGATTATAAGACGCAATTTTTTCCACAAAAATGTTTGGGGAAAATTGAGCTGCGTTTTATAATCTGAATGAAGCTTACCATCTGAGGTGGAGTAGGGTCGATGCCGCAGGAAGCTTATATTGGCGGCAGCAGGGGTGGGGTGATGCTGCAGGTCTGAGATCTTGGCATCCGAGATCTCAAATGTACATGTGCCGCCTCCGGCCGTCATTCCCCCCCCACCCACCCCATCCCGAGTCCACCGCATTGAAAAGCATGGAAAGTGTTGGGGCTCGGAAATTTCACAAGAAAATCCTATTTTCCTCCTCAAAATTTGGGGCGCGTCTTATAATCCGTAAAATACTGTATTTTAATAACTGTCACTGACACATGGTAAGGTTTTAATACTAGAGGTTAGGACCATCCTGAATTTGGGTACATCTTGATGCTGGTGGTATGGCTTTTATGCTTTTTTTAATCAAAAATTGTGTTTACTAAATAC
The DNA here is from genome assembly GCF_032444005.1 of Ranitomeya imitator. Taxonomy (NCBI): domain Eukaryota; kingdom Metazoa; phylum Chordata; class Amphibia; order Anura; family Dendrobatidae; genus Ranitomeya; species Ranitomeya imitator. The sequence continues at coordinate 527,284,852 of NC_091282.1, forward strand.
CCTATATTATTTATATGCACTGTTGCTTTTACTCATTTACTTACAGCAGTGTATATATTTATTTTGCTTCTGTCTTAGGTTTTGTACTTTAATAAATGATCAAAGGGGTATGGTGTAGGGTAATCGTTTGTTTTTTAATAACCATCTAGATCCCATATTGGTCCAACATACTCAGTCAAATCCAATGTAGTCCAAATAGTAGTCAGAAAAATTAAAAATCTGATATTTTGTTTCACACGCTTTATCTTAACGTATGCAGATTTGTCCTTTTTGCAACAGATTTTAGCCTTTCCTATTTCTATAGTAAATGGATTGTGGGCCCCAAGAATGATGTTCTTTGGTGGGTCCTGTGATTTCCAGTCCAACAGTGGTCACCGCCATCTTTGCATTTCTATAAAGCCCAGCCAGTGGCTTCAATATAGATGCAGTATATATTGAAATTTATAAATACCCCAATATATCAGTTTCTCGCCCACCATGGAAACCTTCAAAAAAGAACCTAAAGAACCACCTCTTCTGACGAGCCTATAACCTGCAGCAATCCACACTCCACCATACTACAGCATGACCAGCTCTCCCCTCACCTACTGTAACCATCCCTTGTAGATTGTGAGCCCTCGTGGACAGGGTCCTCTCTCCTCCAGAAATCACTGGAGCACTAAATGGAGGAGGTCATGACTTTAGAAGGGGTGGACCTTTAACTCCTGCAGCATTGTTTGTATAGCGGTGTAGATTTTAAGGAAGAGTGATGTCGCTTTTAGAGGAAGGAGCACAGTATGTCTGTGCCTGGTGTGTTGCTGTGAGGAGGCTGGGGCTTATATAGAGGAGGTAACTCTGTCTCTCACCCTCTTTCTCTCACCGGATTAACTTCAGGAAACATCGCCCACCCTCCCGCACTGTTATAAGTCTTAAAACGTTTTAATTATTGCTTGTATAATGATGAATGCCTTATTGTATTTGTTGAACTTGCCATTGTATATCTTGCACCATGGCCGTAAAGAGTTAACATTAGCAATAACCTCTAAGCCCAAGGGAAGGGCAGTTCTCCAGCCATGGTTCCCTAGAGGTTTCCTCCACAGAGGGTTTTTCCTGTCCTGAGCACTGTAGGATGACTCTGTGAGTCGGAGGTTTGCCAAGTTTAGTTCCTTTAATGTTTTTGCATGGACTTATACTCTATAAGTTTACAAAAGTGATTTATTTAAAAAGAAAAAAAATTGCTAAAAGTGTCAAATGTGACTTGGAATTTCTAACACGTCACAGCTTTGCAGTTTAGGAGTCAGGTGGAAGTTGCACACAAGTTAAGGTGGACTATTTTAACAAATAGAGGATGTAAAACCTCATGGTGGTGAACAGGCTCGGCTTTGGTGGCCAACCTCAAGGATGCTGTAATGGTAACGTCAATCAGGGGCAGACACAGTGGTTAAGCACAGGAGTGAGGATGATGGGGTCATTGGTGTCCTGAAAGTTTACTGGCTATGCTTGAATGGCAAGCCAGTGTGTGCCACTCCTTTATGGCTGTCTGTCCTGGTGCTGTATGTCAGACAGCTGGGGATATCGCAGTACTTGTGAATCCCAATGTACTAGCACTTCACCTGACTCCTACTGGGATTGTTTTAATACTGTGATTTAAATAAAGCTGTGGCTGTTTTGACAGCCAAAATAATGTGCTTTGTGTATTTATTCCAATGCCTAGGTCTACTGTAGTTATAGTTGTTTTAAGATGGAGTGGGGTCCATCCCATATCTAAAAGTCATGGACCAGTGAGTAGTATTGTTCATGATTACTGTATTTTTCTTTTATTATGTATACCCCTTTTCACATGTAAAGCGCCATGGAATAAATGGCGCTATAATAATAAATATTTATTGCTGTGAACAACACCGGTCTTGATAAATTGGGATCTCTGTCTGTTGAGAAATATACTTTCAGCATGATAAGCTACTGCCATCCATGCTACATGGAATTAGGATACTACAATTCTACCCAAACCATGATCAATCAGACTATGCTACTTAAGTCTCCTGTTTCCTGCCTTCTCATGTTATCAGAGATCTAGCTAGCACACATGTCCAGACACGTGCCAGTGCTAGGATGTTACACACCCAGTAGTGCACATTACACAATATGGCTCCATCGCTCCTGACGCCAGCCTGCATCAGAAAGTTGTGCATAGCGCCAGGCTGCTTTACAGGCAGAGAAGCACCTCATGTGGACCAAACAAAATCAAGGATTATGTGCCACAAACTCACAATTAGCCCAATTTCTCCTTTATCTTAGAGGTCATAAAAAATTAACTAAAATGGGAATGTTGCATTAACAGCAGTTTATACCACCATATTATCCTATGCGAGTGGTTTGCAACCTCTCTTACTTTGAGAGTCACATTTAACTCAGAGATGGTCACGAGCCACATTCAGCCCAAACCCTTCCCCCCTACTGTAGTGACACTCAGAGCCCCTCATTAATGGTATGTCGACAGGGAAAGCTTCTCTACAGAAAGCACACTGATACCTTGTGCCCATAGAGGCAGAAAAAATACATCCTAGGGTTCCCACTTTACCAGCAGCATGGATGACAAGGGCCTAATAGGGTCCATGTAAAACTGTTCTGTACATGTTTAAAAGTGCAAAGTATAGGAGAAGCTGTGGAATTGATTTTCTTAAGCCATACTGGAAAAAAAATGGATAGCATACTGATCAGAAACATTGATGTCACCGGTATCGTTTTTTACGGTAATGGTATTATACTTCGTCCCCCGAGGCCAACGCCTCCTCAGAGAAAACTCTTCCTACCCCTCTGAATTCTCATTTGTCTTGTTCCTTCCTGGCCAGTTTAACTTCACATGTTCATATTTGACTAATAGCTACGCTCTAAATAGACTACGCTCTAAATCCTTATTGTACTGAACCACTCATGATACTCATGTAGGCGTACGTGCAACACGGTCCAAGCACAAACTGAAATGCACTGACTGGCCGCAGGTCTCCTGACCCAAGCATGACAGCCTTTTAGAATTATATGACGCTGTCCATGCTTCCGGTACATGTAGGATAAGTTTTATTGTTTTCATCATTCATAACCTATGGTGCTATATACATGTTCGTGTTTTTACATGGGCTGTGTGTCCGTGCAAAACACACAGGCATGTTCATTATTTACGGCAGCACAGATCACAAGGGCCAATACAAGTCTGCAATGTTAAACACATATGGATGCCACAGATTCAAAGTATAGGAGAAGTTTTGTAATTTATGTTTTTATCCAAACCGGAAAAACACTGATGACATGCTGATGGTAAAACTGGACACACTGATTGAAAACACTGATGACACTGGTACCACTTTATCATGTAGGTGTGTTATATGGATGTGTTGAGGAGGCCTAAGGAGCATGTCAATACTAACAGCAGATAAGGTTACATCTGTATTTATTTCCATTTTTCCATTACAGTTTGAGTTGGGCTAAAGTGAAGTGGGTTAAAGTTAGGGTTAGGGTTGGGCTAAAGCTAAGTTTAGAGATGGGCTAAAGCTAGGGCTAAGGTTCGTCAAGGGTTAGGGTTGGGCTAGGGTTAGGGCTGGGGCTAAGTTAGGGTTGGGCTAAAGTTAGGGTTGGGCTAAAGTTAGGGTTGTGGTTATCTTTGAGATTAAGGTTGGGATTAGGGTTAGAGATGTGTTAGGGTTAGGTTTGTGGTTAGGGTTATGGTTAGGGTTGGGATTAGGGTAAGGGGTGTGTTGGGATTAGGGTTGTGGTAGGGTTGGGATTAGGGTTAGGGGTGTGTTGGGGTTAGGGTTGGAGTTAGAATTGGGGGTTCCACTGGTTTATCAGGGGGTCTCCAAATGTGACATGGCGCCACCATTGATTCCAGCCAATTTTGTGTTCAAAAAGTCAAACGGTGCTACCTCCATTCTGAGCCCTGCCATGCACCCAAACAGTGGCTTTCCTCCACATATGGGGTATCAGCGTACTCCGGAGAAATTGCACAACAAGTTTTGTGGTCCATTTTCTTCTGATACCCTTGTGAAAATAAAAAAAATGGTTCCAAATTAAATTTTTTGTGAAAAAAGGATAATGTTCATTTTTTTTTTCCACATTGCTTTAGTTCTCGTGAAGCACCTGAAGGGTTAAAAAACTTCTTGAATATGGTTTTGCGCACCTTGAAGGGTGCAGCATTTAGAATGGTGCCACTTTGGGGTATTTTCTGTTATATGGACCAAATGTGAGGTGGTCCCTAAAAAAATAGTTTTGTAAATTTTGTTGGAAAAATGAGAAATCGCTGGTCAAATTTTAACCCTTATAACGTCCTAACAAAAAAAAATTAAGTTTCCAAAATTGTGCTGATGTAAAGTATATATGTGGGAAATGTTAATTATTAACTATTTTGTGTGACACCACTCTCTGATTTAAAGGTACAAAAATTAAAAGTTGAAAATTACAAAATTTGCTAAATTTTTGCCAAATTTCCATTTTTGGGATAAATAAGCGCAAGTTATATCAAATATATGTTACCACTAACATGAAGTACAATATGTCATGAAAAAACAATCTCAGAATCAGCAGGATACGTTGAAGCGTTCCAGAGCTATAACCTCATAAAGTGACAGTGGTCAGAATTGTAAAAATTGGCCCGGTTATTAAGTACCAATTTGGCTCTGTCACTAAGGGGTTAATTTTCATTGTGCTAAACATTTTTACTTATAACTGTTCTTTGCACGGTTGTGCTTTCATGTTAACTTATTACTTTATAAAACAATATAAAGACTTTGATTTCTGGGGTGGTTTATATGTATTCAATTATTATATTTTATTAAATTACTCTGGCCTTTAAAATGATGATTAAGGACTTGAAACTGATCACCTATCTGTAGAATAGGTGATCACCATAGGCTCAGTGGGTATCTGACTCTTTGCCTCCTTGCCCATCAGCTATAAGGAGAGGCCGCAGCCCTATGGAGAGCGCAGCATCTTCATCATTATCTAGGAGACCCAGCTCTGTATGTAAAGTTGCGGCTTTGCCGAATCCTGTAACAAACAGCAATAAATAGGACTGAGCTGTAATACTGGACGCTGCTGTGACGATAAGTTATATAGTCGTGTTACGCTCACCTCACTTCTTGTGACCTACAGGTGCACAAAGAGTGTATTGCAGAAATCAGTAGAGTTTGTTGCCCATAAGAGTAGCTTCATCTGAACAGGGCAGAAGTGACAAGTAGGGTTGAGCGACCTTGACTTTTTTATGGTCGAGCCGGGTTTCGCTCAACCCTAGTGACAAGAGTTTTAGAAACTATCTACATACTCTTAGTCATCTACTAAGGAAAAAAAAGGGTATGAATCTGTTATATACAGTATGGTTTAAAAAAAACATTAACTCAAATGATGTGTATTTATTAACCTCAGACTTTTATAAGGCAGAGTCAGGTACGAATCTCAGTACCGAGTGCCTACCAGAGGGAAATTCAGCTAAAGAGAGGAGAGAGGAAATGACACAACAAATGTTTACCAATCAATTTCCAAAAACTGTTATACGGTCCACTATATGGCGGACGTGTGGCCTAAAAACAAATATCACACACATTGTGTATGTATATATTACACACATCATATACACACATTATATATTATATATATACACACAAACACACACATATATTATTAGTACTAAAAATTTTACTAAAAAAAAATATACTGCAATAAAAAAAAAATCCAGAACACACCCCATCATCAAGGGTTATGCCATTTTATAGACATCAACATCACAATTTACTAAGGGAAATTCAAAATAAATACTACAAAAAAAATTCCATGTATGCAAATTTCAATGATTGATGTTATATAATATGCTATCCTAGGAACATGGTTAGTCATCTTGGTGACGCATACATGTAACAGGCTATCAAGGGACTCGGTCATGTTGGTGAGGCATGCAACTAGGCCAATATATTGTTTATTTTTGCTGTAGTTGTTAATTGTTCCACTTTAAAGGCACACATATATAAAAAAAATAACCAACGTAATCCATCCAGTGCGACATAGACATACTAATATTTATCTTTAATAACCTTTTTATAGCCAACACATTCCGCCACCCTTCACTACCTTCTACCATTCAAAACGTAGTGTTAACCCCTTTTCATGACATTTCACTCGGGGGCCTAATGACCTGTGCAAAATATATTCTAGAATCGCTCACTTTATTGTGCCTCTTACTAGAATTGCCAGTACACAGAGCAACAAATGAGTTGGAACGTAGCACACAGGGCAATCATGTCATACTTACCAAACAGGAAGCATATATTTATTTCATTTGTTAAGCAGCGTAATAACCTACGCGATTCAATACACAGCAAGGAACGGCGGTACATTATATGACGAAAGTAAAAAAAAACAGCCATTCAACAGGTTTAGATACATCTACTAAAAAAGTATCGGAAAGAAGAAGAAGAAGAAGAAGAAGAAGAAGAAGAAGGCAGGGCTGCCCTTCGCCTACTGTAAGGCAGTTGGGTGGATCACTGCCATGAAACTCCACGCTATAGTACCTTTTACAAGTTGCGTGTCCCTGGCAAGTCTTCAGACGAGGTGACACCACGGTCCAGCCGTGACCGAGGGTGGTGGAGATGACAAGCTGCCATGTAGGCCTCCAGCATGAGAAGCAGATTTCAGAAAGAGAGAGAAGAGAGAGAGCGAGCTGGAGGGAAGCAGGATAGAAAAGAGGAAGCAGTGGGAGCTGCACGCAGTAGATAAACAAATTACCCTCACACAAAAGAGGGCTGTCATTTCGGCAAACAGCACAGATGAATGAGAGCTGAGCACAGGGAGGGAGGGGACTAGAACACCCAGCTCTCCTCAACAGGTGATCTATACAAGCACAGCAGGCCTGCTGCTTCTTCGCCTTCTTTTTACTTATCAAATCATTTTTTTCCCCATCACCTTTCGGTTACCCATTCTAGAAAGTACGTAAAAGCCATATTTACCAATCTGAGCGACTAGGCTTAAATGGGTATATCGCGTGTTAACAGGCTGACAAACTAAGCGCTTGTTATATGCAAAGAGGTCAATGATGTTGGGTACAAAAAAAAACAAACATTCTGTGTATACTAATCAATTAAGTTTTGATTGCTGGGGAATGAGATTTCATAACCTAAGCATATATGTGGCTATACATAAGCTACCGTACCTACATTGACCGAAGGCGTGGACCAGGTGGAAGGACCAGCACTAGCACCAGGTGGAAGGTCCTTCAGTTCATTCTCGGATTTGATAAGATAAATCTTCATGGATATTTTTATATAAACTTACTTCTATCTTGTCAAGATCAAAGAAAAGATTTTGGACATTGGGGGGGCACAACTGGACATGTTTAGCCATTTTACAATATGGTTTATTGCCTTCAACCCTAATAAAGTGTCCAGGTGTCTACCACCTATGCTAACATTTGTTCTCCTAAACCTTACTAGGCCTGCAAAACTAAAAAAGTTTGTTAGGAGAGATTTCAGAATTCACTGATTCAGATTGTTTGTGGTCTTTAATAAAAACCAGTAGATGTATAGGAAAGAGAATAAGGGGAACCAGATAAATAAGAAGCCAACATCAGCCTTGACTGTCTGGATACTGGGAGGTGGAAAGAGCAGCTGCTGGCTGTGTCGGCCTATACTCCTCCTTCTGCTGCCCAGCTAGCATGCCGCCTATTGTCTAATGGATCAATTATTAAAGAGACCCTCTTCATCTTGTAATAAGATACCCCACATTCTAACAAAAAGCCAAGCCACCTTGTCATTAGACTGCCCGAAAGCCACAGGCTTCATAAGGGAAACATTGAAGCAAAAGCAAAGCGACAAATTAACAAGACGTCCGGTAGAATATAAAATCGAAATGTGTTACATGGTTGCACAACCATTCTTTAAGTACAATTTCTTTACAAACTACATAATCTGATAACTGAGCTTTATACATTCATTTGTTAGGTAACACAACATACGGTATATGTATAGTAAATCATAGATATATATATATATATATGATCCACAATTCCCACCGCAAACTTATGTACCTGTATAAGGAGCTTTGAACATTTTCAGCATTGCTCATTACCATATAGGTTATAAAGAAATTTACATAGAAATGAAAAGTGCAAACCAGGAATACATTTGCCCAGGTCCAATGAATTACTTTGTCACCATACAGGCAATAATTAATTCCCTGGCTGCCCGTTATCGGTTGCTACAGCAATGTCTATGGCCTCTTAAACAATATACCCTGACTGCCGCAGCTGTAGATTTGCAACAGCTGGAGAGGAACTGATGGGTCACCACTGCTTATCTACTTTTACTACCCATGGAGTGAAACACAAGCCACACATTAGATCACAGCTTGTCATTAGGCCACAAACAAGCTGAAAACAGTCATGCAATTTCAGATTTACAACTATCAATAGACAATTATTTATAGAACAATGGTATATGCAAGATTTTGGCTTCAGATGAATAAAAAACTGCTAGTGTTTTCTACGTGTGCTTCTGAGGTACCTAGCAGTCAAGCCAACTGTTAGTGACACCCAGAGTATCCTCTTAAGGCCAGGGTCACACTTGCGAATGCAAAGCGAGTTTCTCGCATTGCACTCGCAAGCGTGGCCCCGGCCGGATGGGTTGTATCTATCAGATATAGGCGTCCCGTGGCCTGAATGGAGAGATGTTTTAAAGAACGTCTCTCTCTTTAGAGGACCTGTTCTGTTCTGGACTACACATGTAAAGCTCCAAAGTTGGGGATTACATTCATGCTTTTATAATGTGAACTGTACTTGAAATATGCCTTTAAATACACTGCTCAAAGAAATGGAACATGTAAACAACACAATGTAACTCCAAGTCAATCACACTTCTGTGAAATCAACCGGTCCAGTTATGAAGCAACACAGATTGTGAATCAATTTCTCCTGCTGTTGTGCAAATGGAACAGTCAACAGGTTGAAATTATAGGCAATTAGCAAGACAACCCATATAAAGGAGTGATTCTGCAGGGGTGACCACAGACCATTTCTCTGATCTCATGGCTTTGGCTGTTTTGGTCACTTTTGCATTTTGTCATTGCTGTCGTCCCTAGAGGTACTGTACTGTAGCATGAGATGGTGTCTACAATCCAAAGAACTTGCTCAGGTAGTGCAGCTCATCCAGGATGGCACATCAATGAGAGCTGTGGCAAGAAGGTACTAGCTATGTCTGTCAGCACAGTGTCAAGAACATCCACAGGTGAGTGTTGTGCTTACAGCCCAACACCGTGCAGGGCGATTGGCATTTGCAGAGAACAACATGATTGGCAGATTCGACATTGGCACCCTGTGCTCTTCATGGATGAGAGCAGGTACACACTGAGCACATGTGAAAGACGTGACAGCATGAGACGCCATAGAGAACGTTATGCTGCCTACAACATCCTCCAGCATGGCAGTGGGTCAGTAATGGTGTTGGAAGGCATCTCTTTGGAGGGCTGCACAGCCGTCCATGTGCTAGCCAGAGATACCCTGATTGCCATTAGGTACCAGGATGAGATCCTCGGACCCATTGTGAGACCATATGCAGGCATACCTCCCAACTTAAGAAGAAGGCAAAATAAAAACAAAGGTAACGGCGTGTGCAGCAGGCCGTGGCAAAATTTAGGCCACGCCCCTGACCACACGCATTTCACAACTAGTCACACCCATATTCACGCCCCATCCACACCCATTTAGCACTGCTGATCACACGGTTTCATAAACAATAATTATAAACAAAAAAATATGGCCACACAGTGCTCCATACTGTATAATGGCCACACATGATGCTCAATACTGTATAATGGCCCCACATGATGCTCCATACCGTATAATGGCTCTACATGATGCTCAATACTGTATAATGGCCACACAGTGCTCCATACTATATAATGCCCACACGTGATGCTCAATACTGTATAATGCCCACACAATGCTCCATACTGTATAATGGCCACTTAGTGCTCCATACTGTATAATGGCCCCACATGATACTCAATACTGTATAATGGCCCCACATGATGCTCAATACTGTATAATGGCCACACAGTGCTCCATACTGTATAATGGCCACACAGTGCTCCATACTGTATAATGTCCCCACATGATGCTCAATACTGTATAATGGCCACACAGTGCTCCATACTGTATAATGGCCCCACATGATGCAGCGTACAGTATAATGGCCCCACATGATGATGATAGTGTACAGTCGTGGCTGTAGATGTGTCCCAGGAGCTCTGCTTACAATGCAGGCAAAGATTTCACCACCTGTCACTGTCCACACTGCTGCCTCACAGATCCTGCACATTGCAATGTAGCCCAGCTCTGCAAACTCTGCATGCACTCAGACAACATCACTATCTACTGTCTCCACTCCAAAACTGCTGTAGTATATAAAGGATACATATATATACTGTGCCTATGACTAACAGGCTGCACTGGATTGCTCTAACTGCTGCCACTACTCCTGGTAATAATGCCTTGTACTGTAAGTACAGCAGGGCCAGCTGCATGTATGTGTGCAATACACACACACACACACACACACACACTGACACACACACACATTCCTCAGAATGCCCTCTCTCCCTCTCTGAACCACCACCCCAGAAGAAGATACGAAGGGGGCATGGCCTAATACAGTACAAGGGGCGTGTCGGCTGCTTCTCCTGCTGGCTGTGCAGGAGAAGTAGAGTCCTGTGCAGAACTGCGGGGCACAGCCTCAAAATCGGGACAACCCTGCAGTATGAGGGACGGTTGGGAGCTATGTATGCAGGTGAAGTGGGGTTCATTCTGAAGCATGACAATGCTAGGCCTCATGTGGCTGGAGTGTGTCAGGAGTTCCTGAATGATGAAGGAATTGATGCTATGGAATAGCCTGCCCGTTCTCCAGACCAGAATCCAGTCAAGCACATTTGGAACATAATGTCTTGTTTCATCCACCAATGTCACGTTTTACCACAGACTGTCCAGGAGTTGACCGATGCTTTAATCCAGGTCTGGGAGGAGATCCCTCAGGAGAATTCCCAGGCATTGTAGGGAGGTCATACAGGCAAATGGAGGCCACACACACTACTGAGCATCATTCCCTTACCTTTAGGGATTTCTACTTCAGCTGGATCAACCTGTAATTTGATTTTCCACTTTGAGTTTGAGCATCATTCCAAATCCAGACCTCCATGGGATATTACTTTTGATTTACATTGATCATTTTTATGTTTTTTTGTTCTCAACACATTCCACCATGTAATGAATAGAGATTTGCAACTGGAATATTTAATTTAGTGAAATCTAGGATGTGGGATTTTAGTGTTCCCTTTATTTTTTTGATCGGAGTACTTGAATTGGTACAGTGTTTTAAGGTGTAGTATGCAGCACACACTAAAGAGTTAACCCCACCACTTAGCGGCTACACAGGAAATAGTTCCATCCATGGAGTTTAGATCATAAAATGTATTAACCATAGTTGCTAATGTAGTAGCAGTGAGGCAGCCATAACAAGGATGTAGGAGAGCAGCTTTCTCTCTGTTCCAGTAGGCTGATACAGCGGGACTATCTGAAGAAAATGTAGTGCAGTATTCCTGTTTCATTCTGTAATAAGAGGAATTTCCTGATTCACAAATGTACCCAAGATATTTGGGAAAATAGGAGTTTAGTTTAATCTTCCAGGTTAACCAGCAGCTCCTATGGATTGCCCTGGAACATACTCTAGTGCAGAGGTCCCCAACGTTTCTGGCCGTGAGAGCCACAGTCAGCTCTGAGAGAGGGTCGCGAGCCACATCCAGCCTTCAGAGAGGGGCGTGAGCCACATTCAGCTCCCACCCGCCTCAAAATAGTGGCAACCAAAGCCCCATTACAGGCATAATGGTAACCAAAGCTTTTCCACAAAAATCAGTCACCCAAAAGCAGTATACAAAGATCCAAGGGTTCCTACAATACCCCCATTCAGTATTCTCCTATCAAGCACTCCCAAGACACTGTCATATCCAGCTTCAAACATCTCCTCTGACAGGTGGTGTCATCTTGTCTCCAGCGTACCATAATTAAATCATCTCAAAACCCCTAAGACCAGTATATGTGCATCCAGATCTGCTCTTCTGTGCAGGGCTGCTCACAAAATTCAGATGTGCTCTTCATACCTATTTGCTAGAACTGGAACTAATGCACGAAGCTGACAGACAGCCGTGAGCCACAATTCATGGGTCCGCGAGCCACATGTGGCTCCTGAGCTACAGGTTGGGGACCCCTGCTCTAGTGCATTCCCATTTATTCCCAGATTTCTCAGTTCTGCTGTCACTGTAACCTCCCTCAAGCAATTGTTTCTTTGATGATAAAACGTAACCATCATGCCTTTCTACCCCCATTCTGATGTTTTCAACGCGATGCCTTAAAAATAAAGTTTACTTCTGTTCAACACCATGCCTGCTGCTTTCTCCTGTTTCCTCCCTACAATCACTGTCATGGGGTATGCCACAAACAATTCAGATGTGAGGAAACAGTAATTGCCGGAGTCACCCCCATGCGCACACCACTACACCAGTGCACGATGCACAGCCACCACCGATGACACCAAAGATTCGAAACACATGCCCTATGCACTGGGTTCCCTGCACATGGGACACAGTCAATCAATTTCCTAGGGCCTACGATGGAGCTTTAAGGAAACTAAACACCTACTGCCAGATCTCCCACATAAGGGACCAGTTAACGGATTAGCCAAAATGGAATAGACTTAACCACTGTAGAAAAATGTATTGGTCATGATTAAAATAGTCTTTGTTTTATTTAACCATTTCCGAATTAAAATATCAGATATGTTGCCATTTCCACAGATCTTGAATGGCCTAAAAAATTACATTTAATAAAGACTTAAAGGGCTGGTTTTGGTTTTAAGTTCAGTATTAGCTTTGTCTGTCATGAAAAAATGGCTTTAGAGCTGGGATCCTGAACCTGTGGTCCATGAGCTGCATGGGGCCTCTGCTGACACTGGTTGTGAACCTCATCCTATTGGACAGAATCATTTGCCTGGGAGATCACCTGTGGTCCAGTATGAACATGGTTTCCTCCTGAATAGTTCCCTGCCTGTTCTTGATACTCTCCTCAATTCATTTCTAATGGCTAGCTCTTGTATATGATCAGACTGTTTGTATATAATGGTTCCTGACAGATGACAAAGTGGTTGGAAACTTATGAGCATATCTACAGTTACACTTAATGAGGACCTGTCCCAAGCACCGGGGCGTAGCGGGCAGTTTTTGCTCCAATTTTATTCCTTCTAATCTCCTGAGATTTGATTTTTTTCGAAATCCGCCACAACGTTTCAAAGATATAGGCCTTTTTATTTAGTACTACTTTATATTGGCTCACAAGATCCTCTGGGGAGGTGTCTTTAGGCTGTTCCTCATTAATCACCCTGCGAACCACGTCCTCTTGGTAGAGCCCACAAAAATTGGCACTATATGAAAAGGTTCATATTGCCAGAATTGTATGGTGGATTATTTTTTTTTTAAAAGCAGAATACTCAGGGGAAAAGCCGAAATAAAAGAACAAAAAAAATGTTCATTTTTGACCTAGTAAAAGGTCCTCTAAATTGGTCAGCATGTTTTTTTCATATAGATTTAGTGGTATGGCTATATAAGCATTTATCCCCTAATAAAAATGGTACCTTTCTTTGTATAGAACCGCTGTGCCAGTCATACACTTCCATTCTAATTTTCATACAACGTTTGAACTAGATTTCTCATGACTAGTACATTGGATCTATGCAAAGAAAATCATCATTTTTGGGGGGAGAACAAATGCTTATACTGTATAGCCATACCACTAACTCCATATGTAAAAATTGGATTACAAGTTCACTTTAGGCTACGTTCACATTTGCGGGCGCAACCGCGGCAACGCATGCGTCATGCGCCCCTATATTTAACATGGGGGCACATGGACATGCGTTGTCTTGCGTTTTGTGACGCATGCGTCATTTTTGGCGCAAGCGTCAGGGCGCAGAGGACGATGCATGTTGCATTTTTTTTGCGTCCAAAATCAAGCCAAAAATGGACGCATGCGTCACAAAACAATGTGTTTTTGCATGCGTTTTGCATGCGTTGTTCGTTGCATCGCCGACGCAACGCCCAACAACACAAACGACATGGCGCCTGCTACATTTGGAGAATGTCTTAAAATGTGAAAGTAGCATAATATGAGGGCTGAAAACCTGATTCCAGCAATGTGTAACATACTCTGCTTCTTGCTGTAGTTTTGATGAAATCACTGTTTTAGCTGCTATATATCTACTAGTTCCCTGAGTGCTGAATTCTGTATATCCCCCACTCTCACCACTGATTTACAGCTTTCTGTGTATACTGTGCATAGGCAGAAAGCTGCACATCTGTGGCGGTGGTGGTGGTGGGGTTATGCAGAGCTCGTGAATAGGGAGGACTACATGTCAGCGGGTTTATCAGTCCTCAAGTGAGAAATAAAAACTTAAAAAATTAAAACTACAGCAAGCAGCCCAGTGAGTGACATTGCTAGAATCAGAGTCTCTGTCTATATATTATGTTGCTCTCAGATTACATGTCAAAACCAGGTGATAGATAGTCTTTAAAGAAGAATCCAGCAAATAAGTGTGTACACATATGTCAGTTTGTGTATGTGTGGGATTTAAAGTGTGTAGATTTGTGTGCCTTTATGTATATAAAGCAAATGTATTCATCTTATTGATGTGCTTGTGTGAATGTACAGGTCCTTCTCAAAAAATTAGCATATAGTGTTAAATTTCATTATTTACCATAATGTAATGATTACAATTAAACTTTCATATATTATAGATTCATTATCCACCAACTGAAATTTGTCAGGTCTTTTATTGTTTTAATACTGATGATTTTGGCATACAACTCCTGATAACCCAAAAAACCTGTCTCAATAAATTAGCATATCAAGAAAAGGTTCTCTAAACGAACTATTACCCTAATTTTCTGAATCAACTAATTAACTCTAAACACATGCAAAAGATACCTGAGGCTTTTATAAACTCCCTGCCTGGTTCCACACAGATCACAGTGACTGCAACATTGCATCTAATAATTTCCAATGGTGTCACAGGACACAAATGTTTCTAAACATGTTAGATTTTCCATTGCTTGTCACAAATAACAAAAACAAAAAACACGGACAGCCCTATAGACCTGCAGTAAAGCAGTATGAATGAGGGGGGGTCACATTCTCTCAGAAATACTTCTATTTGCTGATTTTTCCCTAAAAAAACATGTTTTATGAAAAAAGCAGCTTAATTTTATTGTTCACCCTTGAAATAGCACAATGCTTCAATGCGGCCCTTGACCCAAAACAAAGTTTGGACATCTGTGCGTTAGTGCAAATCTAAGGAGGCCTTCTGTAGTAACGCTCTGATATCCTAGGTTCTAGGAGAAGTTATACCTCCTCAGCAAAGTCTGACATGAGTCAGTGATGCTATGACGCCATTAGTAATTCATGGTCACACCTCAAATACATTGTTCACAAACATACAATTGCCTTAGGGATTTTAGTAAGCTTGGAGAACAAATATAAATATGTTAAGACATAGTGTATGTACCTGCTACACATGAAATACAGTAATCACATGCAATAAGCTTTCATGATGTATCACAAATCCAGCCCACCAATATTAAAAGGGAACTTGTCTGATTCATTTTGCCTAAATCACGGGCAGCATGATTACAGCCAGGCATACTTTTCTATGAAAAGCTCCGGTATTTCAGAGAGGATACAGATCTGGTTGAGGACCACGATTTGAAAGTCACTAGCACCGGCAGAATTCACCTTATGTTTCTCTAGTTGTTTGACCGATCTCTCCCTTGTGTGTACATGGGGAGACACCTGTCAAACATCTGGTGCAATGCTGGGAAAACTTGACTTGGGATCCTCAGACTAGATTTTCCCTGAAACCCTGGAACGTGCAATCATGCAACCAGGCTCTGATTTAGGCTGCCCTTTCCAACCTCTTTACAGTTGTCAGTATCCCTGTAAAGGGGTTGTCTATTACTTTATATTGATAGCCTATCGTTGAGATAGGTCACCAATATCAGTGGAGTGGAAGTGTGACACCTGGCATCCCCACCGCTGCTGGTGGCATCCAGAAATGATCAGTTGTGGAGCAGAACAGCTCAGTCACTTGTATAGTGGTCACAGCAAGGTACTGCAGATCCAACTCTTCAAAAAGGGCAGATGTACAGTACATGGCCGCACCCAATGAACAGTTGAGGGAGTTGTACTGTTACACAACTGATCATTTGTGGATGCCGCCAACACTGAGAAAAGATTATCGGTTGTGGTGTCGGGTGTCACATCCCCACCGATCTGATATTGATGACCTACCCCAAGTATAGTCCATTAATATAAATTACTGGACGACCCCATTAAAGAAGAACTACCAGATCATGTATATCATAGCCTTTTCAAAATGTTTAGGGGTATGATACAAATTTTAATATCCTCTTCTCTCAAGTTATCATATGCTGAAGTAACATGCCACCTCAAAGAAGAGTTTCTCTGCCAGTGTTCCCATGACAACACTTCTTATGGTTATATTGTGGAACCGCAGTGTCAGCACAGGATACTGGGTCTTGTACAAACCAGTCACATCTTGCTATCCCTTTCATTTTCTTAAAGGTGCTAGAAACACTGACTCTAATTTGTTGATCTGAGGCCTAAAGTTTGCTATGAAAACAAAGTGCAGCAGCACATAACCAACAGAGGATCTGGGAAACATGCAGAGTTCTTCTGACATGAAGCCTATAACTTCAATCATTATTAAAAAAAAATGTTTTATACACTTCGGCAGCTCACAAAAGGTTTATTATTATAGGGTACGCTTCAATCTATCTGACAACTGAAACTGGAGGTATAACGAAGTACTAGTGTCACGGGGTTACAGAGCGGCAACAGAGTGGAGCCAGAAGACTGCAGCGTCTGATTGCTCCTTCTCCGGCTTTGAGAAGAAGCACTTCTCTGTCATATTAAATGTGTTTATTTCTTCTTCCAGAACAGGGGTTAATCGGCCATGTTGGAAATCCTTGTTCTCTGCTGTGCTCGGTTAGCCACTCCTTTCCCCTTTATAATCTGGACTCTGCTACTAATGCTCACCAGAGCTAGCTTTATTGCTGCATGGCTAATGGAGGGAGAGCAGTTGGTATGAGAAGGAGAGTTGATGAAGTTATTAGCGGCTGTTGTTTAATTTGTATGCGTAGTAATTCCTTATCCTTCTCTGTTTTGTTTTTGTTTTCCCTTCCTGCACGCCCTGGTGGATTTCTCTGATATATGTGAGTGCATATTTTGTGTGTCTGTAGTTTTCCGTTAACCCTTGTCTGTGTTGCCCTGTTGTCAGGGTTAGTGTACTGCGGTACACAGTAGCGCTCCCTCTCCCCTGGGTGAGGGAAGAGAACAGATATAGGGCTAACTCAGGAGATAAGGCAAGGCAGAGGCCCAGGGCGAGCTAAGGCGCCACTAGTGTTAGGGCCAGGAAAGGAGCCCCTGGTCCAGGGTCACCCAACAGCTGTGTCGTGACAGGTCTCCGTTAATTCTATGAAGTTTCTTGTTGGACCACCATACTAGTGGTGGCCCAACACATTGGATAAAACTTGAAAACTCCGCCACTTGAAACAAGAAATATAAAATTATTGTACTTTGAAGATATTCATGTTCACATACGCATACTTCAACTTTTTAAAAGCATTCATTCACATATTATGTACGTCCCTATTCTGTGAGAGTCAGTAAAGGTCACCATACACATTAAATAACTGTTTGCCAAATAACTGTTCAGCCGACAGCCATTTTGCCCTACTCACACATACACAGGAAGCGCTTCTTTGTTCTCATGAACTAGCCACTCCTGCTAGTAGTATAGCTACCAGGGGAACAGGGAGCCATCGCCCCGGGACCTGCGCTCAGACGGGGCACACCTCCCTGCTCTGCTGCCCCAGCCACTATTCTAGCAGTGGGCCCGTCATCGCAGGGTCAGCTGTATCGGCATCTAGCCGATACAGCTGTCTGCATTGATGAGAGGAGCATTACTCTCCCTCTCCCATCATCCCGCTGTCAGCATCTGACGACACCAATACTGACAGGGGGTTGCGATTATGTCACTACTCGGCGCCCGTGGTCCGGAGACATGCAGGCGCTCAGAGCACCGGTGTAACCAGGAGGAAGAGAGGTGAGTATTTATTTATTTTTTTAATGGGGTGCATCACATTATAGAGTCTACCTATGGGGGGTGTATTATACTGTAGAGGCTGCCTATCAGGATGCAATATAGTATATTGCACCCCCTTAGGCAGCATGTATAGTATATTGCACCCCCATCCATAGGCAGCCTGTATAGTATAATGCACCCCCATAGGCAGCCTGTACCGTATATTGAACCCCATAGGCAGCAGGTATAGTATATTGAATATACTATACCTGCTGCCTATGGGGGTGCATTATACTATGTATACAAGCTGCCTATGGATGGGGGTGCAATATACTATACATGCTGCCTATGGGGTGCAATATACTATACATGCTGCCTATGGGGTGCAATATACTATACAGGCTGCCTATGGGGGTGCAATATACTATACAGGCTGCCTATGGGGGTGCAATATACTATACAGGCTGCCTATGGGGGTGCATTACACTATACAGGCTGCCTATGGGGGTGCATTACACTATACAGGCTGCCTATGGGGGTGCATTACACTATACAGGCTGCCTATGGGGGTAAATTATACTATACATGCTCCCTATTGGGATGCATTATACTATAGAGGCTGCCTATGGGGGTGCATTACCGTATATTAGGGGCTGCATTACACTATAGAGGCTGCCTATGGGAAGTGCATTATACTATAGAGTAGTGTTTCCCAACTCCGGTCCTCAAGAGCCACCAACAGGTGATGTTTTCAGGATTTCCTTAGCATTGCAGAGGTGATGGAATTAATGCCTGTGCAGGTGATGTACTTATCACCTGGACAATTCTAAGGAAATACTGAAAACATGACCAGTTGGTGGCTCTTGAGGACTGGAATAGGGGAACACTGCTATAGAGGCTACCTATGGGGGTGCATTATATTAGGGGGTGCATTATACTATAGAGTCTGCCTATTAGAAGTGTATTATACTATAGAGTCTGCCTATGGGGAATGCATTATACTATAGAGTCTACCTATGGGGAGTGCATTATACTATAGAGTCTGCCTATGGGGAATGCATTATACTATACAGTCTACCTATGGGGAGTGCATTATACTATATGGAGGCCTATGGGGAGGGCATTATACTATATTGAGGATTATCTGGTGCATTATATGATATGGAGGCTATCTAGGGGGTCATCATACAGTGTGGGGATTGGTGTTAGAGCTATCAAACCATTTGGGCATACTAAGGGGTCAGTATATATATATATATATATATATATATACTAGCTGAAGAGCCCGGTGTTGCCCCCTGGGCATAGTAAATATCTGTGGTTAGTTATAGCACCTCACTTCTCTTATTTTCCCATCACGCCTCTCATTTTCCCAATCACATCTTTCATTTTCCCCCTCACATCTCTCATTTTCTCCCTCACTCCTCTCATTCCCCCCTAACACTTGTCATTTCAACCTCACATCTGCCATTTTCTGATCACTCCACTATTTTTCCTCACTCCTCTCATTTTGCACTCACACATTTTCATTTTCACCTAACACCTCTCATTTTCACCTCAGTATATACATGTTTGTCATCTCCCTTATATATAGTATACACCTGTATGTCATCTCCTGTATATAGTATATACCTGTATGTCATCTCCCCTGTATATAGTATATGCCTGCTGTGTGTCATCTCCCCTGTATATAGTATATACCTGTATGTTATCTCCTCCTATATATAGTATATACCTGTATGTCATCTCCTTCTATACATAGTACATACCTGTATGTCATCTCTTCCTGCATATAGTATGTACCTGTATGTCATCTTCTATATATAGCATATACCTGTATGTCATCTCCTGTATATACTATATACCTGTAGGTCATCTGCTCCTGTATATAGTATATACCTGTGTGTCATCTCCTCCTGTATATAGTATATACCTGTATGTCATCTCTTCCTGTATATAGTATGTACCTGTATGTCATCTCCTCCTCTATATAGTATATACCTGTGTGTCATCTCTCCTGTATATAATATATATCTGTGTGTCATCTCCCCTGTATATAGTATATACCTGTGTGTCATCTCCTCCTGTATTAGATCTCGTTCACACGTTATTTGCTCAGTATTTTTACCTCAGTATTTGTAAGCTAAATTGGCAGCATGATAAATCCCCAGCCAACAGGAAGCCCTCCCCCTGGCAGTATATATTACCTCACACATACACCTAATAGACAGGTCATGTGACTGACAGCTGCCGTATTTCCTATATGGTACATTTGTTGCTCTTGTAGTTTGTCTGCTTATTAATCAGATTTTTATTTCTGAAGGATAATACCAGACTCTTGTGTGTTTTAGGGCGAGTTTCGTTTGTCAAGTTGTGTGTGTTGAGTTGCGTGTGGTGACATGCAGGTAGCGACTTTTGTGAGATGAGTTTTGTGTGGTGACATGCGTGTAGCAACTTTTTGTGTGTCGAGTTGCATGTGACAGGTTAGTGTAGCAAGTTGTGTGCAGCAAGTTTTGCGCATGGCGAGTTTTGCGCGTGGCGAGTTTTATGTGTGGTGCCTTTTGAGTATGTGCAAGTTTTGTGTGAGGCAACTTTTGCATGTGTTGCAACTTTTGTGCATGTGACAATTTTTCCGCGTGTGCAAGTTTTGCGTGTGGCGAGTTTTCCATGAGGTGAGTTTTGCACTTGTGGCGAGTTTTGCGTGAGCCTAGTTTTTGCATGTGGTGAGTTTTGCGCGTGGCGAGTTTTGAGCGCCGACTTTTGTGTTTCGACCTTTATGTGGCGAGGTTGGTGTATGTGTGGTGAAATGTGTGCTGAGGGTGGTATATGTGTTCAAGCACGTGGTAGTGTGTGGCGCATTTTGTGTGTGTGTTCATATCCCCGTGTGTGGTGAGTATCCCATGTCGGGACCCCACCTTAGCAACTGTACGGTATATACTCTTTGGCGCCATCGCTCTCACTCTTTAAGTCCCCCTTGTTCACATCTGGCAGCTGTCAATTTGTGTCCAACACTTTTCCTTTTACTTTTCCCCATTATGTAGATAGGGGCAAAATTGTTTTGTGAATTGGAAAGCGCAGGGTTAAAATTTCACCTCACAACATAGCCTATGACGCTCTTGGGGTCCAGACATGTGACTGTGCAAAATTTTGTGGCTGTAGCTGCGACGCCTCCAACACTTTTCCTTTCACTTTTTTCCCCATTATGTAGATAGGGGCAAAATTGTTTGGTGAATTGGAACATGCGGGGTTAAAATTTCGCCTCACAATATAGCCTATGACGCTCTCGGGGTCCAGACGTGTGAGTGTGCAAAATTTTGTGGCTGTAGCTGCGACGGTGCAGATCCCAATCCCGGACATACATACATACATACATACACACACACACACACACACATTCAGCTTTATATATTAGACTAGCTGAAGAGCCCGGCGTTGCCTGGGCATAGTAAATATCTGTATTTAGTTAGTTATTTATATATATATATATATATATATATATATATATATATATATATATATGTAGTGAGGGGGCATAACACTGTATAAGAGAGCATCATATTGTGTAGAGGGAAGATTTAAAGGGGGTAGACTCGGGACATTATTAAATGTAAAGTGGGCACTTATTGTTATAGGATTAGGTTACTGTGACTATCAAAGGGGCACACAGAGGGCATTATTACTTTTTAGAGGACAAAATGTGGGTGCTGTTTTTTAGGGCACTTGCACCCAGCATTACTATATTATAGAGGGTTGCTTTGGAATTTAGAGAGCACACAGTATCACACAGCAGGTGCAGTAATAGGGTCACATATGGCAGCAGCTACTCAGTATTGGGGTATCAGCAGGATAAGGATTTTTTGTAAGTTGAGAATAGTCCCATTGGGGACGGTGCTGAAAATATGAGGCGTGAAATGTGTCTTTGTTATTTTCTCTGCAGCCGAGTAGTGGCTGGAAGAAGTTGTCATGTTGGTCTGGGCCAGATGGAAAAGACGGGAAAAGTGAACGACGTCATCTGAAAGAACATCAGTGGTAAGTCATTATCTGTAACTGTGCTGTGATCTTAGGCTACGTTCACATTAGCGTTGTGCGGGGCAGTGTCGGGCGCAGCCGCGGCGACGCATGCGTCATGCGCCCCTATATTTAACATGGGGGGCGCATGGACATGCGTTGTCTTGCGTTTTGTGATGCATGCGTCATTTTGGCGCAACTGAGAGCGCAGAGGACGCTGCATGATGCAGTTTTTTCTGCGACAAAAATCATGCAAAAATGAATGCATGCGCCACAAAAAGCTGCGTTTTGCATGCGTTTTCGCAGGCGTTGTGCGTTGCATTGCCGACGCAGCACCGCACAACGCTAATGTGAACGTAGCCTTATATGTTCTGCAGGGCTGGTATCTACCACTGACCATATGGTGGTAATATCAATATTGGTCTTTATATAGAGATTATCTTCAGTAATAGCGCGGTCATCTGCTGAGGTTCTTCTACATCCACTATTTGGGTGCGTCACCCTGTTGTAATCAAGGTTACCTGATTAGGGGCCCACTCTGAAGCTTCGCCCCCCTGAACCAAAACCCTAGCTACGCCTCTGTCTCCTGCAGATATTGACAGGTTTGGACGACTTTAGTCTGACATGTATGGTAGTTTTAAAGAGGACCTTTCACCAATTTTTGCCTTATAAACTGTACAAATGTTTTTTCTTCTCAATTCTGTTGTGAAGGGCATCAAAATCACTGGCACCAAATTTCTTGTGGTTAAACTGAGCATTTCATTTTGTTCAGCTCTGTATTTTCATTCAACTATGATGTTGTCCAATCATAAAAAGGCAGCGACATATGGAGGAAAAAGTAAATGCCCACAGTTCTGATGCCCATTGAGGTTCGAATTTGTGCCAGCACTTTAACTACGAGCCCTCAGTCTTCTGCTGTTCCCGTGATGCTCCTCACTCTTCCTGCCCTTGTCTACGTTCTCTGCCGGAACTTTTCTAAAAAGGAAGTGCCTGAAGGAAGATGTGGTCATGTGAGACAGATAAAGCCTTGCGTGGTCTTTTGTCTGTCTCATGTGACAACGCCTCTTTCCTATATCTTCCGGTTAGAAAAGTGACCGGTTATTGGACAGATGGGAAAATCAGACTGAGGATAAGGACTGAGGATAAGTATACGGGCTTGTGCACGATTATATTCTATCCATGGTTATCACGTAACCATGCTATTCTATGGGGCCATGCCAATTGGTCAGAGCAAAGAACATTGATGACACGTCTGATTTTGATCTGAAAATCAGGAATGCAAGTCTATGGGTCTAAGGAAAACATCGGACCACACTCGGATGACATCCAAGTGCAGTCCAATTTTCACACACTGACAGAATGGAGAAAGTGGAGAGAAATCTACTTTTTTTTTTCAGATGGAGTGAAAATGGTCGTGTGCACCTTCCATTAATTAGTACAAGTTCCCCTTCAAGAGCCAATCGGCAGAGAAGCATTTAGTTGCTATTTTATAATATTATTTGCGTATTTGGCCTCATTATGAAGGTATAGCTAATCTATAAAACTTATTACTATGTCCTCTTTATCTCTTCCTCTAAGCCAGGGAGGGACGACACTTTTTTAGATTGTAAGATGTAGCAACATAACTGGTTTGATCAGTAATGTAAATGAGCAAGGTGCAGCACTCTTCCTTGTCTACAAAACGATCACGGCAGAAGGGTGCAATAACGTTTTGTTTCATCTCACACAATCATTTACAGCTCGCATGCACCAGTTTGTGCACTATATCAGACATACAATATACACGTCTTAGTGAGGGTTTTTTATTTTACAGGCACCCGGTCCACAAAAAAACACGGACAGGTGAAAAGCTCCATAGACTGTATTTGTTCTATTCATGAACACCATGGCACGAACACATGTGAGAAACAGCCGTCTGAATGAGACATAGAAGTTAATCTACGGTAAAGTTACTCCAGGAGATGCACACCATGTCTCCAAGTGCACACATGTCCTCAGGTTATGACTAGAGATGGGCAAACCCAAACTTACGAGTTCGGCATTCGATTGTGGCACTGGAAATGTCTTTATCCTTTCCTGTTGGGTAACATTTATTTTTAATGGGGTTCTGGTTGAAGTTCGGGTATTGTTCCCCTACCCAAACATCGAAATAAAGTTTGGGTCAAGTACCAGAATCCAAACTTCTACCGGTCCGCCCATCCCTAGTTATGATGTTAAAGGGGTTGTTGAGGCTGAAATGTAAAGTCTGTAGTGACTTCAACTATCCAAATCGCATACGGTCAGTCACGTGATCGCCTACCCGCACAGGTAATACAGGGGAAGCCTGACACTGGGTCTATATAATGGAATTCTCACTACATACTATGCAAGACCATGTGCAGTATTTTTGGCTACAAAAGTAAAATCAACATCCTACATTGTAATTTAAAAGCTGCCGGGGCCATAAGCCAGGACAGTGCTAATGAAGACGCACATTGTGCAAATTAATATTTCTGCCTTCCAAACGGAACAGGTGACATTGCCTTTTTCACTCAGTCTTAAGCTAAGCAGATGGTTTCTGTTTATTCAGCGAGCCAGGTGGAGGATGTCGGAAAATATATAATCCTCCCAACGTATCACGAAACCACCATCATTGTATTTTGAGTGGAATGAAAATCCCATAATACTAGACACTGTCTAATTTACAACCTAATCATTTGGCAGACATATACACAATTGAGTCAAATCAATACTGTTGATTCTTAAGGCACACAAATCAATTTAATTTGTTTTATTCCATAAGTGGCTGAAGCATAAAGCAATGATTTTTTTGTATTTTTAACACGAACGTTTTAGAGAATTTAGAACAATCCTTCTCATATAAAGCTCTGAGTTTTCAGACTGTGAATGCTAAATATACTACAGCAATATCTGACATAAAACGGTTGTGTATACGCCAGGAAGAACAAGTGCATTATTCTATCATTTTTTTTAACAAATTTAGGCCTCATTCAGACTTCTGTGAGTTTTCCTAAGCATACATAAAATGTGGTCCTTTTCTTATCAGTGTTTGGGTCTGATTTTGATCAGTAATTGGTTAGTTTTTACCATGAGTATTAGATCTGTGATTTTCTCATATAGAAAAAAATAGGTTGCAAAGCTTCTAGAATATTATAAAGGACTGCAGGACACTCGCATGCAGTCAAGGATTTTTAACAGACCCATAGACTTGTATGGGTAAGTTTGATCCGTGACTTGGATAAACAACGCACTTGTCCCCATTTTTAATTTTTTTTTTTTTTTTTTTTAATTTTTGAGGACACATGATCCAAAAAAGTGCACAGACATGCCAAAAGTTCCGTAGAGAATGGATACACATTAATTCATGAAAAGTATGGAAAGAACACATACATAATGTCTGAACGAATTCTTAGCCCTCTGCAGGGTCTATTGGTTATTATAAAAAAAATGATAATTACGGCACTCCTGTGTAAGGTGCCCAAGTAGGATCCTATCCCATATAAATCTTGTAGAAAACTTGGCACTCAGGTAAATGTTGGAAGATAATTTGATTGTGTGCAGGCAATCCAAAACTAAAGACAGGCTGGAGCGGGCCGCCCGCCCCTCCCCCCCGGGCAGCGTAAGTGGAAGCCGCCATGACAGGGGGTTTGGAGCAGGGGACAAGGGGTGGGGGCGTGTCGTTCGTTCCAGGGGGAGGGGTAGTGGTGGCGAAGGGGATGATGGGAGCGGGGGGTGGAGCGGTTCACTTCCCGCTCTACAGAATCTGGAGCAGTCCCGCCCGCCCTCCCCTTTTTGTTGTGTTCATGGATGGTTTGTCTTTATGTTTCGGGTCATAGTGGCTGTAGGCGGGGGAAGGGGTCCTTGGAGTTGGTGCTAAATTGGCCTGGGGGGTCCGTCGGGATACAGACTCTCCAGTTGGTTTAAGTTTTGGTTGTGGGTCTGGTGATCTGGGGGAATCTTGGTAATGGTGGGCCTAAGTTGGAAGTGGACAATGGTAACCCTTCGGGGTATTTTGGTGCTCTCGAGCCTGTGGGGTAACGGCTGAGAGTAATCTACGGTTGGTCTCTTGTCCACTTGTTCATACTATGGGTGACACCAGATTTTAGCTTCAAGGACCCCTTCCCAGCTGTTTATGGTTATATGTTTTGTTTGTAATAATAAAGGCCGCTGTGGCCAATTATATCCAACTTGAGACTCATGTCGTTATTCGGAGGTTGGGAAGGAAAAGGGGTCGGTGATCCCTTGGGAAGGCACTTAATAAGGGGGTAGTCGACAATACCAATGTCAAGAAGACGTTTCAGTCATATAATGACCTTCATCAGTCAGACAGACTGCAGGGTGCACAGGGTTACAGCCAATAACGAACACTTAGGATCAGCAGCATATGAATGCCACACACTGCTGCTGATCCTAAGCGTTCGTTATTGCCTGTAACCCTGTGTACACTGCAATCTGTTTGACTGATGAAGGTCATTATATGACTGAAACGTCTTCTTTAGTTTTGGATTGCCTTCCCATGAAAAAATTTTCTTCTTACAACATTTACCTGAGTGCCAAGTTTTCTACAAGATATTGATTATGATTATTATTACTATTATTAGTACTACTTAGCAGTGTAGCTGGGAATTCAGCTCTGGGATGAGATACAAAACTTAATAGAAGCTACCTCCCCCTTCCTCAGATCCTTATGTACTCACTGTATAATCTGATCTTTGCATGCAGATATCATACTGAAATTTGGAAAAAATGATCAGTGCAGGGGATCGGGGAAAACAAGTGAAGAAACCTCATTTCAAAAATCCATATGAAAAAGGTCTCAATTCATCAAGTCTGATGTGTTGTATTCCAGTCTTAATGAAGATCGCGCTGGAGTCAAATGTGCCAAATTCATTCACTCATGAGTGCATCTTTCCGCTGCGGTTGACCACCAGAAGAAAAATACTCCAATCAAGGACTAGAGTACCTTTCTATCATAAATTACACGACTTGTGCGCTGTAAATTATGATACATTTGTCAGACACTGTTCTAGTTAAATTCTGCTTACTTCAAAAAGTTGGCAGAGCTGGCTGTGACTGGCATTAAACCCTCACAAAACATTTTGAGCAAGATCCAGTTGCACAAGAGTTTTGTTTCGAAAATGTATGATGAATACTTTTTATAAAACAAATCAATTGTCATTTAGCCCTCCAATGTCTGGCCATGCCAAATAAGTGGTCAATTTCATAAAGATTAATGTAAGGCAAGTCATGATACTAAAACTCCTTTATGTATGAAAACTGTATAACATGAAGAATAACTATTTGATAGGTCAAAATTAGTAGTCACTGATGGCGGATACACCATTCCCAGTACAGCAGAACCTTCTGTATTATATTTTCCATAGATTCGTTCTGAAAAAATAAATTCCCCCTGGCTCAGTCCAAGTCAATAAACTAAAAAAAAAGCAAAAAAAAAAAATATATATATATTGAATAGACTAAAAATAATGTCCTTTTTGCAATAGCCCGGGGGAGTTAACATGCTTTTCTCAGTACGTTTCCAAGACTACTCATACCCCCAACTTAGATGTTAACTACCCTGCGCAGAATCACATTGTTCACCCCACTGTTACTGAAATAACAAAGACAACCAAATTAACAAGAGCTATACAATTCTGAAGTGGATGGCTTTTTCTCCCACAAAAGCAACATGGAGTCCTCAACTTGGCGCTCTTGTTTCCCAAGTGTTTGTCCAATAGCTTCTGTAGTCTCCTGCCACTCTCAACAAAGGGAAGGAAGCCTCTTTATTCTACACAGCGTGTCTGTCTTACTTCTACTTCACGAAGATAGAAAGATGACTTTTTCCATGAATACGTCAATCAATACTGCCTAGCAAAACTTGTGACAAAGCATGGATGACTTCAGAGTTTGTTCATACTCAATGGTAAAGATGGAGCACCGGTTCCAAAGGGCCTACACAAATGGGCAATTATTATATACAACCAGTGAATAGATAAAGATGAGCATGTATATTTATGTGATACATACCTGTTATCAGTACAGAACATGTACCCATGTATTCTGCATGTATGTGCACTAGACTTTCATCTCAGGCAATAATGCTGCTTCCGTAGACTTTTACATAAAACAAGTAACAGCTTTTGTCAAGACCCAACCTGAAAAAGCTGTCAGTCTACTTAGGCCAGTCTCACGCGTCCAGATAATTCCGGTACCGGAGAAAACGGTACCGGAGTTATCTGTGTCCGTGTGCTCACGTAGGCCATCCGTGTGGGATCCGTGTGATGTCCGTGAGTATGTTTTTAGGGTCCGTGTGCTGTCCATGTGCTGTAAGTGTGCTGTACGTGTGCTGTACGTGTGTCCGTTTCCATGTATTGCAACAATTTTTACAATTTTAACCCTATGACAGGAAAAACGCACACGGACAGTACACGGACACCATCCGTGTGCGGTACGTGTTTACACTGACCCATTGACTTTAATGGGTCCGTGTGATCCGTGCGCTCCGACGAACACTGACATGTCTCCGTGTTTTGCAAACGGACACACGGTCCGTGAAAACACGCTTACATGTGCAGAAACACATTTATTTTAATGTGTCTACGTGAGTCAGTGTCTCCGGTACGTGAGGAAACTGTCACCACACGTACCGTAGCCACTGACGTGTGAAACCGGCCTTAGGCAGTTCATTCAACATACAGCCAAGACAGCCTTTTGATGTAAATATATCGAACCAAACATTGGACATATTAACTCCTTAGCGACGGAGCTAATTTTTTTACCTTAATGACCAGGCCAAATTTTTTAAATTTGACCAGTATCACTTTGAGGTAATAACTCTGGAAAGCATCTATGGATCCCACTGTTTCTAAGATTTTTTCTGTGTGATATATTGTACTTCATATTACTGGTAAATTTTGGTTGATATTTGTGCATGTTCCTAAAAATATTGAAAGTTTAACAAAAAATTAGAAAATTTTGAAGCGTTTAATTTTTTATGCCCTTAAATCAGATAGTTATACCACACAAAATAATTAATAAATAAAATATCCCACATGTCCACTTTACGCCAGACCACTTTTTTTAACATAATTTTGTTAGGAACTTAAAACGGTTACAAGCTGACAAGCAGTTTCTCAATTTTCCAACAAAATTTGCAAAACCAGATTTTTTAGGGACATCACATTTGAAGTGACTTTGAGGGGTCTATATGATAGACAATACCCAAAAGTGACACCATTCTAAAAACTTCACCCATCAAGGGGCTCAAAACCACATTCAAGAAGTTTTTTAACCCTTCAGGTTCTTGATAGGAATTAATGAAATGTGGAAAGAAAAAAGAAATTACATTTTACTCTTTTTTTTTTTCAAAAAAATTTTGGTTTGGCCCCAAATTTTTACTTTCACAAAGGTAACAGTAGAAATGGAGCCCAAAATTTGTTGTGCAATTTCTCCTAAGTATGCAGATATTCCATATGTGAGGGAAACCTACTATTTGGGTGCACGACAGGGCTTGGAAAAGAAGTTTAACTTTTTAAACGCAAAAATGGTTGGAATCAAGATTTACCGTATTTTCCGGCGTATAAGATGACTTTTTAACCCCTGAAAATCATCTCAAAAGTTGGGGGTCGTCTTATACGCCGGGTACGGCGTGTGCAGGGAGCGGTCCTGTATGGTTCCCAGGATCTGGAGGAGAGGAGACTCTCCTTCAGGCCCTGGGATCCATATTCATGTAAAAAAAAAATAAAAATAAAAAATATGGGATATACTTACCCTCCGACGGCCTGCGGCTCTCAGTGGTGCAAGCAGCGGCCTCTGTTCCTAAGGATGCATTGAGCGAACGACCTTCGATGACGTCACAGTCACACGACGTCATCGAAGGTCCTTCGCTCAATGCATCCTTAGGAACGGAGGCCGCCGCTTGCACCGCTGAGAGCCACGGGCCGTCGGAGGGTAAGTATATCCCATATTTTTTATTTTTATTCTTTTTTTACATGAATATGGATCCTATCCTGGGAACCATCCGCACTGCACACGCCGTATAAGATGACTGGGCATATAAGATGGCCCCTGTCTTATACGGCAAGTATATCCCAAACTCCATATTTTATGTGGAAAAGTTGAGGTCGTCTTATACGCCCAGCCATCTTATACACCAGAAAATACGGTATGTCTCATTTGGATAGCCCTTGATGTGCCTAAAAAGAGAAAACCCCACACTAGTGACCTGATTTTGGAAACTACACCTTCAAGGATTTTATCCTTATGTATAGTGAGGATTTTTAACCCAAAGGGTTATAGTTAGAATTTGATAACATTAGGACGTCATATTGAATATGTCCTCATTAGTGGTGAGTGCAAATGTTAGCTACTCTAGTTTGCATCGGGTGCTCGGGTATGCACCAAGAATAGCGGGTGTTCGAGCGACCCTGATGCAAAGTAAAATAGCGAGCACTTATGCTCAATACTAGTTGTCATATTGTCATCATTTTTTTACTTTTGAAAAAACCCTAACCCCAATGCTAACCATAACCGAACCCCAAACCTAACCTCAACCCTATCCTTAGCCTAACCCCAACCCTAGCGCTAGAGTAACCTCAACCCTAACCCTATCGCAACCCTAACCTATCCCTAACCCTAACCCTAATGGCAAAGAATAAGAGAAATAAAAATTATAAAATAAAAAAAATGTAATCTGACTAAGAGGATGACACAAGGGAAGATTACATACTAATTATTGGCTTTTGATTACTGTGATAGACCCTATCATAGTGATCAAAAGGAACCAATAAGAAAAATCCCCTGGAGATCTCGGTGGGTGCACTGCGCATGCTCCCGCCATTTATTTTTTCAGGAAATGTTGGTGGAGGACCAGTGATAGGGCTGGAGGGATTGGGAATAGCCAGGGTACCGGGGGAGCTTGACGACCTCATATTCCTCTCCTCTGACATGCATATCATGTCAGAAAAGAAAGAAATGCATTTAATAGCAGGGTTTTTATTACATGGTCACTGTTATTCATTGAATAACGGCAATCACGTGATCGAGGACCGGAAAACCCATCCTTGATTGTGTTGTCCAGGGACTCAGCCACACAACACCCAGTAGCTGAAACCCCAGATAATTTCCGACGCTGCAGGGTGCTATACCCTTATTTTCAATCGTCGTTTTAAAATGGCGATGAAGGAATAAGGTCCCTGAACAGCTGCCATTTAAATGCATATCGGTGGCCATTAAGGGGCTAAGGCTACGAGTATACTATCTGTGCATCTATCCTATCTGTGCATCTATCCTACAGTAACGTCCGTACCTTTTCCTTATGTATACTGTAATGTTCCCATAGACTTCACATTACTTTCCATTCAGAAGATGCTGGGCAAGAAAGTACGGTATGCTCTTTTAACCACTGTCTGGCAAGTATGAATGGATCCAGTTTGTGCAAGTGTATAGGAAAGTACAGAAGACTGTTCTCTTAGGCCGGCATCACACTAGCGAGTTTTACGGACGTATGAGCGCATAAAATACGTCCGTAAAACACGCCTAACAAACGTCCCAATTATTCTCTATGCTCCAGCTCTTATCTGCCGTATTTTACTGATCAGTATTATACGGCTTTCTACGGCCGTAGAAAATCGCAGCATGCTGCGTTTGTCATCGTATTGCGCAAAAAAAACGCCAATGAAAGTCTATGGAAGCCCCAAAAATACGGATTACACACGGACCAGCAGTGTGACTTGCGAGAAATACGCAGCGGTGTTAGAGAGAAAAGCCGGCAATTCAGTGCGGTGTACAGTAAAATCACACTGACAGCTTACAATAGAATAGGTGGAATAAATGTGTACACATAGAATAGGTATATATATATATATATATATATATATATATATACAGTTAGGTCCATATATATTTGGACAGATACAACATTTTTCTAATTTTGGTTATAGACATTACCACAATGAATTTTAAACAAAACAATTCAGATGCAGTTGAAGTTCAGACTTTCAGCTTTCATTTGAGGGTATCCACATTAAAATTGGATGAATGGTTTAGGAGTTTCAGCTCCTTAACATGTGCCACCCTGTTTTTAAAGGGACCAAAAGTAATTGGACAATTGAATCCAAAGCTATTTCATGGAAAGGTGTGGGCAATCCCTTCGTTATGTCATTCTCAATTAAGCAGATAAAAGGCCTGGAGTTGATTCGAGATGTGGTGCTTGCATTTGGAAGATTTTGCTGTGATGTAAACATGCGGTCAAAGGAGCTCTCCATGCAGGTGAAACAAGCCATCCTTAAGCTGCGAAAACAGAAAAAACCCATCCGAGAAACTGCTACAATATTAGGAGTGGCAAAATCTACAATTTGGTACATCCTGAGAAAGAAAGAAAGCACCGGTGAACTCATCAATGCAAAAAGACCTGGGCGCCCACGGAAGACAACAGTGGTGGATGATCGCAGAATAATCTCCATGGTCAAGAGAAACCCCTTCACAACAGCCAACCAAGTGAACAACACTCTCCAGGAGGTAGGCGTATCAATATTCTAATCTACCATAAAGAGAAGACTGCATGAAAGTAAATACAGAGGGTTCACTGCACGGTGCAAGCCACTCACAAGATTCAAGAATAAAAAGGCTAGACTGGACTATGCTAAAAACCATCTAAAAAAGCCAGCAAAGTTCTGGAAGAACTTTCTTTGGACAGATGAAACCAAGATCAACCTCTACCAAAATGATGGAAAGAGAAAAGTATGGCGAAGGCGTGGTACAGCTCATGATCCAAAGCATACCACATCATCTGTAAAACACGGCGGAGGCAGTGTGATGGCTTGGGCATGCATGGCTGCCAGTGGCACTGGGTCACTAGTGTTTATTGATGATGTGACACAGGACAGAAGCAGCCGAATGAATTCTGAGGTATTCAGAGACATACTGTGTGTTCAGATCCAGCCAAATGCAGCCAAACTGATTGGTCCTCATTTCATACTACAGATGGACAATGACCCAAAACATAAAGCCAAAGCAACCCAGGAGTTTATTAAAGCAAAGAAGTGGAATATTCTTGAATAGCCAAGTCAGTCACCTGATCTCAACCCAATTGAGCATGCATTTCACTTGTTAAAGACTACACTTCAGGCAGAAAGGCCCAAAAACAAACAGCAACTGAAAACCACTGCAGTCAAGGCCTGGCAGAGCATCAAAAAGGAGGAAACACGGCGTCTGGTGATGTCCATGAGTTC
Source organism: Ranitomeya imitator (assembly GCF_032444005.1). NCBI lineage: Eukaryota > Metazoa > Chordata > Amphibia > Anura > Dendrobatidae > Ranitomeya > Ranitomeya imitator. The sequence goes on from NC_091282.1 coordinate 527,318,303, forward strand.
AAGACTTCAGGCAGTCATTGCCAACAAAGGGTTTTCAACCAAGTACTAAAAATTAACATTTTATTTAAAATTATTGAATCTGTCCAATTACTTTTGGTCCCTTTAAAAACAGGGTGGCACATGTTAAGGAGCTGAAACTCCTAAACCCTTCATCCAATTTTAATGTGGATACCCTTAAATGAAAGCTGAAAGTCTGAACTTCAACTGCATCTGAATTGTTTTGTTTAAAATTCATTGTGGTAATGTCTATAATCAAAATTAGAAAAATGTTGTCTCTGTCCAAATATATATGGACCTAACTGTATATATGTCATTGAGACACATATATGTATATATATTATTTCATACAGCGCTAGATAGCTTTAAAGCCGGTAATTCAATTACCGGCTTTTGCTATCTCCTTCCTAAACCCGACATGATATGAGACATGGTTTAAATACAGTAAACCATCTCATATCACCATTTTTTTTGCATATTCCACACTACTAATGTTAGTAGTGTGTATATGCAAAATTTGGCCATTCTAGCTATTAAAATAAAGGGTTAAATGGCGGAAAAAATTGGCGTGGGCTCCCGCGCAATTTTCTCCACCAGAGTAGTAAAGCCAGTGACTGAGGACAGATATTAATAGCCTGGAGACGGTCCATGGTTATTGGCCCCCCCTGGCTAAAAACACCTGCCCCCAGCCACCCCAGAAAAGGCACATCTGGAAGATGCGCCTATTCTGGCACTTGGCCACTCTCTTCCCATTCCCGTGTAGCGGTGGGATATGGGGTAATGAAGGGTTAATGCCACCTTGCTATTGTAAGGTGACATTAAGCCAAATTAATAATGGAGAGGCGTCAATTATGACACCTATCCATTAATCCAATACTAGTAAAGGGTTAAAAAAACACACACACATTATTTAAAAGTATTTTAATGAAATAAAAACAAAAGGTTGTTGTAATAATTTATTCTACGCTCAATCCTTCTGAAGACCCTCGCTCTGTAACAAAAAAAAAATATTAAACCAACAATATACATACCTTCCGAAGATATGTAAGGTCCCACGATGTAAATCCAAGGGGTTAAAATATTTTGCAGCCAGGAGCTCTGTTAATGCAGCGGTGCTCGTGGCTGCAAAACCCCAGGGAATGAAGGTAAAGTAGGTCAATGACCTATATTTACCTTCATTTGCGGTGAGGCGCCCTCTGCTGGCTGTTCCTGGAGCATGGGAACTTTCTTAGAAAGCTCCCAGGCTCGAGTTCATATGAGGACAACCAGCAGAGGGTTGTGGCAATTTTTCCTCGTGTGCAAGTTTTGCATGTGGCGAGTTTTCCATGAGGTGAGTTTTGCACTTGTGGCGAGTTTTGCGTGAGCCTAGTTTTTGCATGTGGCGAGTTTTGCGCGTGGCGAGTTTTGAGCGGTGACTTTTGTGTTTCGACTTTTATGTGGCGAGGTTGGTGTATGTGTGGTGAAATGTGTGCTGAGGGTGGTATATGTGTTCAAGCACGTGGTAGTGTGTGGCCCATTTTGTGTGCGTGTTCATATCCCCGTGTGTGGTGAGTATCCCATGTCGGGGCCCCACCTTAGCAACTGTATGGTATATATTCTTTGGCGCCATCGCTCTTGTTCACATCTGGCAGCTGTCAATTTGCCTCCAACACTTTTCCTTTCACTTTTCCCCATTATGTAGATAGGGGCAAAATTGTTTGGTGAATTGGAAAGCGCAGGGTTAAAATCTCACCTCACAACATAGCCTATGATGCTCTCGGGGTCCAGACGTGTGACTGTGCAAAATTTTGTGGCTGTAGCTGCGACACCTCCAACACTTTTCCTTTCACTTTTTCCCCATTATGTAGATAGGGGCAAAATTGTTTGGTGAATTGGAAAGCGCGGGGTTAAAATTTCACCTCACAACATAGCCTATGATGCTCTCAGGGTCCAGACGTGTGACTGTGCAAAATTTTGTGGCTGTAGCTGCGACGCCTCCAACACTTTTCCTTTCACTTTTTTCCCCATTATGTAGATAGTGGCAAAATTGTTTGGTGAATTGGAAGGCGCAGGGTTAAAATTTCGCCTCACAACATAGCCTATGACGCTCTCGGGGTCCAGACGTGTGACTGTGCAAAATTTTGTGGCTGTAGCTGCGACGGTGCAGATGCCAATCCCGGACATACACACACACATACACACATACACACACACATTCAGCTTTATATATTAGATATATATATATATATATATATATATATAGACAGTATATATGTTTGTTTTTTTTTACACATGGATCCCTTGTATAGCCGTATGTCAGTTTTGCAAGCCTGCGAGAAAAACACGCAGTACGGATGCCATACGGATTACATACGGAGGATGCCATGTGCAAAAAACGCTGAAACACCCTGCCTATGGAGGAGCTACGGACCACTATTTTGGGGACTTTTCAGCGTATTACAGCCATAATATACGGATCGTATTGTCTTACGCTGAGTGTGACGCCAGCCTTACACATAGAGCTGATGCTAAAAAAAAGTATACTGGCCAGTATACAGATCTTTACTAAGGCTCCCTATGGGAGTTGGACGCCTAGGGATTTCTCCTGACCTTTTGAGTATATGGCCACAAATGTAGAGTATACTTAGCCTAATGTAGACTTATTCGTATAGTTTATAATCGTCACACAGCCTCTACAGTCATAATTTTCACCTGCTCGTCGGTGGTAGTATCTCATTATTTTGGTGATTCACACAATGGTACACCGATCTGAGCAGAGGAGGCAGCGAGAGGTAAAATGAGAGCATCAGTCCGAGTGCTGTGCGTTGCATTGCATGCACCGATAGACTTGTATGGGTGCAAGTGAGCTGAGTCTTGTTGCAATTGTTCTCGCATGCTGATTCGGCATGAGAAAATAATCGCTGATCTGCACTACCCCATAGAGTAACACTGGGCCGAGTGCTATGTGATGATTTATCACATAGTACTCGGCCTTATTGTACGGTAGTGTGACTCGGCCTTATGGTGACTGACTATACATGAGAAATGTATAGTCAATTTTCAGTCCCACAATGGAGGCTCACTAAGAAGTTAAGGCACTGAAAACTGGGCCATGTCCAGATTTTTTTGGGAAGGATTTTCAATGTAGAATTCTTATACCAAAACGGTAACTGTAAGAACTCAGGCATTGTAAAAATAACTATTGAATGACAGCAAGCAGAGATTTAAAAAATGGTAAGGACTGGAGTTGTTACTATAGAAAGCAAATTTAAAAACCATAAAGAATAAATCATCATTTGCAGAATCCAGAGTAGCTTTTCTTCTATACATTGTTGGACAAGGATGAGTTTGCCTTTCTTAGATTCTATTCACATCTGTATTGGAGGGTCTGTTAGGAATCTCCATTGTAAGTTCCTTCAAAAATAACCCTAGCACAACATTCAACTGTATTTTGTCTGGTATTTTCCTCGGTCCCGCTATAAAAACTCACAAGACCCTATAGTAGTCAATTATCGTAGCTCTATTGGGTACAGTTAGCAGCAGAATAATGAAATAATGGAAGGGGTGGATATGTAGATAGCCAATACAGATGTAAAGACACTTTTACCATAAATTATAATTTTCTTTTATACAACTGAAAAAAGATAGGAGAATTATTATTGCTTTATTTTCTTTTTGTGGCTTTCTAAGAGAGAAATATCAGAGTAAATTGAGCAATAATCTAATTTTCATCAAATTAAAGGAAGAAAGAATGGACTGCTCTGTGTAATGAGATGGTTCATTTGAGGCTAATTACATTGCTACTGAATTAACAAATAGCATTTATCAAAATAATTTCGTCCTCGTCTATCATGTGGCGTATACAATAAAAAAAAAAACTAAAGTGTATTTTTCATGCAGTTATAAACATTTCCCGTTTTAGGTCGATTACACATGACATCATCATATGGGCATGTCCAGAATTGACATAGTAATCTTAATGTATGTAAACTTTAGCAGTAAGGAATAAAAATGCCTTAAAACATTCTCTCTCTCATTATTCTGGCATTTGGCAAATATTAATGATTATGGTAATCCTAACTGACCTAAAATGGGAAAAGTTTATTCTGATTTCATGTCAGATATTGAGAAAAACATGCATACGTGTCTTTTTATATAGTGTATGGAAACTTCTGGTTTCAACTGTATATATAATATCTGAATCCCGTTTTTCAGAGCTTCCCACATAAGTCCACATTGGTGCCATTGACATGGTGAAAACATGGTGTTAACCGGTTCCACAATTTCAACAGACGTGGTCAGAATACTGACCATGATATTTGGATTATATGTGGGCCACTCAACCTGAATGTGCCTATGGCTACTTTCCCACTAGCGTCGTATGACGCACGTCACAATGCGTCGTTGTGCAGAAAAAAACGTATCCTGCAAAGTTGTCTGCAGGATGCGTTTTTTCTCCATAGGCTTTTATTAGCGATGCATTGCGACGCATTGCCACACATCGCAACCGTCGTGCGACGGTTGCGTCATGTTGGGTCGGACCGTGGGCACCAAAAAACGTTGCTTGTAACATTATTTGGTGCGTTGTGTCCGCCATTTCCGACTGCGCATGTGCGGCCGGAACTCCGCCCCCTCCTCCCCGCAACTTACAATGGGGCAGCGGATGCGTTGTAATAATGCATCCACTGCCCCCGTTGTGTGGCTCTATCACAGGATGCGTTGGTACTGCGAAGGGCCGAAGCCGACGCTAGTGTGAAAGTAGCCTATGACACTCTTCAGTTTGGCATTGTAGACCTGTTGTTGATCCACACATCAAGGAATTTTGGACATAAGAAACAGCTCTTAGAGTATGTGCACACAATCTTTTTTAGATGCTGGTGTACCAGTGGAATTTTTGAAGACGACGCCTCAGGAAGATACTATTCTGCCTGTTTTTCTCTTGAAGCGTCTTCTGTGGCATCTTTATGATCACTTTATAGGAGGACTTTTTTATTGCAAATATAAAATAGTAAAATAGTGAGCAGTCCGAATAATGGTCAGGTCATTTATTTTTGTCCCTTCATAGCTTTGGAAGCCTGAAGCGGTTAAAAGAAGCTCTAAAAGACTCAACATGTGCAGAAGTAGCTTTGATAATGCATATGTCCATTCTTTTTAGAATTTTTTAAGCACTTTTTCCTGATTAAATCTGCCTGGCACAGAATTCATCCATTCAGATTGCAATCCATTTATTATCTATAATGTAATGTACAGTTCTACATACAATACACTGTTCAGTATTCTATTAAAATGCCCTAAAAGGCTTGTGTGCATCAAAAGGAGTATAGAAATAAATTCCAGCCTTGCTAGTCAATTACGCTTTAGTCTAAATCTCTTGTACACATCCACTTTTCAGTTCCTCAAGCTGAAGACTCTTTCATTTCACTTGTTTTGGCATATATCCTAGCTTTGAAAATCCAATTAGGTAATAACCTCATTACACGAAATATTAAGCTAGGTTTTCATGGTTTTTTCCTCCCTAAATGCTGTCATATGTCCTCCACTAATACTTGAAAAATAGGTTTCAAAGTAATTAGGGCTGCAGTGCAAGTTAATTTCAATCCATTCGTTTGAGATATTTCACTATGCTTCAATCAGCGTCCAGAAGTATCTTATTTTTTTTCATTTTTTGACTAGCACTTGCTTATTTACTGTGACTTTTTTTTACTAGAGTATTTTTGACCTCGCTGTGCGCTTTTGTGTCTTCAAGTTCTTTAGTGGTGTGAACAGGTTTCTACAGACTTGTTCACTATGCATGTAGCCCATGTGTTTTTTGGTTCTATAATTGTTTTCTTGTTTCTACAAGACTGGGGAGTCCACCACTCCTCTGTGGGTCATTTGCATTGTAGCTGTTCCATCCTGCACGTCCACATGTATATTTTTTCTCTCTGAACCCTGCTTATACAGGTACTATACAGATGATCAGGTTTTTAAATACATCAGATAGGGATTACTGTATATTCTCGAGTATAAGCCGACCCCCCTAATTTTGCCACAATAAACTGGGAAAGTATAAGCCTAGGGTGGAAAATGCAGCAGCTACCGGTGAATTTCAAAAATAAAAATAGATGCTGCATACCATTCATTATTGCCCCATAGATGCTCCATATAAAGCTGTGCCATATATAATGCTCCATACCATTTGATTATTGCCCCATAGATTATCCATATATAGCTGTGCCATATAGAATGCTCTGCACCGTTCATTATGGCCCCATAGATGCTCATTATAAAGCTGTGCCCTATATGCTCTGCACCATTCAGTTTGGCCCAATAGATGCTCATTATAAAGCTGCCCCATAGAGAATGCTCTGCAGCGTTCAGTTTGGCCCCATAGATGCTCCACATAAATCTGTGCCATATATAACGCTGCTGCTGCTGCAATTAAAAAAAAAACCACACATACTCACCTTTCTTGCTTGCATCTTCCCAGTGTCCGGTCCCAGCGTCTCTCCGCACTGACTGATCAGGCAGAGGGCGCCGCGCACACTATATGCGTCATCGCGCCCTCTCACCTACCTACACAGTCAGAGCGGAGAGACGCCGGGAAGATGGAGCGATGCCCGGCGTGTGGATCGTGGACAGGTAAATATGACATACTTACCTGCTCCCGGCGTCCCGCTCTTTCCCCCGGACAGCTGGTCTCCGGGTGCCGCAGCTTCTTCCTCTATCAGCGGTCACCATTACCGCTGATTAGAGAAATGAATATTCGGCTCCACCCCTATGGGAGCGGAGTCCATATTCATAAGTTTAATGAGCGGTCCCATGTGACCGCTGTACAGGGGAAGAGCTGCGGCACCCGAAGACCGTGTGACAGGCAGGGGGAGCGTCAGGATCGCCGGGACTAGGTAAGTATGCCTCAGACCTCTCCCCCCCTCACCCGCCGACCCTGCCACAGACCGTGACTCGAGTATAAGCCGAGAGGGGCACTTTCAGCCCAAAAATTTGGGCTGAAAATCTCGGCTTATACTCGAGTATATACGGTATATACATTAGATAGGACTGCTCTATTATGGGTATACCTTGGCGATTGGTAGAGCAGCTTAACATACTTTTTTTTGCAAAAAAACGTATTAACTAAATACCCTGTATTTTTTTCATTTTTTGACTAGCACTTGCTTATTTACTGTGACTTTTTTTTTTTTTTTTTTACAACAGAGTATTTTTGACCTCGCTGTGCGCTTTTGTGTCTTCAAACCCTTAGATATATGCACGGCAAAACTTTACTATTGTCTATTAACCGAGAAAATGTCAATGCTATGCAATTAAAGATCATCCCTGTGGATATCTGGCTGCATATGTACAAAAAAATGAAGATATTATATACAGATTTGCTTGTTTTTTATGTAACCTGAGCATATGCACTGTCATGCGCCTTCAATAGGTTTCTACATTAATCAGTTTAGGCCTGGATCATTTTACCCCATTCCTGACTAGGCACATTTTTTTATTTTGTAGTGCCAATGTCCATGTGAGCCTTCGCTCCCCTCCCCCGGCAGGAACGCCGACTCGCTCACTGCTCCGGCTACCCATCTCCAGAAGTGCGCTAAGGGCACACGCATGTCCCCGGTCTCTTAAAAGGGACAGCACGCAGTCTCGTATTCTGTCCCCAGCCAATAGCTGGGAGACACTTACTACTTAAGGTACCTCCACCTGTTGCGAGGTTCCTGAGCTACATTCTAGTTAATGTGTATCTAGCCTGCCAGTTATGTAACCCTATGTCCATATTGTCTGATATTGTTTCAGCATTTGCTAACCAGTATCCTGTCTGCAGCCATGAGCCACACAGCCTGTACCAGTACCAAGTGGCTGTCCTGCCTGTTATCCTTAGCCACAGTGCCTGTATCAGTACCAAGGGGCTGTCCAGTCTGCTATCCTGAGCTGCACCGTCTCTACCAGTACCTAGTGGCTGTCCTGTCTGCTATCCAGAGCCACAGTCTGTACCTGTTCCAAGTGGCCATCCTGCCCTGTCTAAGACTCTCTGTCCGAACGCCTCTCATCCTTTGGGTCAGCTGCTGCTGCAAGACAATGCCCTGGAGTGGTACATGTCAGCTACCTGCGGCACAAGCCTGACCTCACCATCAGGGGCTCCAGTGAACACCAGGTAGCTGCTTAGTTACACCCTTCCAGGTTAAGCCTGGGCCTTAGCGCAGGGGGCTCACTATTCACAAGCATTACAGGTTTTCTTGTACATGTGCTCTTGCCAGCTTTAAATATTTTTTCCAGTTCTGATAGGCAAATAATTTCAGGGTTCTTCTGAGTGGAATTGATACTGGCGAGGGGAATTGATACTAAAATGTTCTACTTTGGTCTCATACGACCACATGACCTTCTCCTATGCCTCCTCTGGATCATCCAGATGGTCATTGGTGAACTTCAAATGGGCCTGGACATGTGCTGGTGTAAGCAGGGGGACCTTGAAAGACCTACCAGGTCCTCCCGTGTAGATTTGGGCTGATTCCTGACCATTCTCAAGATCCTAACCCCATGAGGTGAGATCTTGCATAATTCCCCATACTAAGGAAGACTGACAGTCATATTGTGTTTCTTCCATTTGCTAATAATTGTGACTTAGTAATAAGTAATGGTTTATTATCCAATAACCAAAAAAGTTGTTTTCATTCAGTACAGTTTAAAACAAGTGTGATTAAAAGAGGTTGGCCACTACTTTTTTAACTGATGGACTATCCATTGTATAGGCCATCAATATCTGATCTGTGGGGTATGAAGTTCTCGAATGCTGCAGATACACAGCGGTATTTTTATTGTGGCCTTGGCCTGGTCATGCAGAACCACCCCCTAATCAAATGAATAGGGGGTGAATCCACAGTACTCAGCCGCGGTCACTAAATTTGTGATCGAGCTTGTTTTCCATCAGAATTCCACAATTACAGGTTGCTGCTAGCAAGCGGTAACTACGGTTTGGCGAGGTTTGGCAGCACAAAACTGCGGAATCATATTAAAAATGCATATGATCCACTCACTAAATGTTTGTCAAAACCACATACCATTGTAAGCAGGTTGCGGGATGCAGTGACGGACAAGAGGCAGATCAAGGGTTAACAGGTTTTAATAAACAAGGTATTACTCCATGCAGGGAGATAGAGAAAACAGGAGGTAAAATGTAGGCAGAATAGGGAAAACGTGAGGTAAAATGTAGGCAGAATAGGGAATACAGTGGTTTTGTTAGGAAAATAATCAACGCAGGTAAAACAAAGAAAGTCGTTCTCAATAAAGTTACTTATCCATCAGGCATCTTCCTGACAGGAATGGTTCCTGAGTAGATAATGGTGCCAATAGCCTTCGACGCAACGTGGATCCGGTGTGGTTCTGAAGAAAGCAATGATCTGTTCCCAGCAACTTTAAGTCTTTGAAATGTCCCGTGGAGTCCGCAGTAAAGAGACTCCGGTGTCCTGGCAAGGTATATGCCACAGTCCTGTCAGAATTAGGCGAGGCTCGACGAATCTGCATCGGGGATTCAGTAAACAGCAGTACCCGGTCACAGTCATAGTCTCTATCAGGCGACACACGCACAGCACTGACTGTTACAGAGCGATTGGCACCTCGATGCCTGGGTGCCTACCTGCACACGATGGGCTTCTTGTCAAAATCTCTGCCGTCCATCTCTCTCACGGCCGGGCACACGCCTTAGCTGCTAGCTGCCCCGAAGCAGGGGCTCTCCCTCTCCTCAGCCGCGCGATGCACCTTCTCCACTGGCAGAGCTCTCTCTTGTGGCGACCTTCTAAATGGCCCGTTGCCACACCAGTACTCTCTGGTGGGGGAAGCAGGATGCCCAGCTCACCACTCTGCGCGCTACTCTCTGCGCTGCCCTCTGCACTGCACTTCGCCAACGCCAGGCTCTCTGGCTTCGCACGCTCTCTCCTCTTCCCCTTCCGAAGCTGCACGCTCTTTTTAGGTTCTCGCCTCCCCCCTGGGACAGCAGGAAACTCTGTCTCACTAGGGCTTCCCCCAGGCTGCAGGGGAAGGGCTGGCCCACCCAAGCTTTCCCCCGGAAACAGAGGATGCAGACCTTTTAGTTCCGGACCTGGCACGCAGGTACATATCATCTCGTCGACCGCCTTAGGTGAAGAAATTCTGCAACATCATAAACGCAAATACTCATCGTGGGAGTATCAAGTATACAATTCTACATTTGGTATTTTTTCCTATTTTCCAGTGCAACAAATGGTAAAATGAATGGTGGCATTCAAAACTACCCAACTCAACCCATGAAAATGAAGCCCTATGGTTATGGGCTATGTTGAGAGAAAAATAAAAAATGTATGGTTCTTGTAAGAAGAGGGAAGAGAAAACAAAAGCGGAAAAAAAAAGTCTAGTGAGCAAGGGGTTAAATGAGGGAGGGTGGAGAAAGTTTTTGGGTTTTTTTTAAATGGCTAAACTGGAAAAACAACATTTCAACAAGAAAATACAGTTACAAGGCATAAGGAAGAAAACAGAAGGGTCATATCTCTGAAGCAACTGTTGTAAGATCAGGAACAAGATTAAAGATGACAAAACATAGAAGTGAAGTTCTAAATTAGAAAACTATTTTCTCTACTGTATTTAACAAAGATAACACAGTGCCTTCACTGTCCACCCCAGATTTGTACTGCAGTGCACAGCTGTGCACAAAATTAAGATTTGGGTTTATCAAAATCAACTTGTGGACAGATGCATCTTTAACCCCTTAATTCCCAAGGGTGGTTTGTACGTTAATGAACGGGACAATTTTTACAATTTTGACCACTGTCCCTTTATGGGGTTATAACTCTTGAACGCGTCAACGGATCCTGAAGATTCTGACACTGTTTTCTCCTGACATATTGCACTTCATGATAGTGGTAAAATTTATTTGATATTACCTGCATTTATTTGTGGAAAAAAACAGAAATTTGGTGAGAATTTTGAAAGTTTCGCAATTTTCCAAATTTGAATTTTTATGCCTTTAAATCACAGAGATGTGTCACACAAAATACTTAATAAGTAACATTTCCCACATGTCTACTTTACATCAGCACAATTTTGGAACGAAAATTTTTTTTTTTAGGTTTGCTAGGGAGTTATAAGGGTTAAATGTTGACCAGCAATTTCTCATTTTTACACCATTTTTTTAGGGACCACATCACATTTGAAGTCACTTTGAAGGGTCCATATGATAGAAAATACCCAAGTATGACACCATTCTAAAAACTGCACCCCTCAAGGTGCTCAAAACCACATTCAAATTCAAGAAGTTTATTAACCCTTCAGGTGTTTCACAGGAAGTTTTGGAATGTTTAAAAAAATGAACATTTAACTTTTTTTCACAAAAAAATTAATTCAGCTCCAATTTGTTTTATTTTACCAAGGGTAACAGGATAAATTGGACCCCAAAAGTTGTTGTATAATTTGTCCTGAGTATGCTGATACCACATATGTTGGGGTAAACCATTGTTTGGGTGCATGGCAGAGCTCAGAAGGGAAGGAGCACCGTTTGAATTTTCAATGCAAAATTAACCGGAATTGAGATAGGACACCATGTCGCATTTGGAGAGCCCCTAATGTGCCTAAACAGTGAAATCCACCACAAGTGACACCATTTTGGAAAGTAGACCGCCTAAGGAACTTATCTAGATGTGTGGTGAGCACTTTGACCCACCAATTGCTTCACAGAAGTTTATAATGTAGAGCCGTAAAAATAAAAAATCACATTTTTTCACAAAAATGATCTTTTCGCCCCCAATTTTTTATTTTCCCAAGGGTAACAGAAGAAATTGGACCCAAAAAATTGTTGTACAATTTGTCCTGAATACACTGATACCCCATATGTTGGGGTATACCCCTGTTTGGGCGCACAGGAGAGCTGGGAAGGGAAGGAGCACTGTTTTACTTTTTCAATGCAGAATTGGCTGGAATTGAGATCGGACGCCATGTCACGTTGGAGAGCCCCTGATGTGCCTAAACAGTGGAAACCCCCCAATTATAACTGAAACCCTAACCCAAACACACCCCTGACCCTAATCCCAACCCTAACCATAACCTTAACCACACCCCTAACCCAAACACGACCCTAACCCTAATCCCAAATACACCACTAACCCCAACATACCCCTAACCCCAACACGCTCCTAACCCTAATCCCAACCACACCACTATCCCCAACATACCCCTAACCTCAACACACCCCTAACCCTAATCCCAACCATAACCCTAACCACACCCCTAACCCTACTCCCAGCCCTAATCCCAACCGTAAATGTAATCCAAACCCTAACCCTAACTTTAGCCCCAACCCTAATGAGAAAATGGAAATAAATACTTTTTTTAGTTTATCAATTTTCCCTAAGGGAATGATGAAGGGGGGTTTGATTTACTATTTATAGCGGGTTTTTAGCGGATTTTTATGATTGGCAGCTGTCACATACTAGAAGATGCTTTTTATTGCAAAAAATATTTTTTTATCCACAGAGTCATGTGAGGTCTTGTTTTTTGCGGGACGAGTTGATGTTTTTACTGGTACCATTTTCAGACACATGACTTTTTTTATTGCTTTTCATTACGATTTTTGTGAGGCAGAGTGACCAAAAATCAGATATTCATGAATTTCTTTTGGGGGATGGGGGTTTATACCGTTCCACATTTGGTAAAATTGCTAAAGCAGTTTTATTCTTCGGGTCATTACGATTACAGCGATACCTCATTTATATCATCTTTTTATGTTTTGGCACTTTTATATCATAAAAACTATTCTATATAAAAAATAATTATTTTTGCATCGCTTTATTCTGAGTGCTATAACTTTTATAATTTTTCGCTGATGATGCCGTATGGTGGCTCGTTTTTTACGGGACAAGATGACGTTTTTAGCAGTACCATGTTTATTTATATCAGTCTTTTTGATCGCGTGTTATTCCACTTTTTGTTTGGCGGTATGGTAATAAAGCGTTGTTTTTTTGCCTCTTATTTTTCACGGTGTTCACTGAAGGGGTTAACTACAGTTTTATAGGTCGGGTTGTTACGGACGCGTCGATGGTATGTCATTCTCCATAAGGAGAAACGATACCCCTTAGACCCCAATTGAGGGAAGATATTAACCCCTTTCTGACATCGGACGTACTATCCTGTCAAGGTGGTATGGGCCCGTATGACCACCAATGGAATAGTACGTCATCGCCGATCAGCTGCGCTCACGGGGGAGCGCGGCCGATCGGGCCCGGGTGTCAGCTGACTATCGCAGCTGACATCTGGCACTATGTGCCAGGAGCGATCACGGACCACTCCTGACACATTAACCCCCGGAACACTGCGATCAAAGATGATCGCAGCGTTCCGGTGGCACAGGGAAGCATCGCGCAGGGAGAGGGCTCCCTGCATGCTTCCCTGAGATCGTCAGAGCAATGCGATGTAATCATGTTGCTCCGAGGGTCTCCTACCTCCTCCTCCCTGCAGGCCCGGATCCCAAATTGGCCATGAGGGGCCTCCCGGGACCTGCAGGGAGGTGGCTTCCAAGCGCCTGCTCAGAGCAGGTGCTGGGAAGCCTCCCTGCACTGCCTGTCAGATCGCTGATCTGACACAGTGCATTGCAAAGTGTCAGATCAGCGATCTGTCACTTTACTGTGATGTCCTCCCCTGGGGCAATAGAAAAAAAAATATTTACATGTGTAAAAAAAACAAAAAAAAAATTCCTAAATAAAGAAAATATATATATATATATATATATATTGTTCCAATAAATACATTTCTTTATCTAAATTTAAAAAAAAAACAATAAAAGTACACATATTTAGTATTGCTGCATCCGTAACGACCCGACCTATAAAACTGTCTCACTTGTTAACCCCTTCAGTGAACACCGTAAAAAAAAAAAAAGAGCGAGGCAAAAAACGATGCTTTATTATCATACCGCCAAACATAAAGTGGAATAACACGCAATCAAAAAGACGGATATAAATAACGATGGTACCGCTGAAAACGTCATCTTGTCCCACAAAAACGAGCTGCCACACAGTGTCATCAACGAAATAAAAAAGTGATAGTCCTCAGAATAAAGCGATGCAAAAATAATTATTTTTTAGATAAAGTAGTTTTTATCGTATAAAAGCGCCAAAACATAAAAAAAAGATATAAATGAGATATCGCTGTAATCGTTCTGACCCGAAGAATAAAACTGCTTTATCAATTTTACCAAACGTGGAACAGTATAAGGGCCCCTCCAAAAGAAATTCATGAATAGCTGGTTTTTATTCATTCTACCTCACAAAAATCAGAATAAACAGCAATTAAAAACGTCACGTGCTCGAAAATGATACCAATAAAAACGTCAAGTCGTCCCGCAAAAAACAAGACCTCACATGACTCTGTGGACCAAAATATTGAAAATTATAGCTCTCAAAATGTGGAGACGCAAAAACTATTTTTTGCAATAAAAAGCGTCTTTCAGTGTGTGACGGCTGCCAATCAAAAAAATCCTGCTATAAAAGTAAATCAAACCCCCCTTCATCACCCCTTTAGTTAGGGAAAAATTAAAAAAATGTATTTATTTCAATTTTCCCATTAGGGCTAGGGTTAGGGCTAGGGTTAGGGTTGGGGCTAGGGTTAAGGCTACAGTTAGGGTTGGGGCTAAAGTTAGGGTTAGGGTTTGGATTACATTTACGGTTGGGAATAGGGTTGGGATTAGGGTTAGGGGTGTGTTTGGATCAGGGTTTCAGTTATAATTGGGGGGTTTCCACTGTTTAGGCACATCAGGGGCTCTCCAAACTCGGCATGGCGTCCGATCTCAATTCCAGCCAATTCTGCGTTGAAAAAGTAAAACAGTGCTCCTTCTCTTCCGAGCTCTCCTGTGTACCCAAACAGGGGTTTACCCCAACATATGGGGTATCACCATACTCAGGACAAATTGCACAACAAAGTTTGGGATCTAATTTCTCCTGTTACCCTTGGGAAAATACAAAACAGTAGGCTAAAAAATAATTTTTGGTGGGAAAAAAGGATTTTTTATTTTCACGGCTCTGCATTATAAACTGTAGTGAAACACATGGGGGGTTCAAAGTTCTCACAACACATCTAGGTAAGTTCCTTAGGGGGTCTTCTTTCCAAAATGGTGTCACTCGTGGGGGTTTCTAGATAAGTTCCTTGGGGGGTCTAGTTTCCAATATGGGGTCACTTGTGAGGGGTTTCTGTTTAAGTACATCAGGGGCTCTGCAAATGCAACGTGACGCCTACAGACGAATCCATCTAAGTCTGCATTCCAAACGGCGCTCCTTTCCTTCTGAGCTCTGCCATGCATCCAAACGTTGGTTCCCCCCCACATATGGGGTATCAGCGTACTCAGGACAAATTGGACAACAACTTTTGGGATCCAATTTCTCCTGTTACCCTTGGGAAAATACAAAACTAGGGGCTAAAAAATAATTTTTGTCGATTAAAAAATAATTTTTATTTTCATGGCTCTGCGTTGTAAACTGTAGTGAAACACTTGGAGGTTCAAAGTTTTCACAACACATCGAGGTAAGCTCCAAGCTCTGGTGCCAGCACTCCAGAGCAGAGCGTGCGGCCGCATAGCAACACATGGAGCCTCATGCTCTGCTCTGGAGTGTCGGCGCCAAAGCTTGGATTTCACATGCGAGACTCAGATGTGTTTCTCGCATGTGTGATCCTGTCCTTAGGGGGGTCTTCTTTCCAAAATGGTGCCAAAGAGTGGTTTACCCCCACATATGGAGTATCAGCATACTCAGGACCAATTGCACAACAACTTTTGGGGTCCAGTTTCTTCTGTTACCCTTGGGAAAATAAAAAATTGGGGGCTCTACATTATAAACTTCTCTGAAGCACTTGGTTGGTCAAAGTGCTCACCACACATCTAGATAAGTTCCTTAGGGGGTCTGCTTTCCAAAATAGTGTCACTTGGGGTTTGGTTTCAAAGTTTAGGCACATCATGGGCTCTCCAAACGCGACATGGCGTCGCATCTCAATTCCAGTCAATTTTGCATTGAAAAGTCAAATGGTGCTCCTTCCCTTCCCTTTAGTGGAACAGTTTGTCCTTTAATGGAAGTCTTCAAACAGAGCAGGGTGTTGGACACGATGACCCTCGAGATCTTTCAACTCTTAACATTCTATGATCATACACCATGATACATATAAAATATGCTGCAATCATGTCAAGATCTTGCTCCTAATGAACCTATTCATTAATATATAGGATGTGGGATTTTAGTGTTCCCTTTTTTTTGGAGCAGTGGAGCAGTGTGTAATATATATATATATATATGTATATATGGTACACACTGCTCCAAAAAAAAGGGAACACTAAAATCCCACATCCTAGATATCACTGAATGAAATATTCCAGTTGTAAATCTTTATACATTACATTGGAATGATGCTCGAAATCAAAGTGGAAAATGGCTGATCCAACTTCAGTGGAAATGCCTCAAGACAAGGAAATGATGCTCAGTAGTGTGTGGCCTCCACGTGCTTGTATGACCTCCCTACAATGCCTGGGCATGCTCCTGATGAGGCGGCAGATGGTCTCCTGAGGGATTTCCTCCCAGACCTGGACTAAAGCATCCGCCAACTCCTGGACAGTATGTGGAGCAACGTGACGTTGGTGGATGGTGGCAGACATGATGTCCCAGATGTGTTCAATCGGATTCAGGTCTGGGGAACAGGCGGGCCAGTCCATAGCTTCAATGCCTTCATCTTGCAGGAACTGCTGACACACTCCAGCCACATGAGGTCTGGCATTGTCCTGCATTAGGAGGAACCCAGGGCCAACCGCACCAGCATATGGTCTCACAAGGGGTCTGATCTCATCTCAGTACCTAATGGCAGTCAGGCTACTTCTGGCGAACACATGGAGGGCTGTGAGGCCCTCCAAAGAAATGCCACCCCACACCATTACTGACTCACTGTCAAACCAGTCATGCTGAAGGATGTTGCAGGCAGCAGAACACTCTCCACTGAGTCTCCAGACTCTGTCACGCCTGTCAAAAATTGAGCATCTCTGGAGAGATCTGAAAATTGAAGGCAACCAACGTTCACCATCCAACCTGACGGAACTGGAGAGGATCTGCAAGGAAGAGTGGCAGAGGATCCCCAAATCCAGGTGTGAAAAACTTGTTGCACCATTCCCAAGAAGACTCATGGCTGTACTAGCTCAAAATGGTGCTTCTACTCAATACTGAGCAAAGGGTCTGACTACTTAAGACCATGTGATATTTCAGTTTTTCTTTTTTAATAAATTTGCAAAAATGTCTACATTTCTGTATTTTTCAGTCATGATGGGGTGCAGAGGGTACATTAATGTGAAAAAATGAACTTTTTTGAATTTACCAAATAGCTGCAATGAAACAAAGAGTGAAAAATTTGAAGTGGTATATATATATATATATACAATATATTTCCTTCAACTTTCACTGTTGTATTTAAAGAAAACGTGAAGAGGTATCTACTTTAGGCTATTGTAAAACACCCAGGTCACAGTTAATTACTTCGGCTATCCTGGGCCCCTTTAATTTATTTTGTAACACTGAGTAGGCATTTATCTGACCAACATAATCTTCAATAAAAAGTGTTGCCTCTCTTTGATCTGGTAACTCCAGATGTGAACACGTCTTACAAAACGTGAAAAAAAAGAAACACAAAGATCATTGAAATTACCATGGCTAATGCTACTGCATTGTATGCTGTGGAAACACATGTAGAGGTCTTTCCAGTTACGAGTCTTGCCTAGAGGCCAAGCTTTCTCACTAAGAGAAGCCATTGTGTAGTAAAAGAGAACTACAAAAAGTAGATTTATAAAAGGGCAAAATGAACACCATTACTTACATTACCTTTTCTGTCCCCACCCAACACCCACACACAAAGGGTATGATCTACTCCAGTTTATGATGCCTAATACTCGTATAAGGCTATATTTCTGCTTTTACAGGAAGGAAAACAAACAACTGCGAGAGGCACATAAGTACATACAACAATTTCAGTGGTAAAAGTAAAATTCGAGGCTTGTTGAAGACCTGTTATGTTCTAGCTCAGGTGGACATTTGACACTGGTGGTGGACACGTGAACCTTGATCATCAAGCTCTTAAGGCCATATTCAATATTTGGTGAGCTTTTTACCTCAGTATTTATAATCCATAACCAGGAGTGGGTGATAAATACAGAAGTGGTGATGTTCTTCTATTATACTTTTCCTCTGACTGTCCCACTTCTGGTTGTTGCTTAGGCTGTGTGCCCACGTTCCAGAACTGGCAGCGCTTTGGACGCAATGCATGGTCGCTACGTCCAAAGCACTGCCATCTATTGAACGCAGGTGAAACTGCATGTGTTCACTGAACCGTGCTTATTCACCACGTCCAATACAAGAGAAATTGACATGCTGCTGTCTGGAGAGACGTGCCACATGTCATGGGTATCCTCTATGCTGTAACAAGTGAACGCTGTGGGTTGGAGGCTGTAAAAGTACGCGTTTACTGATCGTCTGTACACACCCTAACAAATACTGAAGAAAAACTCACCAAATGCTGCATGTGTGCGCCTGGTCTAGCGTTTCCAAGACATTCTGTGCTATACAATATAAGTGAAGATGACTTCTGGGAAATCTGCAACCAACATTCCACCTTTTATGACCCCCTAATCTTTTCCTTGCCTGGGACATAAAATCTAACATTTACAAGGTAACTTGTGCTTGTATATAAGCATGTGTCCATTCAAAAATGTTTTTTTGCACCAGCCTGGACAAAGAAGTAGGAGTCTTAAAAGCTTGCATTGTAAATCTCCAGCAGCCACAAAAAAAGCATCTCTCTGAAATGTACAGAGAAAAGGGAAAAAATATAAAATATCCTAGTTATTTTATTTTCAGCAGCCAGAAAACTCCTTGCATTGGAAATATGTTTCAAAATAAGCAGTTATTTGGATTATACTCTAGTCCTTCAGCTACAATATTACAATATATTATCCTCCTAGCTCACCTAAACCAATTAAAATTGGTGGACAGAGGTGTCCGCTTTTCCCCCCTATTTTTTGTCCTTTGCACTGAGCCTTTGGCTGCTGCTATCAGAGCGTCACCCAATATTAGGGAAGTTCGGGTTAAAAAAATACTTAAAATTATCCCTTTTTGCTGATGATATCCTCCTAACACTCAGAAAACCTCATACATCGTTCATTGCTCTTAAAATGTGGCCAATTATCAGGGTATAAAACTAATACAAGTAAAATGAAGCCCTTCTACTTACTGTAAATGACTCCCATTTAGATCACCTCCAGAGTAACTTTAAATACCACTAGCGTACCACCTCTTAAATACCTAGGAATAATCTCACAACCTTGTATTCTACTTTATACGAGAACAATTTCCCTCAATTATATACAGAAATGCGATCCTTATTGACGAAACGAAAACCACTCCCTCTCTCACTAGATTGGACGCATTTCAGCAACAAAAATGACTATTTTCCCAAAACATTACTATCTTTTTGAGGCTTTACCCATATCGGTTCCACTCAGAGATTTACGTGCTTGGTCAAGCAGTCAATTTAAATTTCATATTGGCAGGAAAACATCCAATTCCAAAGTCGGTAATGTTGACTGATAAAAAGATGGAAGGCCCAGCAGTACCTAACTTTGTTCATTATTATTGGGCATCGCACCTCCGCAAGATCCCATCGTCGACTTCTAAACCTGCCTATACGAAATGGATGGAGATTGAAAAATTATGGTTAGTTCTCTCTCCACTCTCTTACATTATCCCAATACATTAAGATTAGGCAATTTGCTTCATCATTATTCCACCATCTACAGACCTCCATTCCTACCTCCTTCGAGAGACTGTACAAGAATAGTTCAACAAGAGGTTTAATATCTAGTATTTACAAAATTCTATAGGCTCAAGACACAGATTCCCTAACTAGACACTCTTATATGCTCAAATGGGAAGAATATCTGGGTAAAACTCTGACCGTGGTAGAATGGAGAAATGTTTTGACCAGAGCAGCCAAGACTGCATCTTGTATTTCATATAAAGAAAATCAGTACAAAATCCTTCATCTCTCGTACCGTATGCCCGAATTTTAGCATAAAATGGACCCATCTACTCCTCACCTTTGCTGGCGGTGTGCCCTATCTATAGGTTCTATATTCACATTTTTTGGGATTGCTCTTTGATTAAGCCGTTTTGGGTGAAAGTCCAATTACTCATTAAGCAAGTTTTCAGAGTAGAAGTCCCTCTAGATCTTCAGCTCTTTCTATTAAATATTTTCCCTGAATCCATATCCCAGAGATGCATTAGATTGCTTTTACATATGTTAACAGCAGCATGCTGTTTGAGTGCCTACCATTGGAAGCAAACCTCTTCAGCTTCCCAACTAGAGCTATATTCTCGCATCAAAGATATCAAGAACTTTGAATACCGGGCAGTCCTAAATGACAATACTGCAGACAGATTTAACCTTGTTTGGTATCCTTGGGATTCCTTCTGGGTCATGTTATATATAAGATGGCTATAGCTAGGTCATAACATTCTATATCATATTTCCCCCTTTTTCCTTTTGTCTGAGATTATGTTTTTGTTTGTTCATGAGCTTTTTCACTTTATATACTTGACAATGTTTAATTTAAAGTTTTTTTCTATAAAAAAAAATTTAAAAAAATAAAAACAAGCAGTTATTTGTAGGCTTTCACACCGTTATGATATATTCCCAATCAGTATAAACACAACATTTCTTCCCCTTTTGTTTGTGCCAAAAACCTGCTGCATTTAACAGTTTAAGAAAAGTAGAAGCGAAGTCACAAAAACTAATGTCCACTATGCATAGAATCATAGAATGTTAGAGTTGGAAGGGACCTCCTGGGTCATCGTGTCCAACCCCCTGCTCAACGCAGGATTCACTAAACCATCTCAGACAGATGTCTGTCCAGCCTCTGTTTGAAGACTCACCTCTCGTGGCAGCTTGTTCCACTCATTGATCACCCTTACTGTCAAAAAGTTTTTTCTAATGTCTAATTTGTATCTTCTCCCTTTCAGTTTAATTTAATTGCTTCTTCTGTTTCCAAACAAGAATAAAGACAATCACTCTACACTGTGACATCCCTTCAGATATTTGTAGACAACTATTAGGTCTCCTCATTGCCTAACATTCCCAGATCCATTAACCTTTCCTTGTAGGACCTCGTGTCATCCCATAGATTTTACAAAGGACCATGGGGCGTTCATAATGTGAGAAGGAAAGGCAATTCTGACAGCTAAATAGAAAAGGGTTCATGGAATACCCTACTGTAAGAGGCAGTAATTGCATTTATTTCAATTTTTAAAAAAGTGCTAGATACTTTTCTCACAATAAGGGCAGGTACAGATGGCTGTGTATTCTCTCATCCAAGGAATCGGGCCAATTATGCATAAGTACTCTGATCAGAGTGTGAGCAAAATGTGATTCAATTCTCTTGAATGAGAAGATGGAGGGAAAAAAATGTCTTCATCTTTCTCTATTCTGTCAGTCCGTGAAAATCTGACTGCAGTCAGATATCACCCAAGTGCAGTCCAATAATTTCCATAGACTCACTGACTTACCTGGTTGAGTGCTATCCAAATATCAGATCAAACTCGAGTATGCTGCAATTTTATTTCTCAGACAGATATTGTACGTGGAAGAAAAAGAAATTGGCCTGTGCGCAGCCCTATAGCAAAACTTTGCTCATCTGCACCTGCTGTGAATGGCATTGTAGGTTATAAATAATAGTGATAGAGAATGTATAACTGATAGAGGAAGGTTGAACTTGATGGACCCAAGTCTTTTTTCAACCTTTAGAGCTAGGTTTATGTACTTAAAAAATTCATCAACAAAAACACTGCTTCAAATCTGCACAAAAATAGCATCTAAAAATAAAGTGGTAAAAAAAACACAATATTCAGAACAGATTATATTTGGGTGTAGACACCTGAAGATAAAAAATGCAGTGTTCCTGCACAATGGAACATGGGCTTAATTTAAAAATCCAGCGGCTAGTTTTGGAAAAAACCTTTAAAGGGAACCTGTCACCTGAATTTGGCGGGACTGGTTTTGGGTCATATGGGCGGAGTTTTCAGGTGTTTGATTCACCCTTTCCTTACCCGCTGGCCGCAATATTGGATTGAAGTTCATTCTCTGTCCTCCGTAGTACACGCCTGCGCAAGGCAAACATATTGCGAACGTGCGAGAGGCCACTTCAATGTGCAGGCGCAGCAAAGCAACACCAGAAGAAAAATTAATGTGTAGAACAAAGCAGGAGGTGGGGAGAAACGGCGAATAGGCCCTTTTCTCGATTGGATAATTTTTGCTGTCCTAAAACCATCACTTGACAGTACATTGTACTGTGTATACAGGTGATGTGCTAACAGATGACATTAAAGGGAATTTGTCAGAAGGATCAACTATCCTAAGCAGTCTATGTTGGCATGTAGGTTATAGGATGTTGAATAAAATGATACCTTGACATATGCAATCCGATGTCTTATTCCAGAGAAATTCACATTTTTCTTATATATAAATGAGTTGTTTAAAACTATGAGCCGGACACTCATCTTCATGAGAATCTGCCTCCAGAAATTAAAAACGTAAGGCGGCGTTATCAGTGTGAGACATGTAACTAACTCAGTACAGTAGACCTGAACTCTGTCTCCTTATTAACACACTAGATGGTGGCCCAATTCTAACACATCGGGTATTCTAGGATATGCATGCCCACGTAGCATATTGTCCATCCACGTAGTGTATTGCCCAGACACGTAGTATATTGCCCAGTGACGTAGTATATTGCCCAGTCACGTAGTATAGCTACGTAGTATATTGCCCAGTGACGTAGTATATTGCACAGCGACGTAGTATACAGCGCAGAGCCACGTAGTATATTGCACAGGGACGTAGTATATTTCCCAGCGAAGTAGTATACAGCACAGAGTCACGTAGTATATTGCCCAGCTATGTATTATATTGGCCAGCCAGGTTTGTCACAGGTTAAAAAATTTAAAAAAACATATACTCACCTTTCCGAGGGAGCCCTTGTAGTCCGCGGCAGCTTCTGTTCCCAGGGTTGGTATGAGCGCAGGACCTGTGATGACGTCGCGGTGAGTATAGCAGGTTTTTTTATTTTTTATTATTTTTATTATTTTTAACATTACATTTTTTACTATTGATGCCGCATAGGCAGCGTCAATAGTAAAGAGTTTGGGACACACAGGGTTAATAGCGGCGGTAACGGAGTGCGTTACCCGTGGCATAACGCGGTCCGTTACCGCCGGCATTAACCCTGTGTTATTGGTGACCGGAGGGGAGTATGCGGGCGACAGGCACTGACTGCGGGGAGTAAGGAGCGGCCATTTTCTTCCGGACTGTGGCCGTCGCTGATTGGTCGTGGCAGCCATGACAGGCAGCTGCCGAGACCAATCAGCGAATGAATAACTGTGACAGACAGAAGGACAGACAGACGGAAGTGACCCTTAGACAATTATATAGTAGATTAGCAGCTGCAGCTCTCACAGCTCTGCTTTATTGTAACCCTGTCTGCCTGTGAGCTGGAAGCTGAGAGGAACCTGCAGCAGTGTCAGGTATAATCACACACAGCTCTGCAGTGAGATCGGGAGAGCAGAGAGCGGCACTTACATGTTTCACACTAGTAACTCCCCCTTCATGTAAAGCTGCCTAGAAGAGAATTCTGCCTCCAGAGCTTACGTTCTCCCCATAGTTTGGAAGATGTCATTTACATAAAGTGATAAAAGATTATTTAGCAGTAACAAGGCATCTGATATGAGACATACAGGGATGGCTTCTTTCCCTAGTCTATAACCTGTATGTCCATATTAATAGTTTATATAGGTCAAATGTGGTGACAGATTCCCTTTAAGTTATATGGGGACAGGGCGATCGGCCTGTACAAATGGTCAACCCCCAGCTTCTGCTCACTTTGCCAATCTTGTACCGTCACAGTATTGGCCTTCCTGCATAAAAGCATTTCTCCATGCGTCAGCCGACACCATATCCTTCACATGTACCAATACTGTGATGTTCTGCACATGTGCAGGATTTCCATATATCTACTGCTAGCTGAAGTAAAGAAAGCACTGTCAATCAATGCAGGGGAGGAACTAGCAGTCTAATCTGTTGGGAAGAGGGTGTTCCAGACTGTGAGGCATCCTTGTGATTGGAGGAGTTAGGAGAGATAACTGTTGGCTGAATTATTGTTCGGCCGACAAGTATCTAATATGTATAAGGGCCCCAAGTTTGCATTAAAAAACTGGACACTATTGATAAAAAGGCCCCAATATATGTGTTTTTATATACTTGTACAAGTTCTGCAACTAGTGGCATTACTTTTTGAGAGAAAGAGTATCTAAAACCCTAGGTAAATATTCTCTGGCTTTAAAGTCCAGTTCCTGTCAAATTATAAAATCAGAAGGCTGTTCTTGCCTAAACTGGTAGTTGGAAAGAATTTTCCTCAGGCCAAAAACGTCAGATATAAAAATAAAAAAAAAACAAGAATGTCTGTATTTCAGGTTTGCTAATCCTTCAGAAAAATATCGTGTGTAAGAATAAATATAGAAAACTCAGTAGGGCCATGAAAAATACGTAATAATTGCATATTTTAGCCACCACCAGCGCCATCTTAGAGGAGACAATTTTTTTTTTCTCTAGCAAGATGGGGGATCAGTAAACTGTCAGAAGCCATACAGATGACTATCTAATCAGAGCACCCCATGAAGATCCCCTACAGGCCGCCCCAGAGCAAGGGCATATCATTACCTCAAAACTGAAAATAAAGATTAACCAACAACCACAAGACGGATTTCAGGTACCATTGTAATCAGTATAACGGCGCCGACCTGACACTGTGTGTAGGTTACTGTGCACAATCCTGCTGACAGGATCCATTTAAGTCATTCAGTGCAAACTGTTTTTTACACACTCTATAATATGGCTAAAGATGGATTTTTCTTCCAGTTTACTTTATCGTATTAGTGCGTCACTGAAAGAGAAAACGACTTTGCCAGCAAACAATTCAACATTACACTGCCACAATGCGACATTGCTTTGATGTCGCTGTAACTTAATGACTTTCTTGCAAGGAAACTTCCTGAAGCCATTTTCCTCATAATGAACCTTTAAATCATCATCAATAGTGCATTTGGCAGGGAAAATCAAGGCAGCCTGGAAAGATCATTCAATTCCTCTTTATTTCCCTATCTAATTGCTCATTTATGCTTTTTAAATGCTAAACCTTTGACCTAAAGATTTGAAAAGCAAGAAATAACAGCCAAGGGATTTTGCACTCGAGACCACCACACATATGGTATATACATATATACATACCGTACATACCGTACACACACAGTTTGTGAACTACAACCAGAAGAAGCATAGGTCTTTATCAGTTTATTTTTTTAATTAAAATCATTTAATTTATATAGCGCTATCCTATTCTGTCGCCCTTTAGATACATATCATATGTCTTTGAGGTGTGGAAGGAAACCACAAAAACGAGTGCAAATCACAAGAAGAGTATAAACTCTCTGAGGATGTGTATAAATTAGGTATGAATTAAATACCAGTACTATATCCACTGTAATGACATGGGGCAGTAAGTGCGGACTAGATTGTATATGCTTAGGCAATTAATTCATTGTGAAGTTAAAGGGACACTGTCACCTGAATTTGGAGGGAACAATCTTCAGCCATGGAGGCGGGGTTTTTGGGTGTTTGATTCACCCTTTCCTTACCCGTCAGCTGCATGCTGGCTGCAATATTGGATTGAAGTTCATTCTCTGTCCTCCATAGTACACGCCTGCGCAAGGTAAGATTGCCTTGTGCAGGCGTGTACTACGGAGGACAGAGAATGAACTTCAATCCAATATTGCAGCCAGCATGCAGCCAGCGGGTAAGGAAAGGGTGAATCAAACACCCCAAAACCCCGCCTCCATGGCTGAAGATTGTTCCCTCCAAATTCAGGTGACAGTGTCCCTTTAAAGGGAGTGTCCGGTCCAAATCAATAAGTCTGCAGTCACTCTGTCTGTCACTGTATATGACTGCAGATTTATGAATCCCCCCAGAGCATGCACTGTGCACTGCGGTAATTCCTAGTTTCTCACCCGGGACCGGATGGTATGTATGAGATAAACATATTCCCACCAGTGGGTGCGGCCTCACTCCATGCACTTGTATACAACTTTGACCGGACAACCCCTTTAATGTCCAAATGGTAGGAGGCATTTGTCAGCAAAATAATTCATGTTTAATTATATCTTCATCCATATAAATTACAAAGTATTTTCTAATGTTGAATAAATATGGTTGATAAAACCATGCAAAGACAGAACAAGTGATTTTACATTCCCCCTTTTGACTTGGTATTAAGTTTTCTTGAACATTGAAAAAATGTGCATGAAAAAAAAAAATTAAAAATAAATAAATAGCAGATAAATAATATTGTGCGATTGCATGCATTGCACGGATTTCAGAAAAACACATACCTGGCTACAATTCTGCAGCCAGTCTCTGAGTCATGGTCCAAGGGAATAGGCAGCATGTGACCGGGGTTCCCTTTAAATGTTTTAGGCCAAACGTTTCTTTTCTATAATTGAGTCATTTAAATATTTTTGTCCAGGTTGGGAAACAATATGTTTATTCATAGCTTTAAAGAGTAATCATTGGTTCAATTTTTATTTCATAAATAATACTACACATGAAAATTAGCAACTTTGTCAGGCTGGTTTCACACTTGCGTTTCAAAACGCATGCGTTTTTTAAAAAAAACGCATGGTGAAAAAACGCATCTAAACCCGTGCAAACGCTGCGTTTTTTTGACGCATGGGTTTTTGCATGTGGTGAAAAACGCGGCGTTTTGATGCGTTTACATGCGTTTTTTCATGCGTTTGCATTTTTTAAACGCATGCAGATAAATGTGTGACAGCTGCCAATCATCAAAATAAAGTAAAAAACCCAGAAAGAGCTAGGGTTAGGGTTAGGGGTAGGGTTAGGGGTAGGGATCCTAACCCTAACCCTAAAGGGATCCTAACCCTACCCCTAACCCTAAAGGGATCCTAACCCTACCCGTACCCCTAACCCTACCCCTACCCCTAACCCTACACTTAACCCCTTCATGACCGGGGGATTTTTCGTTTTTCCGTGTTCGTTTTTCGCTCTCCTCTTTCCCAGAGCCATAACTTTTTTATTTTTCCGTCAATTTGGCCATGTGAGGGCTTATTTTTTGCGGGACGAGTTTTACTTTTGAACGACATCATTGGTTTTAGCATGTCGTGTACTAGAAAACGGGAAACAAATTCCAAGTGCGGTGAAATTGCAAAAAAAGTGCAATCCCACATTGGTTTTTTGTTTGGCTTTTTTGCTAGGTTCACTAAATGCTAAAAGTGACCTGCCATTATGATTCTCCAGGTCATTACGAGTTCATAGACACCAAACATGACTAGGTTATTTTTTATCTAAGTGGTGAAACAAAATTCCAAACTTTGCTAAAAAAAAAAAAAAAAATTGCGCCATTTTCCGATACTCGTAGCGTCTCCATTTTTCGTGATCTGGGGTCGGTTGAGGGCTTATTTTTTGCGTGCTGAGATGACGTTTTTAATGATAGCATTTCGGTGCAGATACGTTCTTTTGATCGCCCGTTATTGCATTTTAATGCAATGTCGCGGCGACCAAAAAAAGTAATTCTGGCGTTTTGAGTTTTTTTCCCGCTACGCTGTTTAGCGATCAGGTTAATGCTTTTTTTTATTTGATAGATCGGGCAATTCTGAGCGCGGCGATACCAAATATGCGTAGATTTGATATTTTTTTTATTGATTTATTTTGATTGGGGCGAAAGGGGGGTGATTTAAACTTTTATGTTTTTTTTATTTTTTTCACATTTTTTTAAACTTTTTTTTTTAACTTTTGCCATGCTTCAATAGCCTCCATGGGAGGCTAGAAGCAGGCACAGCACGATCGGCTCTGCTACATAGCAGCGATCTGCTGATCGCTGCTATGTAGCAGAATTGCACATGTGCTGTGAGCGCCGACCACAGGGTGGCGCTCACAGCGACGGGCAATCAGTAACCATAGAGGTCTCAAGGACCTCTATGGCTACAATGGAGACGCATCGCCGACCCCCGGACATGTGACGGGAGTCGGGGATGACGTCATTTCCGGCCGCCCGGCCGGAAGCGGTAGTTAAATGCCGCTGTCTGCGTTTGACAGCGGCATTTAACTAGTTAATAGGTGCGGGCAGATCGCGATTCTGCCCGCGCCTATTACGGGCACATGTCAGCTGTTCAAAACAGCTGACATGTCCCGGCTTTGGTGCGGGCTCACCGCGGAGCCCTGCATCAAAGCAGGGGAGTCGGCATCGGACGGTATAGTACGTCCGATGCCGGTAAGGGGTTAAAGGGATTAGGGTTAGGGTTAGGGGTAGGGGTAGGGTTAGGGGTAGGATCCCTTTATCAATTTTATGGTGTGGGGTAGTTTATCAGTGTTTTTTTGTTTTGTTTTTAAAAACGAATGCGTTTTTAACGCATGCAAACGCATGTGGTTAAAAACGCATGCGTTTACATAGACAGCAATGCATTTTTTGCTGCAATGCGGCAAAAAAAATGCCGCTAAAAATACTACATGTTGCATTTCTGCAACACAACGCATGCAGAGAAAAAAACGCATGTGTTGCAAAAACGCGTCAAAACGCATACAAAAAAACGCATGCGTTTTTAATGTTAAATATAGGGGGGGAAAGCATGCGTTTTTTTTGCGTTTTTTACCGCAAAAATGCAAAAAAAAAACGCAAATGTGAAACCACCCTAATACATCTGAGAAATCTGCTATCTCCTCCTCGACTAACCTTTCTCTCTCAATTCATTGGTAAAATCAGTATTCAGCGAAGACAGATTTTTCTATTATGCTGATAGGAGAGGACAGTTTAACACATTATTTATGAAAAACATATTGCCATCCAATCTTTCCTTATAATACTAACACTAAGGAGGACGAGGGAAAAAAAGAGAAAAAAAAAGAAAAACAAAAAGGAGGATAGACTAACATTTTGCAGGAAGTACAGCAACTGGACTGCAGAGGACTGGGGTAAAGTTATTTTCTCATATGAAGCTTCCTTAATGACCTATGACAGATATATCCATCATAGGTTGCCTCCCCCTCTTTGGTGCAGACTCCTGTGCTGAGCACCAAAAATTTCTGACATGCTAATAATTGTACTTCAGTAACCAGAGGAACATCTGACTTAGGCTACGTTCACATTTGTGTTGTGCTCTGCTGCGTCGGTGACGCAATGCACAACGCAAACAAGAACGCATGCAAAACGCATAGTTTTGCGACGCATGCGTCCTTTTTTTGCCGATTTTTGGACATCTTGCTGCGTCCTCTGCGCCCTAACGCTTGCGGCAAAAAAGATGCATGCATCGCAAAACGCATGCAAACGCATGTCCATGCGGCCCCATGTTAAATATAGGGGCGCATGGCGCATGCGTCACCGCGGCTGCGCCCGACACAGCCCGGCAGAACGCTAATGTGAACGTAGCCTAAAAGATCAAAAAACACTAAGCTGAAAACTTTGTGAAACCCAAAATATGTGTTAGTCTCAAAACTTCTGGCCACAATTGTCCAAAACATGGGGGGAACTCATTAAGACTGGCATACCCAACGCAAGTCTTAATGAAGTGCTCACTGGAGTACACAGACCTGATTCATTCATTTAGCAGCATGCGCCACTTAATGAATGAGGTGCATCTAGCCCTCAGCATTTTGCCACCAGAGATGTATGCCAGCCACAGGCCGGTGTATATTTCTGGAGTCAGTTACATCATTCAGGAGGCATATTATATAAGAACTTGATGGGTGCATGCTATGCCCATATTGACACAGTTGGCCGGGATTGCAATATTTTTTGCACAACTGCTGAATTGTGCAACCTATTATTAATGCCAGAATTCTGGTGTAAACACCTTAGGCTAAGTTCACATTAGCGTTCGGGCCTTTGCGGAGGGCTGCGTACTTCCTCCGTTAAGCTCCGCCTGCTTCTGCATACATCTGCATGCGTCCTGCGTACTTATCTTTAACATTGGGTACGCAGGACATGCGGATGTATGCAGATGCGTTGTTTTGACGCACCTGCTGACTGCACGGGAACGCAACTTGTTGCGTTCCCGTGCAGTCAGTGGGCCCGTCAAAATGCCGCATCCACATACAACGCATGTCCCTGCATACTCATTGTTAAAGATAAGTACGCAGGACACATGTGCAGCTGTGCGGACATAAAGGAAAAAAAGTATGCAGCCCTACGCAGCGCTGCTGAACGCAAATGTGAACTTAGCCTTAGTGATTCCCCCCCACACTAAATATTTTAAATAACTTTACCATTATCCACATTAGTCAACAATTGGGTGCTCAGCAGATGCCATGCAAATGTCCTAATCTAGAAAAGTTAGCAAATGTTGTGCCCAGCGTGTGGCGAAGGTTTCATGCTGAATGCTGAAATGAGCGGTACTTTGGAACCCCTTTAATATCAGAAGGTGGTCTTCCACTCTATGGAGTGACTAAATGGAGACGTGCCAGTGAATTTTTCTGCCAAAATGTAAGGTAGTGTACATTTTTGGGGGGGGAAGTTTTTTTTTTTTTTAAATTGTTGCCTAGGTAATTTAAAAAAAAAAGCATTTAGAAATAAACTTGATAAAATAAAGAGAAAAATACACAAGGACATTGTAAAATCATTAATACATAATGTATTTCTTATTCTTTTGGGACTCCTAGGGAAAATATTGTGCGTCATATCCAGAAATATAGTTTATGGCAGAGTCTCAATTGTGCAGCGTGGGAGGATTTGCATCATTAATTTCATAATGAAAACATCTAAAATGTTTTAATTTCTTTTTAGGATAATAATCACGGTGTGTGCATCAGAAGACTTAGCGAGTGTGAAGGAGCTGAGTGTGACCTGAGCGTAAGTGTGGACGGCGGTAAGTGTGAGTTGTGATTTAGTGACTTTGGATTCAGGGAGTTTCCAAGGGAGGAATTACTGAATTGCTGTCTGTATTTTATTAATACTTTGCTTTTTTTTTATTCAATGGTTCTGTCTGGTGCAATCCCCATTAGGAAATGTGCTCCACGATTGTTAATGCCATCCAGTGCACATCTTGTATGCAATCCTTGATCAGCCGGTCGAGGGTGCATACTGCTGTGCGAGATGTGAGCACGTTGTGCATTTGGAAACCCAGATTCTGGATCTAAATGTGCAGCTGGCAACACTGAGATCCATAGACAATATGGAAAGGAGTCCTCTGCTCACTGAGCAGACGCACAATGGGATAGATGAGGGGGGGATGGTAGGATGGAGCTGCAGGACAGTGTAGTAGCAAGCTGGGTGACAGTTAGAAGACGGGAAGAGTGCCAGGGAGGCTAGTCCTGATCTGGAACACCCCAATAAGTTTGCTAAGTTGGCAGATGAGGGGGGTGCCAGTACAGGGGTAGCACTGCTGCTGCCAGGCATGTTCTCTGAAAGCCGGAGGAGTGACTGCTCCAGTAAAGAGGGAAATAAGAGAGCAGGGCAGGCCAGACAGGTGCTGGTAGTGGGCGACTCAATTATTAGGGGAACAGATAGGGCAATCTGTCACAAAGACAGGGATCGTCGAACGGTGTGCTGCCTACCTGGCGCTCGAGTCCGACACATCACTGATCGGGTGGACAGATTACTGGGAGGGGCTGGTCAGGACCCAGCGGTCATGGTGCACATTGGCACAAATGACAAAGTTAGAGGTAGATTGAAGGTCCTTAAAGATGATTTCAGGGAATTAGGCTGCAAGCTGAAAGCAAGGACCTCCAACGTGGTATTTTCCGAAATACTGCCTGTACCACGTGCCACGCCAGAGAGGCAACGGGAGATTAGGGAGGTTAATAAGTGGCTCAAGAATTATACTTCTTATATGGATCCCCATGACTTCTATGTAAGCCCCTGATGAGTATAATGGTTTATTTTCTTTTATAAATTACATAACAATGGCAGTACGGGGGACAGATATATACCAGGATGGGGCACCGGATAGTTACGCCACTGAGGTCACACTATACAACTTTGCAATAAAGCTATAGTGTGCGAAATGAATAGGGAAAATCTGAATTTGGGTGGAAAATATTTTTGCATGGTTGGGGGGGGGGGGGGGCCACCATTTGAAAGTTCGCATCGGGGCCCATAACTTTCTAGTAACGCCACTGCTCCTAGCATTTGTTTCTGATATTATAAGGAGTTGGGACCCATTTTGCAACTATAGCTT
Organism: Ranitomeya imitator; assembly: GCF_032444005.1. Classification (NCBI taxonomy): domain Eukaryota; kingdom Metazoa; phylum Chordata; class Amphibia; order Anura; family Dendrobatidae; genus Ranitomeya; species Ranitomeya imitator. The sequence goes on from NC_091282.1 coordinate 527,350,579, forward strand.
TAAAATGTTAAAAGCTCATGTACGTTTTGGTACTACTGTAACTCCCAAGCAGCACATGCGCTGTGTTGGAGTACATTTAACTGAGATTTTTCCTACACTCCTAATATCCAATTACTTGATCATGTCACCTGCACATCATGAACATCTCCAGAATCCATCCTTTTCTTATCACTGAAACTGCAAAAAGGATGGTCTCCGATTCTTGTTGTCACAACTCTCTAATTGGTCTTTATAAACTATTCGCCAACCTATCATTAATGTAGCTGTCAAGATCATATTTCTTTTCGGCCACTACACAGATTTCTCAAACCTGTGCCAATCATAGCATTGGTTGCACATTTGCTTCAGAATACAACTAGACTTATCACACTAGCCCACAACTTTCCTTCCTCATCTCTATCACCCTACCTGTAATTTCTCTGCCACTAACGATCTAAAACAAAAAAGACCCCCACCATACACATTAGATGAGATGTCTTGTGAACATCATCTGTCCAACCGCTCTCTCATGTGTATGGACATGTTCTCTGGAAACAAATACCCTAAAAGAATACGGTTATTTTCCACTGTCCACAATTGTAGGTGTGTTATAAATACGCATCCTTTTATGAAGGCCTATCGCATCATCTCACTAATCTAACTTCTCCGATCTCCCTTACTCCATTTTTTCTCCGAATCTGCCCCTTCCTTTCATCTGTCTTGCACATACTCAGCAGCACTTTGTGTTTGTACACATACAGATTCAAACTGCTGATTGGTTCATTCAGCTTTACCATATACCCTTAATAATAAGAGACTGGTGGAAAATACAATGCAATCAGTTTTTACTTTTTGAGTCAACATTTTCTCATTGATTGTAAGCTTGCAAGCAGGACCTTCACTCCTCTTATATTATTGAATGATGTGATACATGGTAATTTCTGAGGTTCTTTGTACAAGTAATCCCTGAATTGTAAACACCTGCAGAATATGTTGGCACTATATGACTAAAAAATTATCAACAGGAGGGGGCGTGGCATGGCAATGACGTGGGACGGTTGCACTTGCTAGGAGTTCCGTCTTCTCTCATGGATTCCAAAGTTTATGGGTATGTGCACACGTCAGGATTTCTGGCAGAAATTTTCCTGACGAAAACCGGACATTTCTGCCAGAAATCCGCATCCGTTTTTTTTCACGTTTTTATGCGTTTTTGATGAGTTTTTTTTTTGCGCTTTTTCCAAATGCATAGAATAGCGGGAAAAACGCAAAAAAAAGCAAAATTAATGAACATGCTGCTTTTTTTACCGCAATGCGTTTATTTGCGGAAAAAAACGCAACATGTGCACAAAAATTGCAGAATGCATTCTAAATGATAGGATGCATAATGTATGCATTTTTATCGCGAAAAAGCTAGCTAGCAGCCAGAATGGGGGCGGGGGGAATATGCTACTGGACAGCCTGAGGTCCTGTTTGACATCGGCAGACTGTAAGGGGTATGGTGCGCACCTCTTCCAAATCACATCACCTGAAGTAAAACACCATGGGTGGTGAAGAGGCAGACTGGGAAGAATGAGAAAGCTGAGCAGCGTAGGCTGGTGTGTAGTCCCCCAAAGGACAACCGAGAGCGTCTGGGGGAGAACACAGCAGGCGAGATACCTTGGAGAAGAAGCCAGGAGGATCATTGAACAGTGAGATGGGACAATGTGCTGCAGACATATGACGCGGTTGCATTTTCCTGGCTGACAGAAACATTGGGCTTAACTAGGGATGTTTGAATGGGGTATAGGGAGAAAAAGCAGAGCCCATCATCTACATCAGGAACACCCGCCTCCTCCTGATCAGGCAGTATTCACAGGTTCCTGATAGAGAATCCAGAACACCACTTGGATCGATTTCATAAAATGGCCGCCGACACCTCTCCCCAAAACAACCTCTACACACAAGGGGCAGTCAGAGACAGCAGAACGAGGGGACACAAGCTGACGTGATATCCCAGATCTCCCACCACTCACTCTCAATCCCCCTCACCCATATCTCCTGAGAGATAAACCCCTGCAGGACACATCCTCCCAGGGCACAGCTGCAATGATAGAAGAAATAAAGGACCTATGATCCCAAATGGGAGAAATACCAACTAAGTCAGACATGGAGGGATATATCATCCGAATGGAAAGCCTATACAAGTCAGAAATACAAGTCCTTAACACCAACATCTCAATAGTTACGGACAGAGTCTCTCAATTGGAATCCTGTCACAATGACACCAGAACAAACAGACCAGCGTCTGATTATTGAGCAACCTACCAGACAATGTGAATCCCTATAAGGCATAACTGAAGACCAGGAAAACTGCAATAGGCAAAATAATATCTGAATACGGGGTCTCCCAGAAGCTACGTCCATGATTGATCTCATAACCATGTTATGCGGCATTTTTAACACTTTCCTGGACAGACGGCTAGAGAAAGAGGTCATGATTGACAGAGCTCACCAAGTCCTCCGACCTTGACATATTAATATTATAGCTCCTGGGTTTGTTAACATGACAGATCCACTATTAGAAGAAATAATGACACAAGCTAGAATTTAAAGGGACTTTGATGGTGCTCGACTACAATTACTAGTGGACCTATCCAGGACAATGCTTGCAAAGCGAAGAGCATTGCATCTGGTCCTGGAAATATTGAGAGAAAGTAATATCCCCTACACCTGCAGTTTCCCGTTCCAACTACAAGTTTGTAACCAGAAAGGAACTTTTATACTACACATGTGGTCAAAATTGTTGGTACCCCTCGTTTAATGACATAAAAACCCACAATGGTCACAAAAATAACTTGAATTTGACAAAAGTAATAATAAATAAAAAATCTATGAAAATGAACAAATGAAAGTCAGACATTGCTTTTCAGACCATGCTTCCACAGAATTTAAAAAAATAAAACTTATGAAAAAGGCCTGGACAGAAATGATGGTATCCTTAACTTAATATTTGTTGCGCAACCTTTTCAGGAACAAAAACAAAAACATGTTCCTCATGATACAGACAGAGAGACCGACTGTTTGTGCTTCAGGGTGGCCTGTGGGCATCTCATTAATTGAAAACTTTTAACATTCATTGCACAAGAGCCATAAGACAGATTTCTTCACCCCAGGTATAATTTTAATCAGTGTAACAACGCCAACCAGACAATGCCTGTAGTTTACTTAACATAATCCTACTGACAGGTTTGCTTTAACTTACCAACTCTAACTGAACTAAAAAATCTCAACCCAAACTATCATGATTTGCCTACTTACAGTTACGATCCTTCATATTAACCTTCCAGCCAGTGACAGTTCTCAGACATAATCAAATGCCCTTCGAACAACTCTGGCTTCAGTTCATCCAGTCTCCCAAATCTGCTCAATTCTCTCCACATACTTAGACTGAACGCCATTATGGTTTATGAGGGAGTGCGAAAGGGAGACTGGACAGGTCTTTACTGAAGACCAATGAAAAAAAAGCTTTTTTTCTGTACACACAAAATATCTTTAGCTTGTAAAGCACAAGAAGAAAAGAACTATAAACTTATCTCAAGATTGTATAAATCTCCACTAGACCAACACAAAATCTATACTTCCATAGGCTCTATGCTCCATGTATGGTGGGAATTCCCATCACGCCAACAATTGTGGACTAAAGTTTTCAAAGTAGTGGAGTTGGCATACTCCTATCCCCAGAATGCACTTTCCAGGTCATACAAAGTCCATGCCAAAAAGGAAAAAAAAACGTGGCACTCCGTGATGCAGTAAAACAATCCTTTCTTTATTCAATACAAGTAGTACATGGATGTGCAGCGCCCCAGAGTCCTGGTTCGTTGCAGTAATGTTATTCTTCCACCAGGGGGAGTGATGTTACGTCTGAAGGCAATGAAGATCTGCTGTCCAGGTATCACAGCCACACACACACACACTTCACACGCCAGTCCACCAGGGGGAGCTAAGGGTTTTATCTATTAGGCCACCCCTCACATTAGGGTAAAACTGGGGGGTTGGTGAGGAAGTTAGTCAGAATCAGGACGAGAAGTCTGAGGAGGGTTCCTGGCTGGGGACCAACGAGGAAAGGTCTCCTGGTCGAGCTGGCTAGGGTGATCCCTAGTCAGATCCAGACTGAAGTCTGAGGAGGGAGAAGTACACGGAGCTGCGCCTGCAACCCATGCGGCAGCATCCTAAGAAAGGACAAAAAAGGAATTGTGCTGTAGTGAGTGAGAAAAGAAGTCATAGCAACAGGAGTGAAACATCAGTGGGAGACCAGCTAGAAGCAGGCTGCCTCCATATGAAGCGCAGATCCGGAGGCCAGAATACCGAGGGAGTAAAGAGCTCTATGCCGTTACTTCAGAGACTGGCAGGGCAGTTAAATCCAAGTTGGCTGTCCGACCTTTATACCTAAGAAGACACAGTGGCAACTTGTGGGGGTCGGGGTGTCTCTAGGGTCCCTATAAACAAGCCTCAGGCCATCAGTCATACGGGTTTTGTCCTATCCGCACCACCTGGGGGACAGAGAGGAGTAACAACAGTGAGGACCTTATGGTAGCTTATGCAAGTAGGGACCTACTACATTACTGTGCGCTAGGGGAAGGCTATTGAATTCCTCCTGGATAAGGGGACTCTGGAATTGCCTTCAGACCGGCCGGACTCTGCCTACCCTGTGGTCCCTACCCTGGACTGTGGATGCTGAAGCCTTCAGTAAAAGGTAAAGAGACTGCACCCCTGTGTCCTCGTTATTCACTGCGCCTTGCACCATCCACCATCTACACTCTGGGAAGCCCTGGGGACATACTTCACCTGTGGGAAGGTATACCATCTAGCTGCCATAATATCACCCCAGCGGACCCCTAAGCAGCGTCGGTCACCCTGACCGAATACCACAGGTGGCGTCACGAACACTATCCTATAAACTACTAGCCACCGTTTATTGGACGCCCCCCTCAAAGGGCCACGGAACGGGTCCAGCCACAGTGACATCCCCATCGACTGCAGAAAGGGGCCCGGTACCGAGTACCCCATTGCCCTTACCATGGGGGCGATCCAGATGCAGGAGAACACGTGCAGCCGAGGACAATAGCCGTTTCACGTTTATCAGACGCTTCAACGGGTCCAGGTCAGGATTGTTTTTACTGCATCACCGAGTGCCACCTATTTTTTCCTCTTTGGTATAGACTTTGAATGACGCTGATCATATCAGATGTTGCATCCGGGATTTTGCAAGCCGTATACTGCTTGTCTGCAGAGTAAGCTTGAAAAGGTATGTTTTGAGTTGTTTGTTGCTGGTTTTTCTAATTCTCCACACTTTCCACTCCCCCATTCCATCAATCTCATTTCCTTCATTTGAGGTCCACACCATCAGGCTCTTCCATCCCCTTTCCCTCAGAGTAGCTATCATATACTGTACCATCCCCCAGGCCCACCCACCCATTCCCTTGACAATTTTTCTGCCTGGCTGCCGCACTTCATGTCCTCAAAATTACCAACCCTTATCCTGGGAGCCTTCAACATCCCCATAAACCATCCCACTTCTCCATCTGCATCCCAGCTTCTATCTCTAACCACTTCTTTTAGCCTCTCAGAGCTCTCAACCTCTGAGACACACAAAGACAGTAACACCCTTGATCTGGTCTTTGTCTGGCTCTGCTGGCTCTGTTCAATCTCCTACCTAGATAACTCAATGCTTCCCCTCTCTTACCACAACATTCTCTCCTACATGCTCACAAATCCTTGCCCACCTCAGCACACTTCTACATACCACACATTCAGAAATTTTCAAGCCGATAACCCTCATACACTTTCAGACTCCATACACTCATCACTGTCCCCAATCTCCTTTTTTTCTGTTCTGATCTGGTTGTACACGACTACAATGACACTCTCAGAAACACCCTGGACCAAGTAGCACCCCTCACCCTCAGAACCTCCAAAGAGAGTAAAACAGCCCTAGCTCACATCGCAAACGAGATTTCTCCAGTTTTGCTCTAGGAGTTCTGAAGGCCCATGGATGAAAATTCGCACTGCAGAAAACTTCATCCACTGCAAATTTATGTTAAGAACCTATCATGTTGCCCTTCTGCTCAGCAAACAGGTCTACTTCACCACCCTGATCTCCTCACTATCTAACAACCCAAAAAAAGTTGATACCTTTCACTCCCTCCTCAGTCCGAAAACACTGGCCCCTATCACAGACATTTGTGCTGATGATCTGGCATCACACCTCACACTTCCCTGCATTTCCTCTGGCTCACTTTCCACATTTGATAACGTCACAGAAGAAGAAGTCTACAGGCTTCTCTTGTCTTACTACATGCACTACTGACCCCTTTACCTCACACCTACTCCAGTCTATCTCCAGTCGTCACTACTCAACTAACTAAAATCTTCAATCTCTCCCTCTCCTCTGGTATCTTCCACTCCTCCTTCAAACACTATCATTACTGCATTAGTAAAAAAAATCTGTCTCGATCCATCCTGCACAAATAACTACAGACCAGTCTGCAATCTCCCCTTCATCTCTAAACTCTTGAGAGCACCTGGTCTACTCCCGCCTTACCCGTTACCTCTCCACTCAACTTCTCCTAGATCCATCACAGTCCAGCTTCTGCCCACTACATTCTACAGTGACCTTTTGACAGCATAACTTAATGATCACCACTCTCTGCTCATTCTTCTCGACCTCTCTGCAGCTTTCGCCACTGTTGACCACCACCTCCTATTCTCTATGCTCCAATCAATAGGCATAAAGGACATTGTTCTCTCCTGGTTCTCTTGCCATCTTTCTGACCGCTCCTTAAGTGTATCGTTCGCTGGCTCCACTTCTCTTCCCCTCACTATTGGAGTCACTCAGGGTTCAGTCCTTGGCCCCGTTCTCTTCTCTCTCTAAATAACCCCAATTGGACAGACCATCAGCAAATTTTGCTTTCAGTACCATCTTTATGCTGATGCCACACAACTATACACGTCATGCCCTGACCATACCCCACTGTACTACAGAACACCAGTCACTGTCTGTACGCATTCTCCAAGATCATGTCCGCTCTCTAACTAAACCTTTCCAAAACTGAACTTCCCCTGCTCTGGTCATCTACTGACCTCCCTAAAGCTGACTTCTGCCTCTCTGTGGGTGGCACAATAACGCCCAGGCAGCAGGCTCCATGTCATGGTGTTATGTTTGACACCAATCTTTCCTTCACCTCCCATATACAATCTCTTGCCCGCTTTTCACCTACCTAAAGAACATCTCTAGAAACCGCCTCTTTCTCACCATAGAAACAACAAAACCCCTTACTGTTGCCCTAATCCACTCCCACCTTGACTACTGTAATGCTCTATTAATTGGCCTGCCACTCACTCAACTTTCCCTCTCCAGTCCATCCTTAATGCAGCAGCCAGGTTCGTCTATCTAGCTAAACTGTACATAGACGCGTCCGATCTTTGCCAATTATTGCACTGGTTGCCCATACATTACAGGATCCAATTTAAACTGCTTGCTCTCACCAACAAAGCTCTCCACAGTCCATCATCCCCTTTACATGTCCTCCTCATTTTTGTTTTTCGTGTATAGACCTAACCGTTTGTTACGCCCTACTAGAGACTTTTGACTAAAGTCCGCACTAATCAGTACCTCCCACTCCAGGCTCCAAAACTTCTTACGAGTTGCACCAATCCTCTAAAGTGCTCTACCCCAAGAGATCAGGACTAACCACAACTTATACAGTTTAAGGAGCTCCCTAAATACACAGAGCAACCTATTACATTCCCTAATAGAAATAAGTATATATATATATATATATATATATCTCAAAATTCACTTTCTCCGAACACAACTATCCATCAAACTCCACCGCTCCCAAAAGCTCCACACATACTGGCTGGTGGCAACCTTATGCAGCCTTTATCTATCCCCATTCCCTTAAGATAGCCGGACTATCATTGTAAATAAGCCCCTGTACGTTGTGTCGCCTCCCCCCTCCCATTGTAGATTGTAAGCTCTTACCGGCAGGGTCATCATTATCTTTGCTATAATTATTGTATTATCTTTAATATTGTTATTTATGACTTGTATATGAACTGTTGAATTGTAAAGCGCTGTAGAATATGTGGACGCTATATAAATAAAGATTATTATTATGAGTATACAAACACATACAGGTGCTTCTCACAAAATTAGAATATCAGCAAAAAGTTAATTTATTTCACTTCTTCAATACAAAATGTGAAACTCACATATTATATAGCGTCATTACAAAAGTGATCTACCGTATATACTCGAGTATAAGCCGTCCCGAGTATAAGCCGACCCCCCTACTTTTGCCAAAAAAAAACTGGGAAAACTTATTGACTCGAGTATAAGCCTAGGGTAGGAAATGCAGCAGCTACCGGTGAATTTCAAAAATAAAAATAGATGCTCCATACCGTTCATTATGGCCCCATAGATGCTCCATATAAAGCTGTGCCACATATAATGCTGCATACCGTTCATTATTGCCCCATAGATGCTCTGTATAAAGCTGTGCCACATATAATGCTGCATACCGTTCATTATTGCCCCATAGATGCTCTGTATAAAGCTGTGCCACATATAATGCTCCATATTGTTCATTATTGCCCCATAGAAGCTCCATATAAAGCTGTGCCCCATATATGCTCTGCACCGTTCATTATTGCCCCATAGATGTGCCATATAAAGCTGTGCCATATAGTGCTCTGCACCGTTCATCATTGCCCCATAGATGTGCCATATAAAACTGTGCCATATAGTGCTTTGCACCGTTCATTATTGCCCCATAGATGCTCCTTATAAAGCTCTGCCATATAGTGCTCTGCACCGTTCATTATTGCCCCATAGATGCTCCTTATAAAGCTCTGCCATATAGTGCTCTGCACCGTTCATTTGTGCCCCATAGATGCTCCTTATAAAGCTCTGCCATATAGTGCTCTGCACCATTCATTTGTGCCCCATAGATGCTCCTTATAAAGCTCTGCAATATAGTGCTCTGCACCGTTCATTTGTGCCCCATAGATGCTCCTTATAAAGCTGTGCTACCGGTATATATAATGCTGCAATAAAAAAAAAAAGCCATACTCACCTCTCTTGCTTGGAGCTCCCGGCGTCTCGTCCCAAAGTCTCTCCGCTCTGACTGTTCAGGCAGAGGGCGCCGCTCACACTATATGCGTCATCACGCCCTCTGACCTGCACAGTCAGAGCGGAGAGACGCCGGGAAGATGGAGCGGCACCTGGCGTGTGGAACGGGGATAGGTGAATATGTAATACTCACCTGCTCCCGGCGTCCCGCTCCTTCTCCCGGACAGCTGGTCTCCAGGTGCCGCAGCCTCTTCCTCTATCAGCGGTCACCATTACCACTGATTAGAGAAATGAATATGCGGCTCCACCCCTATGGGAGTGGAGTCCATATTCATTTCTCTAATGAGCGGTCCCACGTGACCGCTGAACAGGGGAAGAGCTGCGGCACCAGGAGACCGTGGGACTCCAGGGACAGCGCCAGGATCGCCGGGACTAGGTGAGTATGCCTCAGCCCTCTCTCCCCCTCACCCGCCGCCCCTGCCGCCCACTCGAGTATAAGCCGAGAGGGGCACTTTCAGCCCAAAAATTTGGGCTGAAAATCTCGACTTATACGGTAAGTGTTTATTTCTGTTCATGTTGCTGATTATGGCTTACAATGTACAATGTAAACCCAAAAGTTATTATCTCAGTAAATTAGAATAATTAACTAAAAAAAACACCTGCAAAGGCTTCCTAAGCAATTAAAAATGTCCCTTAGTCTGTTTCAGTAGGCTCCATTTCATGGGAAATAATGCTGACTTGACAGATGTCCCGAAGGCAGTCATTGACACACTCCACAAGGAAGGTAAGCCACAGAAGGTCATTGCTAAAGAAGAGGCTGGCTGTTCACAGAGTGCTGTATCTAAGCATATTAATGAAAAGTTGAGTGGAAGGAAAAAGTGTGGTAGAAAAAGGTGCACAAGCAAGCGGGATAACTGCAGCCTTGAAAGGATTGTAAAGAAAAGCCACTGAAACATTTGGGGGACGATTCACAAGGAATGGACTGCTGCTGGAGTCGTTGATTCAAGAGCCACAACACACAAAAGTACCCAGGACATGGGCTACAAGTGTCACATTCCTTGTGTCAGGCCACTCCTGACCAATAGACAATGCCAGAAGCATCATACCTGAGACAAGGAGAAAAAAAACTGGACTGTTGCTCAGTGGCCTAAGGTGTTATTTTCAGATGAAAGTAAATTTTGCATTTAATTTGGAAATCAAGGTCCCAGAGTCTGGAGGAAGAGTGGAGAGGCACACAATCCAAGCTGTTTGAGGTCTGATGTGAAGTTTCCACAATCAGGGATGGTTTGGGGAGCCATGTCTTCTGCTGGTGTAGGTCCACTGTGTTTGATCAAGACCAAAGTCTTGGTAGCCGTCTACCAAGAAATTTTAGAGCACTTCATGCTTCCATCTGCCGACAAGCTTTTTGGAGATGGAAATTTCATTCTCCAGCAGGACTTGGCACCTATCCATACTGACAGCTTCATCCTGTATTGAGCGGTCTCATGGTACCGCTCATTACAGTAATGAATATGGACTTGACTCCACTCCCATAGGAGTGAAGCCGCATATTAATTACTGTAATGAGCGGTACCATGTGACCGCTCAATACAGGAAGAAGCTATCAGTGCCCGCAGAACCAGGGATGTGCAGGGACCGCGCCAGGAGCAGGTGAGTATAACGGGGGCATATTCACCTGCTCCACGTTCCACGGTCGGCGCCGCTCCGTCTTCCGCGTCCTCTGCAGTGACGTTCAGGTCAGAGGGCGCGATGACGTGATTAGTGTGCACGCCGCCCTCTGCCTGAACAGTCAGTGCGGAGAACGGGGAAGACACAGCTCAGCAGTGGAAAGGTGAGTGCATTATACGGGGCAAATGTGTCTATGGAGCTTCTTATGGGGCCATAATCAGCATTTGTGCAGCATTATATGGGGCAAATATCTCTATGGAGCATCTTATGGGGTCATAATTAACATTTGTGCAGCATTATATGGGGCATATTTTAATATGGAGCATCTTATGGGGCCCATCATAAACTGTATGGAGCATTATATGGGGCCCATCATGAACTGTATGGAGCATTATATGGGGCTCCTGATTCAATATGGATATTCATAAAAACTTAACCTACTGATGTCTCAATTAATTTTACTTTTATTGGTAACTATTTTCATTTTTGACATTTACTGGTAGCTGCTTCATTTTCCACCCTAGGCTTATACTCGAGTAATTAAGTTTTCCCAGTTTTTTGTGGCAAAATTAGGGGTCTCGGCTTATACTCGGGTCTGCTTATACTAGATTATATACATTTTTTTTTTCACATGTATTTATGACTGTTGCTTAAAAGGTACTCAAAACGCAGGTGTGAACAGCACCTTTAAATGAAGAAATAAGATTTACATCTTAGTCACAATTAGTGATGAGTGAGTATGTTCGTTACTCGAGTTTCTCCGAGCATGCTCGGTGGTCTCCAAGTATTTCGGTGTGCTCGGAGATTTCATTTTCGTCGACGCTTCAGCTGCATGATTTGCAGCTGCTAGGCAGCTTGAACACATGTGGGGGTTGCCTAACAAACAGGCATTCATCACATGTATTCAGCCTGTCTAGCAGCCGCAAATCATGCACTGCGTCGAGAAAAACTAAATCTCCGAGCACGCCGAAATACTCGGAGACCACCTGAGCATGCTCGGAGAAACTCGAGTAATGAACATACTCGCTCATCACTAGTCACAATAAAAAAACAAACAAACAAGCAAAATAGTTTAAAAACAAAACAAAAAGTCAGGCACCATATAGGAACAGCAGAGATGAGCTTGCAGTCAGGAACAGTAGAGCAGAGTTTGTGGTGGAGTACTATACATGAATGTTAAAGTTGAATTTGAAGTCAACAGAGTTTGTTTAGTACTGCCAGTAGTTAGTGAACAGAAAACAATCATATTGGTTTCCCAATTTGCGTTCAGTGCACTTTTATTACGTGTCCAAGCTGTGGCTCCTACAGAGGTTTCTACTGTATCATTAGAATTAAATTGCAATATATTGTTAATGGCTGTGTGACGTCTGCAAAACCATGCAGCCATTAACAATAGTAAAGCCACTTAAAATTCCCCTATAATGAGACTTTTAGAAAGCAGCTATCTTGCAGCTGCACCTCTGACATGTGCCAAACTCCAGCCTCACAGGCACATAAAGCGAACCTCTCACCAAGGTTGACCGATATGAGATACAGCCACTACCTTTCAGGCCTGATATACAGCATTCTATAATGCTGTATATATGCCCCTAACCTGACCTGCAAGACAAGAAAAAGAGCTTTTATTATACTCACCTGTTGGCCGTCCCTTCTGAGGGGTGTTGCTCTCCTTGGTCCGGCACCTCCCTTCTTCTTGAATGCTATCTTCCTTGTTTTGGGTGGCCGACATGTCCCTACATCATTCTCACAGTCTCCCCGGCATCGTGCTCTTTCGCAGGTGTACGTCTCTGCCCTAAATAGGGGAGAGTATAGTACTGCAATGCGCATGCGCCGTGGCTGTTTGACCTTTCCCGGCGCCTGCGCACTGCAGTACTTCGTTCTATTCTCAACAGGGCAGAGAAGTATGCCTGTGCAGGAGCACGATGTCGGGGAGCCTGTGTGCATGACATAGGGACATTCTATCCACAAGAAGCAAGAAGGAGGGCAGTATTACAAGAAGGGAGGCGCAGGACCTAGACTAGTGCCACACCTTCGGACCCTACCGCCCCGCAGGTGAGTATAATAAAAGCACTTTTCCTTATCTTTCAGGTCAGGTTGGGGCAGATATACAGCATTATAGAATGCTGTTTTATCAGGCCTGAAAGTTAGTGGCCGTATCTCATATAAGTCAAACCTGGTGACAGGGTCCCTTCCTGTCAGAATACAGGTGAATCAAATACCTCACCCACCACTTCCATTGCTGATTGAGGTTAACTCATTAAATATAAGTTAACTTTGAAGCTGATGTCCCACTTAATAGTCATTATATGAGCATTCGAGATGCGGCAACTAAGAAATTGATTACTACAAGTCGTTTTCTGCTGTTTCATTAGGAATTAAAGGGAACCTGTAGTTAGTTGATTCCTGATGCCTAAAAAACAGGCAGCACAGATCATACCCTTATTGCATGACTGCAAAAGTATTTTTCTCTGAAATGCTTATATATTTCAGAGAAATACCATTTTAACCCTTACCCCCACCAAACCTGTTTTCATCCTCATGACTAGGCCAAATTTTACAATTCTGATCAGTGTCACTCTATGTGGTAATAATTCTGGAACAATTCAATGAATCCCACTGATTCTGCAAATGTTTTTTCATGGCATATTGTAGTTTTAGATAGTGGTAAAATTTGTTTTATATGAGTTGCATTTATTTGTGAAAAAAATTGGAAATTTGGCGAAAATTTAGGAGTTTTCAAACTTTTAATTTTTACGCCCTTAAACGAGAGTCACACAAAATACCGTAGTTAATAAATAATATTTCCCACATGCCTACTTTGCAGTGCAAAGCTCAGAAGGGAAGGAGAACCATATTATAGTACAGATTTTACTGCTATGGTTGGTGGGTGCCATGACCTACTGGAAGAGCCGCTGAGGTGCCAGCACAGCAGAGCCTACCATATGTGACCCCATTTTACAAACTACACCTCTCAATGAATTCATCTATGGGTGCAGTGATCATATTGACACCATAGGTGTGTCATAGAAAGTTATATCATTGGGCAGTGATGAAAAAATTATTAAATTTTTACCACTAAAATGTTGTTTTAGCCCCAGATTTTACATTTTCACACAGGAAAATTAGTAAAAATGGCAACAAAATTTCTCCCACAATTTCTGCTGAATGTAGAAATACCCCATATGTGGCTGTACAGTACTGCTTGGCCATACAACAAGACTCGGGAAAGAAGAAGTGCTATTTGCCTTCTGGAGCGTGGATTTTCCTAGAATAGTTTGTGGACTCCATATACAGAGTCCCTCAGTGCCAGAAGAGCAGAATCTCCCTCAAGTAACCCCATTTTGGAAAATATACCCCTTTGGGAGTTTATCTACAGGTGTAGTGACAATTTGGACTCCATGGTTTTTCCAGAAACAAGAAGTAGAGAATGCTGAGTGAGAATTGCAAACTGCCGTTGTAGTGCCCAGTAAGTTGTATTGCCCAGTACATGCTTCTGGAGACACGCACCTGTAAATTAGGCGGGCTCTCATCGCTACAGAAATTGCAAGCATGTGGACAGTAAATGTGGTTTAGGCACATTGGGGCTCAAAAGGGAGGGGACATTTGGATTTGGAAGTGCAGAATTTGTTGGATTTCTTTTGGGGGACGAGGAGCCATTTCGCTTTTCCAGAGCCTTAGTGTTACCAGTAACATAGAAGCCCCCTATATTTACATTAACAGATAGCAGAACTGAGTGGGGACTTGCCTTATTGTGGATTGATTTGAAGCTTTTGTTGAAAACATTTTACATAGCATTTGCAATCACATTTATCTGGTGCTCTACGCTGAGCCCTTACTTTGGGGTTTACATCTAAATCTGAAATAACTGTCAGTGCTGTATTGCACAAGTTAGTTAAATCATGCACTGCGCATGATCTAACTAACTTGCTAGAGCCTGGTGACGTGGATGTCATGATGACATCAGGTCACCATGCCACGATCCGGCCACCTCTCTCTGCCTTCCTTCTAAATGATGTGAAGGATCCTTGCCAAGAAAAACTATAGATTGAATGCAGTGCGCGCCTCTTGCTCCAGAAACACAGTCGGAATGACCGGGTCACATAAGCTAGATCTGTATGAGCGGCAATGTGATAAAGCATGAATAATTGCTGGTTCCTAGCCACAAATAATTCCTAAGCCACAGGTGTCCCCAGCCTATTACCCCAGGAAATTTAGACATAAAGCATGTAGAGCATGTACTTGTCCATAGTTAACCAGGAGTTGTTATGCAAAATGTAATTTTCGGTAAGTACCATGAAAAAGGGCCCTGAATGTATAGGCCTAACCATGATGGCGGTTATTCCATGACATGTAATGAAAGCCTGGCGGTTCTAGAAAGCAGACAAACCTGAAAAGCAGATCTACTGTCAAAAAGCCAAAACACCATTTGTGTGGCTTACTCAATCTGCAGCTGTAAGCACTTGGCTGTGCCTCTGCTAGACTACAGCCCAGCAATAAAAGAAAAGAATCATGGGCACACTTTTGTAGGCAATATTAGACACACACACACACACACACATATATATATATAATATATATATATATATATATATATATTGCATTTTTACCTCTTAGATAACATTAAAATGTAACTTTCTAAGCATGTATCTGGAACGGCTTGTAAGGGCTCATTCACACGTAAGTTTTTCACATACAAGAGTGACCAAAAATATGACAGCATTCGAATGCCATACGTGTGCTATCCGTTTGTCAATGACAGATTTTTATTTTTTTCTTTCTCATCAGTAGTGAAGAAAAAAAAACAGATTAATCAGAGTCTGCTCAGAGTTTCATCTGTTTTTTGATCGAAACGTCGCCATAGGAGGCAGAATAAATGTGATGCAAATTCACCAACTTGTGAGGCACTGTTCTTATTCAGTATCTGATTAAACTAATGACACTGATTAAAAACACTGATTAAATTTACCCTGTTTTTCTCTGATGTCTGAATTAGGCCTGAGTCTCAAGATTGTCACGTTTTGGCACACAGTAAATTAAGGGATTTTTCATTATAGACAAGAATGGAATTTTGCTATGGTTTGATATCATTACCTCAATGGCGGCCCTTTTGCTTTTCTTATACACAGTGCCTGCTCAAAAGGATTCTCCAAAAATTATCTATTGCCAACATAGGAAAATAACATTTCACTTTTAAAATTGGACTTCTTTTCGGCATTGTTCGGGAGCTGGTCACATGATGTATGCAAATCTGACTTCTTTTCTCAAAAGCGTTGACATCATGTACGTTGATCACACAGTCCTGCTAGTCTCCAATGTACGGCAGATCATCAATGACAACCCATTTAGGGGGTCTGGCTCCAAGTTTTGCTTTGGAGCATACATACAGTGGCAAAGTTTGGGCACCCCTGGTCAAAATTACTGTTAGGCCAGAGTCACACTACAGTGGAGCGTGCGGCTCCATGTATTGCTATGCGGCCGCACGCTCCGCTCCGGAGTGCCGGTGCCAGAGCTTGGTTTTAACCTGCGAGACTCGGCCGTATCTCGCTGTGTGTGATCCCGGCCTTATTGTGAGCAGTTAACCAAGCTGAAAAGTAAATGATCGCTAAAAGGCCTAAAGTTAAAAGTGACACTTTTTTTGTATTTTATGCAAAAAACAAAAATAGATTGTAATTTTTTACATTTTAAAAATTACAAAAAGGAAAATGGGCAGATGCAAAAGTTTGGGCACCCTTGAAGATTTGTGTGTTCAGATAACTTTGTAGAACCAAAAAAGCTGTTCCACCCTGGTTGTCCACATGAATATTTTCTCTCTGAACTCTGCTTATACAGGTACTATACAGATGATCAGGTTTTTAAATACATCAGATAGGGATTATATACATTAGATAGGACTGCTCTATTATGGGTATACCTTGGCGATTGGTGGAGCAGCTTAATATACATTTTTTTGCAAAAAAACGTTTTAACTAAATGCCCTGTATTTTTTTCATTTTTTGACTAGTACTTGCTCATTTACTGTGACTTCTTTACAACAGAGTATTTTTGACCTCGCTGTGCTTTTTTTGTGTCTTCAGATAACTTTGGCCAAAATTTCAGACCTTAGCCTGTTAGGGTTATGGATTGTTCAATTTCATAATTGGGAAAGGTCAGGTGATGCAAATTTCCCAGATGTATAAAAGTACAGCCTTAAAGAAGAAAAAAACAGCAGCCATAGATTCTTCTAAGCAGCTGCCCAGCACCCTGAAAATGGAAAGGGTGGAGGCCAACAAAGGCTATAAGAAAATAGCAAAGCGTTTTCAAGTTGCCTTTTCCTCAGTTCGAAATATAATTAAGAAATGACAGTTAACAGGAGAACAGTGGAAGTCAAGATAAGGTCTGGAAGACCAAGCAAAATTCAGTAGCAGCTGCTCATTGGATTGCTAGAGGCAAATCAGAACCTCAGCTTGACTGCAAAAGACCTTCAGAAAGATTTAGCAGACTATGGAGTTGTGTTACATTGTTCTACTGTTCAGAGACACCTACACAAATATGGCCTTCATGGTAGAGTCAACAGAAGAAAACCTCTTCTGCATTCTCACTATAACATCAAAAGCATGTAAGAGAACATCTAAACAAGCCTGATGCATTTTGGAAACAAGTCCTGTGGACCGATGAGCTATGTTTGGAGAAAAAAGAGCACAAAATTTCAGGAGCAAGCTAAAGGCTTTACAATGAACCTCACAGTCCCCTGATCTGAACATAACTGAAAATCTGTTGCTAGACATCAAAACAGCAGTGCATGCAAGATGACCCAGGAATCTCACAGAATTTGAAGAATTTTCCAAGGAAGAATAGATGAAAATCCATCAAACAAGAATTGAAACATTCTTAGCTGGCTACAAAAAGCGTTTTATAAGCTGGTCCTCTCAGGTTTGGCATCCATCACAATATGGAATGCCTTCTGTATATCTAGGTTGTCTGGTTTTTTTTTTTTTTTGTTTTTTTTTTTGTGGCTCGTTTCATATCACAATGCCATGTGACATCCAGAGGTGTGTCACCTTTAAGGAACGACATGTTTCTTGGTGGCCCCCCACACTCGGCTCTCACCATAATATGGTGGTATGTATTGTCTTTTGTATACTTAGGAATATTGGTATGTTTACGTAGTCATTTATCCAATATCACAGTGCCATATGACATCTGGTGACTTCAGAAACTGTATATGGGAGATGTTTGGTGTTTTATGTGAATGGGAGGTTTATTATAGTGCTTTAGTGTACTGGATGCATCACCCCTTCGCATATGTCTACTTTCACTTTATTCCCCTTATTTTCCTATTTTTTTTTTTTTTTTTTTTTCTTATAGTTGCGGCCGTTTGGTATCCTGTTTGGAGTTTTCTTAGATAGGACCAATGGATATACTTGTGAATGAATCTGAACTCTGGCTTTTTGCATAGCGAGGTTCACACTATATCTATAACCAATACATATTTGTACGTTATTTAGGTTACTTTTGATCATTCGATCATTGCATTTATTTATTTTTTTTTTATTTTTTTTTTTTACTTTATTGTCTTTATCAATAAAGTGAGCTTGCTGTTTCATCTTGGACCATGCCGCTTAAAGTTATGCAAAAATTATGTTAGTATTATATTATGTTTTCTTTCTCCTCTCTTGGCCTATGCATTTATGTGCTAATATCGTTCCTTTGTTTATGTATTTTCATGCGGGCTGTGTCCAGCAATGGGGCCGTAACCCAATGGGGATGTTATTCATACACAGTGTCTAACTGCTGAGATTCATTTATCTGTGATTTATTCTGCGTATTGTACAGTGGCACATTCTGGGACCGCCCCCTGGCTGGTCTGCGCCTTTCTGCATCAACATAATCTCAGCATGTCAGCGCACTCCGATCCATCTCTGGTCTGCCATAGAGCTGCAGCAGGTGTGCCTGTGTAGGCTTGTGGTACCTAGTGCGCATGCCTGGGTTTGGTCTCTCCACGAGCTCTAGTTGCTATGCGCCGTTATTTGGAGTCAGTGGGCCGTGCCTGCATGGTGCTCAGTAGGCATGCCCGGATTACCACACAACTTTATCGACTATGCGCCGGACTAACATTAACAATATGGCTGCCTCCATCTGGCTCCACGTGCGCCTCCATTTCCCCTGCCGCCGCTCTTGTCACAGGTGAACGCCATTCAGGTTCTTTTAAGATTGTGTATATATATTCGTCGGATACTCCACACAATATGCTGCTATTCTTTCCCTGAGGAAGCCGCCATAGTCGCGGCGATACGCGTGGGTTCGCACCCCACATCCCCTCCTCCCTCTCTTATTTCTCTTTCCCCTTCATTTAGGATACTTTGGGGTCCTGATCCATTTTTGTGTCAGCGCTTCTTTCTAGGCACAGGTATATTGGACTATGCATTATCCAGGCAAATTTCAGACCATTATGTTTATTACCCTGTGCACTTGCATTTGCATTTATGGGGCATGAGTCTTTGTCCCAGTAGCCATTGAGGCACTGATTGTTATATGTCTGCTATTATCAACTGTTCTTTGGCTTTAATTGTCTATGGGACCATATGGCACTGTGATATTAGTGAGTCAATATTTCACAGCTATTATTAGTACTGTATAGAGATTATTTGCATTGTATGCACTGTTATATGGTTAAATCATTGGTCATTGTGCTGAGTATATCCATCACTATCCTTGGGAGGGGAGGGGGATGTGGCTAGTCATTTTCCCTATACTAGGAAATGTCTGTTGTGCACGTTTGTCTTGTGCATTGTATTTTTAAATGTTTTTAGTCTCATTTCTTTTGTGTGATGTATCTTTGACTATTGTGGTATTGTTTCAATAAAAACTTTATAACCTTTATATAATTGTTTGTGGTGCTCCCATTCATGTGGACATGATCTTTTTCTTTTCTTTTGGATTATATTTATAAGCTGTGATACTTGCAAAAGGGGATGTTACTAGGTACTAACAATGCAGAGTGCTGAAACCTTTGCATTGGCCCAATTTCCTTTTTGTAATTTTTAAAAGATGAATATATGTATATACAGTATATATATATATATATATATATATATATATATATATATATATATATATATATATATATATTTGCCTAAAATACAAAGGAAATGTGTCATCTTTAACTTTAGGGCTTTTAGAGATCATTTCATCTTCAACTTGCTTAACTGTTCACAATAACAGTAATTTTGACCAGAGGTACCCAAACTTCTACATGCCAGTTTCATTAGCACAGTGCTGTTCCCAAAGGCATATCTAGGGGAGAAAGGTGGTGCGTTCATGCATGTTCAGTAATAAAAGTGAAAACTTGGGAACTTCTACAACTATTTTACCATTTTTAGAGTTTCTGTAACTTGGACAGAATTGCCAAGAGCTAAACAGAACATGCAGAGCAGTCAACCAATACCCACTGATTTCAGTGGGACTGGCTAACCTTCCAATGTGTAGGGTCCCTCCTGACTCACTCTTATTCCATATTAAATATAAAAAATGTAATACAAAATACTGAAGCTGGGCTCAGTTCACATGTATGGGCTAGTCAGGAGAGCTAGCTGTCAGCTTACTGTTTGACCCACAGCCATCTCTTGTGCATTGGAATCTTAAAAGAACTACTCTTCTATGATAAAAATACACTATTAAAATGTACAAAATTTCTTAAAATGACAAGCCCTTTAGAGGTAAATTGAGGAGTCTTTAATTGGAGTCCATCAGTAGGATCAATCCTTCTAAGCAGTCTACATGGGAACGCACGTCATAGGCACAGTCGGATTATAATAAAGGCAATATGGGCTACTGCCTGGGGCCCAAGATTCCAGGGGGGCCCGTGGCAAGATTGCCCTTGTTATAATATTTTTTTTGTGCTCATCGCCAGCAGGGAGCACCCCTATTGATTGGCAAGAACGCTTCTTCAACAATTATCTTTCAGTGTAAAGCAGCAGAGATGATTGGAGTCATACTTTTGTTTTCAAAAGAAACACCCTTATTATGTAAAGGACTGTTCCTTAGTATATAGGGTCTTCTCTTTTATTCAGTGCTATACGTAAGGGAAAAAATTTCCCTTCTTCCATAGCATCCCCTCTTGTTATGTATAGCCTCATCCCTTCTCCCATAGCATCCCCCCTTGTTATGTATAGCCTCATCCCTTCTCCCATAGCATCCCCTCTTGTTATGTATAGCTCCGTCCCTTCTCCCATAGCATCCCCTCTTGTTATGTATAGCCTCGTCCCTTCTCCCATAGCATCCCCTCTTGTTATGTATAGCCTCGTCCCTTCTCCCATAGCATCCCCTCTTGTTATGTATAGCCTCGTCCCTTCTCCCATAGCATCCCCTCTTGTTATGTATAGCCTCGTCCCTTCTCCGATAGTATCCCCTCTTATTATACATAAGAAAATAGGAGGAACCGGAGCATATGGAAAAACAGCTCTTTATTAATACAAACGTTAAAAATATATATCAGTAATATACAGGGTATACAGATAACACTAAATAACAGAGATAGGGGGACGAAAAAACCCACTCCTCAAGGCACCCCCCACTAAGCAGTTGTAACATATGTAGCCAAAAAGCACAAAATGTGCTATGCCCAAGTAAAGTAGTAAGGTAGTCAACTGTAAACAGCGCAGTGATCCGAACAGGTAGCGCTGAACGCAATCAAGGAGCATAAGTAAAGGTGACAGATTAGCTTACCAGCTCAGGGGGGGACCGAGGAGGGGGATCCCGCCGGAAAAAGGAACCCGACGCGCGTTTCGCGGCTCTTGCCACGCCGCTTCCTCAAGGGGATGTAAGAAGGAGCAGCTAGGACCTGCTAATGACCTACCCGACCCCAGTCACATGGCCACAGCCGGTCAATCCCGGTGGCGCTGACGGCGCATGCGCCCGGCGATGGGAAGGTCCTCCATGGGGGCGCGGCGTCAGGCACAGCGCGAGCGCCCCGTGAATCAACTCGGGCGATCACACAGGACACATAGACGCCCGCCCACATGGAGGAGCCGCCCATACACCAGGCAATGCGCACGGCCACCGCAGTAGGAGCGAATAACACAGATACTGAGGTCCAAAAGGGACCTCAATAACTCTGCCGGGCACAGGGAAAGTGTAGAACCCAAAACCAAAGGGTAGGTAAGGGACAGGAAAAACGTAAAAAACGCAAATGCTGTAAGGACAACAATAATCCCCAAGATCTCAGAGATTCTGCCTATCGAGCGGAAAAATAAGGCCAAGAGTATTAGGTCATAGACCGGATAAGGCATTAACGCTGACACATATGATGGCAAATACATAACGTGATTGTACAAAAAAGAGAATAATGGTAAAGCATTTTAAATATGCAAGACAATAATATCGCATCAATATATATGTGTATAGCCATGATCAGACATAAGGTAAGATAATTGGAAATCAGCATATGGGGATATAATGAGTCCATTGATGGTAGGTTGGAATAAGAGGCAAGTCATTCTTGTCCGTAGTCCGTCATAGATCTTTAGAAGATGGAGAAGATGATAAGCTACGATCCACATGACCAGGGAGGAGGGGAAGGAGATAGCAGTCCATGGAAAGCCCATAGATGGAAATAATTACTGATAAATGAAAAAACAAAAAACAAAGTTAAAAACAATATAAAAACAAGAAGAATAATCCGGCAGGAAAACGGATGGGCACCCATATGAATAGAATGACTAATTAAAGATAGGGAGCAAAGCTTAGGGATTCATTAAGACCTCTGGGGGTCATACAGTCCAGCAAAACAATCCATTTTGTCTCGATCTGGGCTAACCGTTTTTTATGGTCACCACCTCTCACACCCAGGTGTAATACGTCAATCCCTCTGACCGAAAGCAATTTAGGATTGCAGTTGTGATGTAGTCTAAAATGTCGAGGGATTGTTTTTAAATCTGACGTGGACACTGTCTTGGCCGCGCCAATGTCCCGCACATGTTCCCGCACACGGACCCTAAGTTCGCGTGTGGTAAGGCCCACATAAATCCTCGGGCATGGGCAGGTGGCGTAATATATGACATTTGTAGTCCCGCAGGAAATGCGCTGTCTAATTTGAAAAGTTCTGGACCCATCACTAGATTTAAAGTCAGAACAGCGCAGGACATTGGCACAGGCAAGACAGTGCCCACATGGAATACAGCCTACTCGAGGACCACTCGTCCCAAACGGATTTGCTGGTATAGGAATATAATGACTCCTAACCAACATATCACCAAGATTCATGCCCCTTCTTGGGGTCATGAGGGGCAGATCGCCCAGGGCAGCACGCAGAGAGGGCTCAGTCTTTAGAACTGGCCAGTGTTTTTTTAGGATAGAGCGCATACTCTCCCACTCATGATTGAAGGTGGAGATGAATCTGATATGATCACCTCCA
This sequence comes from Ranitomeya imitator, assembly GCF_032444005.1. Taxonomy (NCBI): domain Eukaryota; kingdom Metazoa; phylum Chordata; class Amphibia; order Anura; family Dendrobatidae; genus Ranitomeya; species Ranitomeya imitator. The sequence continues at coordinate 527,373,729 of NC_091282.1, forward strand.
CCCTCTGCACGACGTCGAGTAGTAGGGTATAAAAGATCACTCCGTGGGGTTTGGCGAGCACGATCATAGCCGGCCTTGATGGACCTACGGCTGTAGCCACGGTCCTCAAATCTTTAAGGTCTCTCGCCTGTGATTCAAATCTAGTCTCTGAGGAGCAAATTCGCCGCATCCTGAGGAACTGTCCGACCGGGACGGCCCTCACGGTGGCTTTATAATGAGCAGAAGTGGCATGCAGTAAAGAGTTAGCGGCGGTGGGTTTTCTGAAGACATCCGTCTGGATACGCCAGTCAGAATCGACCTCCAGACGGACGTCCAGAAAATCCACCGCAGTCCCACTAGAAATATACGTAAGCCGTATGTTCTGCGTATTGTTGTTTAGAGTCTCCATAAAGTCCTCGATCTGGTGAGCAGACCCCCCCCACAAAAACAAAATATCGTCGATATAACGATACCAGCACAGCACATGGGCAGCGGCAGGAGGGCCACCGTCGCCAAAAATATCCCTCTCCCAGGCGCCAAGGAAGAGGTTGGCGTACGAGGGCGCACAAGCCGCGCCCATGGCTGTGCCGCGTTTCTGTAGGTAAAAACTGTCTTTGAAAACAAAGAAGTTGTGGGTGAGGATGAACCCCAACAGCTCGAGGACATATCTTATTATGTATAGCCTCGTCCCTTATTACATGGTATCCTCTATTGTTATATTTAGCGCTGTACGTAAGGGAAAAAATGTCCCCTTCTTCCATAGCATCCCCTCTTGTTATGAATAGCCCTGTCCTTTCTTCCATAGCATCCCCTCTTGTTATGTATAGCCTGGTCCTTTATTACATAGTATCCTCTATTGTTATATTTAGCGCTGTACGTAAGGGAAAAAAATTGGGGTCTACAGATGTGCAAGAGAGCACCTGTATGTTCATCACATGACCTCCTAAAATATCATATGACATGTCACGTGATACATTGGGTGCAAGGTGCCCTGGTTTCCCTTTCCACCCCATGATAAGAAGCTGAATAATATGATATCTTGATATCTGCGATCCAATGTCTTGTTCCAAAGAAATCCATGATTTTTAGTATGTAAATAAACTGTGGGTCGAACATAGATCTTCGTGTCCAGAGCTTATTATAAATGAAAGGAAGAGTTTCCAGGGTGAGACTTGTTATGACTGACGATCCGCTTTCCTGATGTCACTGCAGAGCTGTGGACCACCAGTGGTGAATTACAGTTTTATTACTCATTTCATGGAGCAGTTACACATGGTCTCAGAAACATGTGAATAATGACAATTGGCCAGTGTAACCTACACCTTTACCAAGACTGGACTTCATTGCTGCCGCTGTACGAAGCCTCAGTACATTGCATAGACCGTAGCAACGAGGGAACAGGGTTAGGAAAGTTGTTTTATTTTTATTTTTTTAAATGGTCAGTTCTTGTGAAGGGCTGTGTGGGGAAGTCCTAATGTGTGAGGAGTCGGACATCATACTGTTTAAGGGGCTGAGTGGTGAAACCATACTGTGTGAGGGGATTATGGGAGCACCATATTATGTTGGTAGCTGTTAAACCAAGGTAAACGGGCTAAATAACAGGAACAGTATGATTTAGTGTTCTGTTTCTATAAACTTTATAAAAATCATTAAATGTTGTTTTGATTTGCTGATAAAGAATACATGTTATTATAAGCCCTATCGTAACGTGTATTATCTGTAGAAGCAAATCAACAGAATTCTTTTTTATCACTTAATGTTGAGCAAAATTATTATAACACAATAATTATAATAACAAGAAGAATTAAGTTTGGCAGGTTGGTTCAGCCCTCCACAATGGTCAGTCTCTCACATGGCACCTTGAGAAAATTATTTACCCACCCCTACCTTAGAGCATCGTCATTTTTGATGTACCTGACTGTAGTAATTTACCATAAAGCAATTACATTATCCCAACAGCCATATTAACAATATTTCCTTTTTATTGCACTTCTCTTATGCTCTCCCATCTGCCAGTGTCTTTAAAAACAGATCCCGGGCTGCTACGACAATCCTACTCACTTCTACACAATCAGTGTCTTATCTTGCTATATCTTTCACAGAGTACATATTTATATTGAATTCCTAAGATTCCTTTCCCTGCGCCCCTATCCCAAATTATTACCTTTGACCTCTAACATTTGCCATGATTGAGCTTTGTACAGATTGCTATGAGAGACCAGAACTAGGGATGGGCGAACCCGAACTGTAAAGTTCGGGACAGAACTGAACACACACGGGTTTCTATGGAAAACCCGTGTTACAGTTCGTGTCCAGTTCGCGTCGCTCGACAGTTAAGTATAATTATAATGTTTATTATTAATCTTCTGCTTTTTTTATGCCGCATCCAACCCGCAGCGTTTACTGATCGTCTGCACCTACCCTTAAAATGTATCTGTGCAATAACTCCCTGCGCTCCTGGGATTAGCCCAGCCCTGGCTCGAGACAGGCAACAAAGTGAAATTCATCGTCTGGCAAGGTTGCCAGTGGCACTATGCCAAAACATGCCTAGTAAACAGATATCTAATCATTTATTGATGGTATGCACTGGATGTAGCACAAAAAAAAAACAGGAGCAAATCTCAATTATTGTGGGTTACAGAAAAAGAAAGCATAGATATGGTTTGGATTACTGGTCTATTTGTACGATACAATTTTATATTGCTAGTAAAGTATTTCTTGACCCTGGATTCTCAAAAGGTCATTAACTCTGGATTAATATTTTCTATTGCAGTTTGCACTGTGAAGCTGGCTTTCGCTTACCTCTGTGCTCCCCTCCATATAGGTATCCTAACACCTTACGCATGTGTGCGAGCTCCACGACGGGTGCAGAAATAGTGGAAAATACAGCAATATTTCACATCTAGATTTTTTCTTTAAAGATCAAAAAAGCATATAGATCAGGGGGTGGAAAAACTACTACAGACTTTAGTAGCCTGATCCACCACTCTAGAATCCAGGTTTTTTTTTTAGTAGCCAAAAATGAAGAATTTCACACAAAAATAAATACATTTTTAAAAAGCACCTAATATTGGACCTGTGCAGCAAATTTCTTTTGTCACACTTGAACGTTGGCAACCTCAAGCAATATGGCTAATTATATTTTAGGCCTCATTCAGAGGCCCATGTTCTATCTGTGTTTTTCACAGATAGAACACGTACCCATTATAATCTATGATGCTGGTCACGTGTCCCGCGATTTTTCACTGACCGTGTATATGTGCAAATCCCACAGAGACATGGCAATTTTCCAATGGTAACACGGATGAAAAGTGCAATTACAAGTCTATGGGTCTGTGAGAAACACATAAAGCACATGGATGACATAAGTGTACAGTCCGTACTTAACATTGCAAAGTATAGGAGAAGATTGTCATGTGTCCAGCCTTGGAAAACACTTATGGCTGATGGTAAAAACGGACACACTGACCACACATGGATGCAAAACACTGATGACGATTCCTTTCTTTCACATACACTTAAACACGGACGTGTGAATGAGGCCTTAGGAAGAGTCCCACGCCTCCATACGGTGCTGCAATTAAATGTTTCCAAGTAATATACTCAACATCTAAAAAGTGTTTCTCAGGCATTTAGTCACTTCTGGTTCACAAGGCTCTGGCTAATACACCTAGTCTATATATGTTTTCTATACTCCATTAGCGAATTCACACGTATCGGCACTAAAATATAACATACAATGGCTACTTTATGGAAGGATCAGTGTGTGGGGAACCTATAGGCCTCTCTAGGTCATAGGTTGCTAGGGTTACCCACCAGTGATGTGTGTGTGATAAAAATACATACCGTACATACACACACACTCCCTCACTATGTCTTAAATTACATAATTAATGGGGAGGGGGCCTTGTGCAGAATTTTATTACTCTTAATTATATAATGTATATATAATATGTGTAGGTCTACGATGTGTATATATAATACACACACATATACTGTATATATACACATACATATATATACACACACATATATATATATATATATACACATATATATATATATACACACACACATATAGTATATATATATACACATACATATATACACACACACACACACATTACATATACACATCACATACATACACACACATTATATATATACATATACATCACATACACACATTATGTATACACACACATTATATATACACACACACACACACATCATACACGCACACAAACATCACACGCACACACACACACACATTATATATACACACACATCACCTACACACACAAACACACACACATTATATATACACATCCCATACACACACATTATATATACATTATATAATATTAATAGTAGTAAAATTCCAGATGAGGCCCTCTCCCCATTAATCATTTAAGACATAGTAAGTTTTCGCCTCTGTATACTACAAAAATAGTATATTAATATCTGCATATTATTTTTATTTCTTCTTATGTGCAACTCCAATTTTAGAAAATGACACTTTAGTAGTTCTTCCCTATAAAATGGGTGTCAGGCGCTTTCTATAAAAAAAAATATTGGACTTATCTACATGAATGTCCCTTCAGCTATAGAAAGAGTCCTAGTGGCTTCCAACCACACAGGTGTGACTGCACATACACAGGGAGGGGCCGCTTGCATACTTCACACACCTCTGCTTCACAAGGAATAACCAAGTCCACAGCATAATGACAGGCCGGGCAAGTCTGACCACCACAGAAAAACTAATAATGCAAATATTACGAGATACTGGGTCTACGTATATGCACCACGAGGTGCACGATCGACTTACAACCTTTCGAAAAGTATACAAATGCGTAAAAAATATATATATATATATATATATATATATATATATATATATATATGACGACACCAAGTATGGAGGGCTTGTTTAAAGACACACTCAGTTATTAAGTTTCTCCACTAACATCTTACAATGTATCGTCAGCTTTGATAAATGTTTAAGGAAACAATGTGGTACAATTAAGTAACTAGTTCAATGTAACAAATAGCAACAAGGAAAGTCATTTGTCCAGGGCAGGAATCCACCGCCCCTCTGAACTGAGGTTTACAAACACACACACACCCACCATCCCCTAGAGGGATGTTCAAAGAAGATCAGAATTTCAGGGAAAAGCACAAGATATTATCAAGTCCTGTTCTCCTGCTGGGCTACAGTCACTGGTGAGGAAAACAGGAGACATAAAGGCAATGTAGTTACTTACCCATCCATGGCCCGGAGGACAAGGAAAAGAAGGGAGAAGGGAGACAGACAGAGCAGAAGAGACCAGTGCAGAGAAGAGGGAAGAGGAGGAGGGAAGAAGGAAGGGAGATGATTGAAGAGGAGGAGGGAAGGAGGAGGGCAGAAGAGAGGTGCCACTGGAGAAGAGGAGGTGGGGAGTTACCACTTTAACAGCTTCACTGCCAGAAAAACTAGAACACTCACTGATCACATGTCTGATGATTAGGAACACTCCACAAAATATTAAGGAAATAATACAAAAAAAATCATAGAACCTGAAGACCCAAATACATGACAGGACAACCTACGAAAACATGGACTGTATGTGGCATGAAGTCAAAACGGAATAATAATTTTAGGTCATAAAGCTATTTTTACAAAACACGCTCCTAATACTAAGACAATTTTATATGAACCTGGAATAAATTCAAAAACCTGATAAGGGTAACGATGGAATATTGGGGAATTCTGAGTGTCTCTGTGAGGGGAGCTCCATAATATGACCAGACATGGAGCATGTAAACTCTTAGGCACTCACACCCCACAGCCCTTCACCGTCGGCCCCATAGCATGCCACCGTCGCCCTATTACGTGCCACAGAGATTCTTTAGAAGGTCATGTGCATGAGTCCATAAGCCATCACAATCCCTGCAGGCTATTATTAGAACATTTTCACTTGAAACAATAGGAATTACAATATCCTTGTATTGGGAATTACTAGTTATGTCGTTTCCCATTGTTGCCAGGAAAACCCTTAATTTCTTCTGACTTCTTATATCGGTAGTCATTTTTCAGTGTCTCTTCTTAAAGTGTTTTCTGACAGTAAAATATTATTGTTGTTTTTTAGGAATGGATTGTTTGAAAACAGACCAGAGCTTCCAAAGCCACAGCGGATCCAGCACATGCAGTCCTGGAGTTTGAAGTTAGAGCACTATGGCAGCCTGTGTTCGGCTGCAGTGGTAACATGACTAGAAGAGCACGTCACCTGACTGCTACAGTCAATCACAGGGTGTAGGGGTGATGAGTCCCAGTTGGTGCAGGCACTGCCTCTGGATACACAATGGCCCTTCCATTTGTAATTTACAACCATGTATGCTTTAAAAAAAAAAATTCCTCTGCCACCCCAGCTCAAGTCTCAGCCACCCACAGCTGCTTCACAGACAGATTTCTTTTACTAGGTCTTGACATTACACAGCCAATGAACTTGTAAGGGTGTGTCAGGTTCGATTCATACCCTGCACCCTTCCAGATAAAACAGGTACACTTTGGTTATAAAGGTTTAATACAGGTGCTTCTCACAAAATTAGAATATTATCAAAAAGTTAATTTATAACCCCTGGCAAAAATTATGGAATCACCGGCCTTGGACGATGTTCATTCAGTTGTTTAATTTTGTAGAAAAAAAAGCAGATCACAGACATGGCACAAAATTAAAGTCATTTCAAATGGCAACTTTCTGGCTTTAAGAAACACTAAAAGAAATCAAGAACAAAAAATGTGGTAGTCAGTAATGGTTACTTTTTTTAACCAAGCTTAGGGGAAAAAATATGGAATCACTCAATTCTGAGGAAAAAATTATGGAATCGTGAAAAACAAACAAAAGAAAAACACGCCAACACATCACTAGTATTTTGTTGCACCTCCTCTGGCTTTTATAACAGCTTGCAGTCTCTGAGGCATGGACTTAAAGGGACTCTGTCACCTGAATTTGGAGGGAACAATCTTCAGCCATAAGGGCGGGGTTTTTGGGTGTTTGATCCACCCTTTCCTTGCTGGCTGCACTATTGGATTGAAGTTCATTCTATGTACTCCGTAGTACATGCCTGCACAAGGCAAGATTGGACAGAGAATGAACTTCAATACAATATTGCAGCCAGCATGCAGCCAGCGGGTAAGGAAAGGGTGAATCAAACACCCGAAAACCCCACCCCTATGGCTGAAGATTGTTCCCTCCAAATTCAGGTGACAGAGTCCCTTTAATGAGTGTCAAACAGTACACTTCATCATCCAACTTTCTCTGATTGCCATTGCCAGATCAGCTTTGCAGGTTGGAGTCTTGTCATGGACCATTTTCTTCACCTTCCACCAAAGATTTTCAATTGGATTAAGATCCAGACTATTTGCAGGCCATGACATTGACCTTATGTGGCTTTTTTCAAGGAATATTTTCACAGTTTTTGCTCTATGGCAGGAGGCATTATCATCTTGAAAAATGATTTCATCATCCCCAAACATCCTTTCAATTGATGGGATAGGAAAAGTGTCCAAAATATCAACATAAAGTTGTGCATTTATTGAAGATGTAATGACAGCCATCTCCCCAGTGCCATTACCTGACATGCAGCCCCATATCATCAATGACTGTGGAATTTTGCATGTTCTCTTCAGGCAGTCATCTTTATAAATCTCATTGGAACGGCACGAAACAAAAGTTCCAGCATTGTCACCTTGCCGAATGCAGATTCGCGATTCATCACTGAATATAACTTTCATCCAGTCATCCACAGTCCACGATTGCTTTTTCTTAGCCTATTGTAACCTTGTTTTTTCTGTTTAGGTGTTAATAATGGCTTTCATTTAGCTTTTCTGTATGTAAATCCCATTTCCTTTAGGCGGTTTCTTACAGTTCGGTCACAGACGTTGACTCCAGTTTCCACCCATTCGTTCCTCGTTTGTTATGTTGTGCAGTTTCCTGTTTTGGAGACATATTGCTTTTAGTTTCCGGTCTTGACGCTTTCATGTCTTCCTTGGTCTACCAGTATGTTTGCCTTTAACAACCTTCCAATGTTGTTTGTATTTGGTCCTGATTTTAGACACAGCTGACTGTGAACAACCAACATTTTTTTCAACATTGCGTGAGATTTACCCTCTTTTAAGAGTTTGATAATCCTCTCCTTTGTTTCAATTGACATCTCTTGTGTTGGAGCCATGATTCATGTCAGTCTACTTGGTGCAACAGCTCTCCAAGGTGTGATCACTCCTTTTTAGATGCAGACTAATGAGCAGATCTAATTTGATGCAGGTGTTATTTTTGGGTATGAAAATTTACAGGGTGATTCCATTATTTTTCCTCAGAATTGAGTAATTCCATAATTTTTCCCCTATGCTTGGTTAAAAAAGTAACTATTACTGACTACCACATTTTTTGTTCTTGATTTCTTTTAGTGTTTCTTAATGCCAGAAAGTTATTTGAAATTACTTTAGTTTTGTGCCATGTCTGTGATCTGCTTTTTTTCCACAAAATTAAACAACTGAATGAATATCCTCCAAGGCGGTGATTCCATAATTTTTGCCATTTGCCATCAATACAAAAAGTGAAACTCATATATTATATAGAGTCATTACAAACAGAGTGATCTATTTCACGTGTTTATTTCTGTTAATGTTGAGGATTATGGCTTACAGCCAATGAATACCCAAAATAATAATAAGAATTTAATAATTTTATTTCTATAGTGCCATTATATTCTGCAGCACTTTACATTTTAGAGGGGACTTGTACAGACAATAAAAGACATTACAGCATAACAATAATCACATAAACAACAGATATCAAGAGGAATGAGGGCCCTGCTCGCAAGCTTACAATCTATGAGGGAAAAGGGGAGACTTGAAAGGTGGATAGTAACAATTGCTTTCATTTTTCTGACCAGCCATAATGCAAGAAATCGGATGTTCAAGTAATGCTGCATGAACCAGTAACCAACCAGTGTGTGTACAGTACAGACACAGAGGGCTATTAAATGCATAAAGTGTGTGAGAACATGATACAAGGATCCTGGTCAAGAAGAAAGTTTATAATGGGCAACACAGGGATAGTTAGATAAATGTGTTGAGGCAGTAGGTCAGTTTGAAGAAATGGGTTTTTAGGGCACGCTTAAAACTGTGGGAATCGGGGATTAAATTGAATTTTACTGGATAGTGCATTCCAAAGAATTGGCGCAGCACGTGAGAAGTCTTTGAGATGAGAGGATGTTAACCTTAGGCCACTAGCAGAACAGAGGGAATGGGTAGGGTGGTAGGCTGAGACCAGGGAGGAGATGGTGGGTGGTGCTGAACCGAAGAGTGCTCTGTGGGTGAGAGTGATAAGTTTATATTGAACTCTGGAGTGGATAGGTAGGTAACCAGTGCAATGAGTTGCACAGGGTGGAGGTGTAATGGTTGGTGAGGAATATGATCCTGGCAGCAGCATTCAAGACAGATTGGAGAGGGGGCGTGGCCTGCAGCTGACTAAAATGGCTGCGTGAGTACTGAGCTCACTTTCACCCAGAGCCAGTTCAGCAATGTATGCAGAGTTCATTCTACTTTTTCTAGCTGATCCCTCTCATCTAACACCTGGCATGATGACCCGAGGTAGAAGAAATCAGAAGAACCAAGGTTTTACTTCACAGAAGACCGGAGCAAGGAGGGCACTGAGACCTCCATTAACAGCCGGGTCTCCGCAGATGGCGTGTTGCCTCTCGTGACCCGGACACCTCCAACGGAGTTGCGTTCCCTTCCCACAGTTAGTACGGGATCCCCCAGTCCCTCCATGCAGCAAAATCACTCACCGGGTTCAAGATATAGTCCCATGGCAGACATGGAGGAGGATGTAGTCCCATCGGGGAGGAGGAGGGATATTTCCTCTCCCACAGCTAAGCCAGCTGCACATAGCCAGAGACTGGGGGGAGGAGCTGCAAGTGTCAGCAATAGTGATGGGCAGTCCTACTCTTTTTGGTGATCCGGCTCTCTTGGCTCCGCTCACCAAGAAGAGCCAGCTCTTTTGGATCCTAAATGGTTCCCTATTAAATATATGTTCACAATAGTCCGCCAACACTTGGCCGAAACCCCACCCACTTACAGGAAGCCAATTACATCAATGAATGGGCGCAGTTTGGGTTCAGTGGGCAGAATTACATCCATAGAACAATGGAATTTTATGCCCAGTGAGAGCCATTTAGAGAATTCAGTGGCTCTCACTGGGGTGCCATCATTCACAGCAGGCTCTTTGTACTGGATCATTCACGAACGACCCATCACTAGTCAGCAGGGGGACCAGCCAGCTCTGCTACATCTAGCACTTCAATTGCACTGGCACAGTTCACCACATCGGATGAACCAGCATCAGGCAACTTATTTAGAGACATGCTGGTAGTATTCAGCAGTTCTATGCAAAAGGACTTTGCCACTTTAGTATTGCCTATACAAACTATAACTAAGTGTAACATCCCTGCTGGCATCACTGCATGGCTTCCCATCTCCCCTCTTACTCACCACTCCAAGCCATGCTGTGAGTTCTGTCTACTGCCGGCTCCATGCTCTGGGCCTCATGTCCTTGCTTGCTGCATACTTCCTGGCTGTATGCTTAGGGTGGCGTCCCCAGCACTTCCTGTTTGTTATAGAGACTGTGTGCACCTTCCTAAGGTGACCCTGCCAATTGCCAAGAAGTATCAGGTACTTAAGGCTTCCCCACCTCTAGGAGGATGCCGGAGCAACGTATTTACTCAGTTAGTGTCTGGTCTTGTTTTGCTTTATCTCTCATGTCAGCCACCCAGGGGGGCTTCGTATCCTGGCCTGTACATGTGTCCTGTGTCTCTTGTTTCAGCCACCCAGGGGGCTTCGTACCCTGGTCTGAGTTCTTGTTTCTGTGCCTTGTCCCGTTCCTGACACTGTCTGAACTTATTCGTATACCTGTGTCCATTTGTATCCCTGTCTGTAGCCTTTCCTGGTCCAATGTGTGTTTCCCTTGTGTTCACTCCTTCTGCTCTTTGCTCTGCCTCCTGCAGCTCTGCTCTTTGCTCCACCTCCTGCAGCTCTGCTTTTTGCTTCGCCTTCTGCAGCTCTACTCTTTGCTCCGCCTTGTGCAGATCTGCTCTTTGCTCCGCCTCCTGTGGCTTTGCCCTTTGCTCCACCTCCTGTGGTTCTGCTCTTTGCTCCACCTCCTGAAGTTCTGTTCTGCTCCGCCTCCTGCGGCTCTGCTCTGCTCCCATCTCGCCTCCTGCGGCTCTGTCCTGCTCTCTACATCGTACGACTTTGCTCTGCTCCCGCTCTGCACCCTATGTGTCCTTGTTCCTCCAGTTCCTACCTGCTCCCTTATCCTACTCATTCCAGCATGTGTTCTCGTGTCTCCTGAAGCAGTGCCTGTCCCTCCAGTCTGAACTGGTTCCTATCTGTTCACTACTCCTATCTGTCTATGTTCCTTGTTATGAACAGGTAATTCAGAACCACAATGGACATTGAAGTTCAGAGCACACAAAGTGACCTGACAATTACCAAAAACATAGGACGAGCTCTGAGACGTGGGAACTCTGCTGACCGCAATCCCTAATCCTATCACACCACACTAGAGGTAGCCGTGGATTGCGCCTAACGCTCCCTATGCAACTCGGCACAGCCTGAGAAACTAACTAGCCCTGAAGATAGAAAAATAAGCCTACCTTGCCTCAGAGAAATTCCCCAAAGGAAAAGGCAGCCCCCCACATATAATGACTGTGAGTAAAGATGAAAATACAAACACAGAGATGAAATAGATTTAGCAAAGTGAGGCCCGACTAACTGAATAGACCGAGGATAGGAAAGATAGCTTTGCGGTCAACACAAAAACCTACAAACAACCACGCAGAGGGGCAAAAAGACCCTCCGCACCGACTAACGGTACGGAGGTGCTCCCTCTGCGTCTCAGAGCTTCCAGCAAGCAAGAAAAACCAATATAGCAAGCTGGACAGAAAAAATAGCAAACAAAAATAACACAAGCAAAACTTAGTTTATGCAGGATAGACAGGCCACAGGAACGATCCAGGAGGAAGCAAGACCAATACTAGAACATTGACTGGAGGCCAGGATCAAAGCACCAGGTGGAGGTAAATAGAGCAGCACCTAACGACTTAACCTCATCACCTGAGGAAAGAAACTCAGAAGCCGCAGTACCACTCTCATCCACCAAAGGAAGCTCATAGACAGAACCAGCCGAAGTACCACTCTCGACCACAGGAGGGAGCTTGGCCACAGAATTCACAACAGTTCCTGCCCTACCTGAACCAGTTCCAGTTCCGCTAGCCATGCCCGCCTCCTTGCCTAGAGTACCAGCTGTGCCCACCTTCCTTCCTAAACAGCCCACCATGCCAGTCTGCCTGCCAGAGTGCCAGCCATGCCAGCCTGCCTGCCTGAGTGTCTGCCGTGCCCGCCTGCCAGAGTGCAAGCCGTGTCCACCAGAGGGGAAGATGAGAGGAGGAGGAGCCAGCAAAGATGCAGTGAAGCAAAAGTCAGAGAGGTAGGAAGAGAACCAAGAGAGAACGGTGTCCTTAGGCCGATGGAGAGGAGCATACTGAGTTGGAGTTGATGATCCACAGCGTCCAATGCTGCAGAGAGACCCAGGAGACTTAGCATGGAGTAGTCATTATCTCAGTAAATTAGAATAATTAACTAAAATACACCTGCAAAGGCTTCCTAAGCAGTTAAAAAAGGTCCCTTAGTCTGTTTCAGTAGGCTCCACAATCATGGGGAAGACTGCTGACTTGACAGATGTCCAGTAGGCAATCATTGACACACTCCACAAGGAGGGTAAGCCATAAAAGGTCATTTATTAAAGAAGCTGGCTGTTCACAGAGTGCTGTAACCAAGCATATTAATGGAAAGTTAAGTGAAAGGAAAAAGTGTGGTAGAAAAAAGTGCACAAGCAACGGGGATAACCACAGCCTTGAAAAGATTGTTAAGAAAAGGCCATTCAAAAAATTTAATTTGGAAATCAAGGTCCCAGAGTCTGAAGGAAGAGTGGAGAGGCACACAATCCAAGCTGATTGAGGTCTAGTGTGAAGTTTCCAAAATCAGTGATGATTTGGGGAGCTATTTCATCTGCTGGTGTAGGTCCACTGTGTTTTATTAAGACCAAAGTCAGTGCAGCTGTCTACCAGGAAATTTTAGAGCACTTCATGCTTCCCTCAGCCGACAAGCTTTTTGGAGATGAAAATTTCATTCTCCAGCAAGACTTGGCACCTGTCCACACTGCCAAAAGTAACAGTACCTGGTTTAAAAATAACAGTATCACTGTGCTTGATTGGCCTGCAAACTCGCCTGACCTTAACCCCATAGAGAATCTATGAGGTATTGTCAAGAGGAAGATGAGCGACTCCAGACCCAACAATGCAGATGAGCTGAAGGCTGCTATCAAAGCAGCCTGGGCTTCCATAACACCTCAGCATTGCCACAGGCTAGTCGCCTCCATGCCACACTGCATTGATGCAATAATTGAGGCAAAGGGAGCCCTGACCAAGTATTGAGTGCATTTACTGAACATACATTTCAGTAGGCCAACATTTCGGATTTTAAAATTATTTTTCAAGCAGGTATTATAAAGTATTCTAATTTACTGAGATAATGACTTTTGGGTGTTCATTGGCTGTAAGCCATAATCATCGATGTTATCAGAAATAAACATTTGAAATAGATCCGTCTGTTTGTAATGACTCTATATAATATACGAGTTTCACTTATTGTATTGAAGAACTGAAATAAATTAACTTTTTGATATTCTAATTTTGTGAGAAGCACCAGTATATGATGACTCACGTTCAGTATACAGTTAGGGCCAGAAATATTTGGACAGTGACACAATTTTTGCGAGTTGGGCTCTGCATGCCACCACATTGGATTTGAAATGAAACCTCTACAACAGAATTCAAGTGCAGATTGTAACGTTTAATTTGAAGGGTTGAACAAAAATATCTGATAGAAAATGTAGGAATTGTACACATTTCTTTACAAACACTCCACATTTTAGGAGGTCAAAAGTAATTGGACAAATAAACATAACCCAAACAAAATATTTTTATTTTCAATATTTTGTTGCAAATCCTTTGGAGGCAATCACTGCCTTAAGTCTGGAACCCATGGACATCACCAAACGCTGGGTTTCCTCCTTCTTAATGCTTTGCCAGGCCTTTACAGCCGCAGCCTTCAGGTCTTGCTTGTTTGTGGGTCTTTCCGTCTTAAGTCTGGCTTTGAGCAAGTGAAATGCATGCTCAATTGGGTTTAGATCTGGAGTTTGACTTGGCCATTGCAGAATGTTCCACTTTTTGGCACTCATGAACTCCTGGGTAGCTTTGGCTGTATGCTTGGGGTCATTGTCCATCTGTACTATGAAGCGCCGTCCAATCAACTTTGCAGCATTTGGCTGAATCTGGGCTGAAAGTATATCCCGGTACACTTCAGAATTCATCCGGCTACTCTTGTCTGCTCTTATGTCATCAATAAACACAAGTGACCCAGTGCCATTGAAAGCCATGCATGCCCATGCCATCACGTTGCCTCCACCATGTTTTACAGAGGATGTGGTGTGCCTTGGATCATGTGCCGTTCCCTTTCTTCTCCAAACTTTTTTCTTCCCATCATTCTGGTACAGGTTGATCTTTGTCTCATCTGTCCATAGAATACTTTTCCAGAACTGAGCTGGCTTCTTGAGGTGTTTTTCTGCAAATTTAACTCTGGCCTGTCTATTTTTGGTATTGATGAATGGTTTGCATCTAGATGTGAACCCTTTGTATTTACTGTCATGGAGTCTTCTCTTTACTGTTGACTTAGAGACAGATCAGATACACCTACTTCACTGAGAGTGTTCTGGACTTCAGTTGATGTTGTGAACGGGTTCTTCTTCACCAAATTAAGTATGCGGCGATCATCCACCACTGTTGTCATCCGTGGACGCCCAGGCCTTTTTGAGTTCCCAAGCTCACCAGTCAATTCCTTTTTTCTCAGAATGTACCCAACTGTTGATTTTGCTACTCCAAGCATGTCTGCTATCTCTCTGATGGATTTTTTCTTTTTTTTCAGCCTCAGGATGTTCTGCTTCACCTCAATTGAGAGTTCCTTTGACCGCATGTTGTCTGCTCACAGCAACAGCTTCCAAATGCAAAACCACACACCTGGAATCCACCCCTGACCTTTTAACTACTTCATTGATTACAGGTTAACGAGGGAGACGCCTTCAGAGTTAATTGCAGCCCTTAGAGTCCATTGTCCAATTACTTTTGGTCCCTTGAAAAAGAGGACGCTATGCATTACAGAGCTATGATTCCTAAACCCTTTCTCCGATTTGGATGTGGAAACTATCATATTGCAGCTGGGAGTGTGCACTTTCAGCCCATATTATATATACAATTGTATTTCTGAACATGTTTTTGTAAACAGCTAAAATAACAAAACTTGTGTCACTGTCCAAATATTTCTGGCCCTAACTGTATATATATATATATATATATATATATATATATATATATATATATATATATATACTAGCTGAAGAGCCCGGCGTTGGCTGGGCATAGTAAATATCTGTGGTTAGTTATAGCACCTCACTTCTCTTATTTTCCCATCACGCCTCTCATTTTCTCCCTCACATCTCTCATTTTCTCCCTTACACCTCTCATTTTCCCCCTCACTCCTCTTATTTTCCCCCTCACTCATCTCATTCCCCCCCTAACACTTGTCATTTCGACCTCACATCTGTCATTTTCCGATCACTCCACTATTTTCCCTCACTCTTCTCATTTTGCAATCACACCTCTCATTTTCCCCTCAGTATATACATGTTTGTCATCTCCCTTAAATATAGTATACACCTGTATGTCATCTCCTGTATATAGTATATACCTGTATGTCACCTCCCCTGTAAATAGTATATACCTGCTGTATGTCATCTCCTCCTGTATATTGTATATACCTGTGTCATCTCCTCCTGTATATAGTATATACCTGTATGTCATCTCTTCTGTATATACTATATACCTGTATGTCATCTTCTCCTATATATAGTATATACCTGTATATACTATATATATAGTATATACCTGTATGTCATCTCATGTATATAGTATACTAGATTGTGGCCCGATTCTAACGCATCGGGTATTCTAGAATATGCATGTCCCCGTAGTATATGGACAATGATGATTCCAGAATTCGCGGCAGACTGTGCCCGTCGCTGATTGGTCGAGGCAACCTTTATGACATCATCGTCGCCATGGCAACCATTATGACATCATCGTCACTGTGCCCGTTGCTGATTGGTCGAGGCCTGGCGGCCTCGACCAATCAGAGAGCAGGGATTTCCAGGACAGACAGACAGACAGAAAGACAGCCATGGCAACCATTATGACATCTACGTCGATACTGTGCCCGTCGCTGAATCAGAGACGCGGGATATCTACGTCCTTTATGACATCATCGTCAAGTGTCAGGAGGACTGATCAATATAGAAGTGTCAGGAGGACTGATCAATATAGAAGTGTCAGGAGGACTGATCAATATAGAAGTGTCAGGAGGACTGATCAATATTGAAGTGTCAGGAGGACTGATCAATATAGAAGTGTCAGGAGGACTGATCAATATAGAAGTGTCAGGAGGACTGATCAATATAGAAGTGTCAGGAGGACTGATCAATATAGAAGTGTCAGGAGGACTGATCAATATTGAAGTGTCAGGAGGACTGATCAATATAGAAGTGTCAGGAGGACTGATCAATATAGAAGTGTCAGGAGGACTGATCAATATAGAATGTCAGGAGGATTGATCAATATAGAAGTGTCAGGAGGACTGATCAATATAGAATGTCAGGAGGACTGATCAATATAGAGGTGTCAGGAGGACTGATCAATATAGAAGTGTCAGGAGGACTGATCAATATAGAAGTGTCAGGAGGACTGATCAATATAGAAGTGTCAGGAGGACTGATCAATATAGAAGTGTCAGTAGGACTGATCAATATTGAAGTGTCAGGAGGACTGATCAATATAGAATGTCAGGAGGACTGATCAATATAGAAGTGTCAGGAGGACTGATCAATATAGAAGTGTCAGGAGGACTGATCAATATAGAAGTGTCAGGAGGACTGATCAATATTGAAGTGTCAGGAGGACTGATCAATATAGAATGTCAGGAGGACTGATCAATATAGAAGTGTCAGGAGGACTGATCAATATAGAAGTGTCAGGAGGACTGATCAATATAGAAGTGTCAGGAGGACTGATCAATATAGAGGTATCAGGAGGACTGATCAATATAGAGGTGTCAGGAGGACTGATCAATATAGAAGTGTCAGGAGGACTGATCAATATAGAAGTGTCAGGAGGACTGATCAATATAGAAGTGTCAGGAGGACTGATCAATATAGAAGTGTCAGGAGGATTTATCAATATAGAGGTATCAGGAGGACTGATCAATACAGAAGTGTCAGGAGGATTTATCAATAAAGTGGTGTCAGGAGGACTGATCAATATAGAAGTGTCAGGAGGATTTATCAATATAGAGGTGTCAGGAGGACTGATCAATATAGAAGTGTCAGGAGGACTGATCAATATAGAATGTCAGGAGGACTGATCAATATAAAAGTGTCAGGAGGACTGATCAATATAGAAATGTCAGGAGGACTGATCAATATAGAAGTGTCAGGAGGACTGATCAATATTGAAGTGTCAGGAGGACTGATCAATATAGAATGTCAGGAGGACTGATCAATATAGAAGTGTCAGGAGGACTGATCAATATTGAAGTGTCAGGAGGACTGATCAATATAGAAGTGTCAGGAGGACTGATCAATATAGAAGTGTCAGGAGGACTGATCAATATAGAATGTCAGGAGGACTGATCAATATAGAGGTGTCAGGAGGACTGATCAATATAGAAGTGTCAGGAGGACTGATCAATATAGAAGTGTCAGGAGGACTGATCAATATAGAAGTGTCAGGAGGACTGATCAATATAGAAGTGTCAGGAGGACTGATCAATATTGAAGTGTCAGGAGGACTGATCAATATAGAATGTCAGGAGGACTGATCAATATAGAAGTGTCAGGAGGACTGATCAATATAGAAGTGTCAGGAGGACTGATCAATATAGAAGTGTCAGGAGGACTGATCAATATTGAAGTGTCAGGAGGACTGATCAATATAGAATGTCAGGAGGACTGATCAATATAGAAGTGTCAGGAGGACTGATCAATATTGAAGTGTCAGGAGGACTGATCAATATAGAAGTGTCAGGAGGACTGATCAATATAGAAGTGTCAGGAGGACTGATCAATATAGAAGTGTCAGGAGGACTGATCAATATTGAAGTGTCAGGAGGACTGATCAATATAGAAGTGTCAGGAGGACTGATCAATATAGAAGTGTCAGGAGGACTGATCAATATAGAAGTGTCAGGAGGACTGATCAATATAGAAGTGTCAGGAGGACTGATCAATATTGAAGTGTCAGGAGGACTGATCAATATAGAAGTGTCAGGAGGACTGATCAATATAGAAGTGTCAGGAGGACTGATCAATATAGAAGTGTCAGGAGGACTGATCAATATTGAAGTGTCAGGAGGACTGATCAATATTGAAGTGTCAGGAGGACTGATCAATATAGAAGTGTCAGGAGGACTGATCAATATAGAAGTGTCAGGAGGACTGATCAATATAGAAGTGTCAGGAGGACTGATCAATATTGAAGTGTCAGGAGGACTGATCAATATAGAAGTGTCAGGAGGACTGATCAATATAGAAGTGTCAGGAGGACTGATCAATATAGAATGTCAGGAGGATTGATCAATATAGAAGTGTCAGGAGGACTGATCAATATAGAATGTCAGGAGGACTGATCAATATAGAGGTGTCAGGAGGACTGATCAATATAGAAGTGTCAGGAGGACTGATCAATATAGAAGTGTCAGGAGGACTGATCAATATAGAAGTGTCAGGAGGACTGATCAATATAGAAGTGTCAGTAGGACTGATCAATATTGAAGTGTCAGGAGGACTGATCAATATAGAATGTCAGGAGGACTGATCAATATAGAAGTGTCAGGAGGACTGATCAATATAGAAGTGTCAGGAGGACTGATCAATATAGAAGTGTCAGGAGGACTGATCAATATTGAAGTGTCAGGAGGACTGATCAATATAGAATGTCAGGAGGACTGATCAATATAGAAGTGTCAGGAGGACTGATCAATATAGAAGTGTCAGGAGGACTGATCAATATAGAAGTGTCAGGAGGACTGATCAATATAGAGGTATCAGGAGGACTGATCAATATAGAGGTGTCAGGAGGACTGATCAATATAGAAGTGTCAGGAGGACTGATCAATATAGAAGTGTCAGGAGGACTGATCAATATAGAAGTGTCAGGAGGACTGATCAATATAGAAGTGTCAGGAGGATTTATCAATATAGAGGTATCAGGAGGACTGATCAATACAGAAGTGTCAGGAGGATTTATCAATAAAGTGGTGTCAGGAGGACTGATCAATATAGAAGTGTCAGGAGGATTTATCAATATAGAGGTGTCAGGAGGACTGATCAATATAGAAGTGTCAGGAGGACTGATCAATATAGAATGTCAGGAGGACTGATCAATATAAAAGTGTCAGGAGGACTGATCAATATAGAAATGTCAGGAGGACTGATCAATATAGAAGTGTCAGGAGGACTGATCAATATTGAAGTGTCAGGAGGACTGATCAATATAGAATGTCAGGAGGACTGATCAATATAGAAGTGTCAGGAGGACTGATCAATATTGAAGTGTCAGGAGGACTGATCAATATAGAAGTGTCAGGAGGACTGATCAATATAGAAGTGTCAGGAGGACTGATCAATATAGAGGTATCAGGAGGACTGATCAATATAGAGGTGTCAGGAGGACTGATCAATATAGAAGTGTCAGGAGGACTGATCAATATAGAAGTGTCAGGAGGACTGATCAATATAGAGGTGTCAGGAGGACTGATCAATATAGAAGTATCAGGAGGACTGATCAATATAGAAGTGTCAGGAGGACTGATCAATATAGAAGTGTCAGGAGGACTGATCAATATAGAAGTGTCAGGAGGACTGATCAATACAGAAGTGTCAGGAGGATTTATCAATATAGAGGTATCAGGAGGACTGATCAATACAGAAGTGTCAGGAGGATTTATCAATAAAGTGGTGTCAGGAGGACTGATCAATATAGAAGTGTCAGGAGGATTTATCAATATAGAGGTGTCAGGAGGACTGATCAATATAGAAGTGTCAGGAGGACTGATCAATATAGAATGTCAGGAGGACTGATCAATATAGAAGTGTCAGGAGGACTGATCAATATAGAAGTGTCAGGAGGACTGATCAATATAGAAGTGTCAGGAGGACTGATCAATATTGAAGTGTCAGGAGGACTGATCAATATAGAAGTGTCAGGAGGACTGATCAATATAAAAGTGTCAGGAGGACTGATCAATATAGAAGTGTCAGGAGGACTGATCAATATAGAGGTATCAGGAGGACTGATCAATATAGAAGTGTCAGGAGGACTGATCAATATAGAAGTGTCAGGAGGACTGATCAATATAGAGGTATCAGGAGGACTGATCAATATAGAAGTGTCAGGAAGACTGATCAATATAGAGGTATCAGGAGGACTGATCAATATAGAAGTGTCAGGAGGACTGATCAATATTGAAGTGTCAGGAGGACTGATCAATATAAAAGTGTCAGGAGGACTGATCAATATAGAAGTGTCAGGAGGACTGATCAATATAGAGGTATCAGGAGGACTGATCAATATAGAAGTGTCAGGAGGACTGATCAATATAGAATGTCAGGAGGACTGATCAATATAGAAGTGTCAGGAGGACTGATCAATATAGAAGTGTCAGGAGGACTGATCAATATAGAAGTGTCAGGAGGACTGATCAATATAGAAGTGTCAGGAGGACTGATCAATACAGAAGTGTCAGGAGGACTGATCAATATAGAAGTGTCAATCAGACTGGCGGCCTCGACCAATCATAGACGCGGGATTTCTACGTCGATGCTATGCCGGTCTCTGATTGGTCGAGTCCTGGCGGCCTCGACCAATCAGAGAGCCGGGATTTCCAGGACAGACAGACAGACAGACAGAAAGACAGACAGACAGACAGACAGACAGAAAAACCCTTAGGCAATTATATATATAGATACCTGTATGTCATCTCCTCCTCTATATACCTATGTGTCATCTCCTCTTTTATATAGTATATACCTGTATGTCATCTCCTCCTGTATATAGTATATATGTGTGTCATCTCCTCCTGTATATAGTATATACCTGTAAGTCATCTCCTCCTGTATATACCTGTGTCATCTGCTCCTGTATGTAGTATATACCTGTGTGTGTCATCTCCCCTATGTATAGTATATACTTGTGTGTCATCTGCTCCTGTATATAGTATATACCTGTATGTCATCTCCTCCTGTATATAGTATATACAGTGGGGCAAAAAAGTATTTAGTCAGTCAGCAATAGTGCAAGTTCCACCACTTAACCCCTTCATGACCGGGGGATTTTTCGTTTTTCCGTGTTCGTTTTTCGCTCCCCTCCTTCCCAGAGCCATAACTTTTTTATTTTTCCGTCAATTTGGCCATGTGAGGGCTTATTTTTTGCGGGACGAGTTGTACTTTTGAACGACATCATTGGTTTTAGCATGTCGTGTACTAGAAAACGGGAAAAAAATTCCAAGTGCGGTGAAATTGCAAAAAAAGTGCAATCCCACATTGGTTTTTTGTTTGGCTTTTTTGCTAGGTTCACTAAATGCTAAAAATGACCTGCCATTATGATTCTCCAGGTCATTATGAGTTCATCGACACCAAACATGACTAGGTTATTTTTTATCTAAGTGGTGAAAAAGAATTCCAAACTTTGCTAAAAAAAAAAAAAAAATTGCGCCATTTTCCGATACTCGTAGCGTCTCCATTTTTCGTGATCTGGGGTCGGTTGAGGGCTTATTTTTTGCGTGCCGAGATGACGTTTTTAATGATAGCATTTCGGTGCAGATACGTTCTTTTGATCGCCCGTTATTGCATTTTAATGCAATGTCGCGGCGACCAAAAAAACGTAATTCTGGCGTTTCGAGTTTTTTTCCCGCTACGCTGTTTAGCGATCAGGTTAATACTTTTTTTTATTTGATAGATCGGGCAATTCTGAGCGCGGCGATACCAAATATGCGTAGATTTGATATTTTTTTTATTGATTTATTTTGATTGGGGCGAAAGGGGGGTGATTTAAACTTTTATGTTTTTTTTATTTTTTTCACATTTTTTTAAACTTTTTTTTTTGACTTTTGCCATGCTTGAATAGCCTCCATGGGAGGCTAGAAGCAGGCACAGCACGATCGGCTCTGCTACATAGCAGCGATCTGCTGATCGCTGCTATGTAGCAGAATTGCACGTGTGCTGTGAGCGCCGACCACAGGGTGGCGCTCACAGCGACGGGCAATCAGTAACCATAGAGGTCTCAAGGACCTCTATGGCTACAATGGAGACGCATCGCCGACCCCCGGACATGTGACGGGGGTCGGCGATGACGTCATTTCCGGCCGCCCGGCCGGAAGCGGTAGTTGAATGCCGCTGTCTGCGTTTGACAGCGGCATTTAACTAGTTAATAGGTGCGGGCAGATCGCGATTCTGCCCGCGCCTATTACGGGCACATGTCAGCTGTTCAAAACAGCTGACATGTCCCGGCTTTGGTGCGGGCTCACCGCGGAGCCCTGCATCAAAGCAGGGGAGCCGGCATCGGACGGTATAGTACGTCCGATGCCGGTAAGGGGTTAAAAAGATGAGAGGCGTCTGTAATTTACATCATAGGTAGACCTCAACTATGGGAGACAAACTGAGAAAAAAAAATTAAGAAAATCACATTGTCTGTTTTTTTAACATTTTATTTGCATATTATGGTGGAAAATAAGTATTTGGTCAGAAACAAACAATCAAGATTTCTAGCTCTCACAGACCTGTAACTTCTTCTTTAAGAGTCTCCTCTTTCCCAGTGGCGTAGGAAGGGGGGTGCGGGGGGGGCGGTCCGCCCCGGGCGGCACAATGCTGGGGGCGGCCGGCGCTGCAGAAGAAGATTAAAAAAAAAAAAAAAAAAAAAAAAGACGCCCCTTTAAATGTTCGGGCGGCGCCGTCCGCCGCCACGACCAGGGCCATCTCCCCCCACCCCCGGGTCCCGCCCCCGCCCCCGCCCCCCGCTCTATACTCACCTCTCCTGGTTCCTGCGGCGCCGGCAGCTGCAGCCTCCTCTGACTCTGCGACGTCTCAGAGCAGAGGGCGCGATGACGTCACTACTGTGCGCGCCGCTCTGCCTCTCTGTCCTGAGCGTCGCAGAGCCGGAGAGACGCTGACTGCACCGGACCTGCGCTGGGAACGGGAGAGGTGAGGATTTTACTTTTTTTTTTTTCTTTATTTCTGACTGTCTGGGGCTGGGGCAATGCTGGACACACTGGGGCAATACTGGAGACCATGGGGCAGATTGCTGGACACACTGGGGCAATGCTGGAGACCATGGGGCAGAATGCTGGACACACTGGGGCAATACAGGAGACCATGGGGCAGATTGCTGGACACACTGAGGCAATACAGGAGACTATGGGGCAGATTGCTGGACACACTGGGGCAATACAGGAGACCATGGGGCAGATTGCTGGACACACTGGGGCAATACAGGAGACCATGGGGCAGATTGCTGGACACACTGGGGCAATACAGGAGACTATGGGGCAGATTGCTGGACACACTGGGGCAATACTGGAGACCATGGGGCAGAATGCTGGACACACTGGGGCAATACTGGAGACCATGGGGCAGAATGCTGGACACACTGGAGCAATACTGGAGACCATGGGGCAGAATGCTGGACACACTGGGGCAATACTGGAGACCATGGGGCAGATTGCTGGACACACCGGGGCAATACTGGAGACCATGGGGCAGAATGCTGGACACACTGGGGCAATACAGGAGACCATGGGGCAGATTGCTGGACACACTGGGGCAATACTGGAGACCATGGGGCAGAATGCTGGACACACTGGGGCAATACTGGAGACCATGGGGCAGAATGCTGGACACACTGGGGCAATACTGGAGACCATGGGGCAGAATGCTGGACACACTGGGGCAGTACAGGAGACTATGGGGCAGAATGCTGGACACTCTGAATACTGGAGACCATGGGGCAGATCTCAGGACACATTGAGGCAATGCTGGAGACCCTGGGGCAGACTTCTGGACATACTGGGGCAATACTGGAGACCATGGGGCAGATTGCTGGACACACCGGGGCAATACTGGAGACCATGGGGCAGAATGCTGGACACACTGGGGCAATACAGGAGACCATGGGGCAGATTGCTGGACACACTGGGGCAATACTGGAGACCATGGGGCAGAATGCTGGACACACTGGGGCAGTACAGGAGACTATGGGGCAGAATGCTGGACACACTGGGGCAATACTGGAGACCCTGGGGCAGATTGCTGGACACACTGGGGCAATACTGGAGACCCTGGGGCAGATTTCTGGACACATTGAGGCAATGCTGGAGACCCTGGGGCAGACTTCTGGACACACTGGGGCAATGCTGGACACTGGGGCAGATTGCTGGACACACTGGGGGTAATATACTGGACACACTGGGGCAATGCTGGACACTGGGGCAGACTGCTGGACACACTGGGGAAAGGCTGGACACTGGGGCAGATTGCTGGACACACTGAGGGCAGATTGCTGGACACACTGGGGGTAATATGCTGGACATACTGGGGCAGATTGCTGGACACACTGGGGGTAATATGCTGGACACACTGGGGCAGATTGCTGGACAACATGGGGGTAATATGCTGGACACACTGGGGCAGATTGCTGGACAACATGGGGGTAATATGCTGGACACACTGGGGGCAGGACTTGAGGCATGGGCAGAATGTAGATACGGGGCATGATTGGAGACACGGGGCAGGATTGGATCATGGGGCAGGACGGATACGATGGAGGCTGGTGGGGCAGGATGGGGAGATCATATGGGGTAGAATGGCTACTCATGAGGGCAGGATACGACAACATATGGCTGGAGCCAGGAATGAGATAAACGGGGCCAGGGTGGGGAATATTATTACCATAGGGGATAATTAAGGGATATTGTTACTGCAGTGATGTATTTATTTTATTTTTTGAGTATACTGTTTTAAATGGGGGGGCGGTCCTGTTACTGTGCAGAGTGACACTATATCACCTTTTTTTCTTCATGTGGTGTAATGTAGAAGTTGTGAAAAATTAAGTAATGTGTTCTGCAAGCGGAGCTCGAGATAACTGTGTTATTTCCTGCAGAAACGAGTCCTGGCTGGAAGGAATGATGGCGGTCTGTGCTGGATAAAAGATGAAGGACTTCACCTAGAGACGTCACTGGTGAGTCAGTGTTACCTATACACTGACACTATACACTGTATACTATATAGAGGTCCTGTGTATAATGTCACCAGTGATCTCTGTATTACCTCTACACAGACACTGCATACTAAGTACAGATCTCCTGTGAATACTGGCACTTATGGTGATAGTATTGTGGTTTTTTTTTTTATTACTGATCAGTATTGTAGTATTCAGTCACTATGTGGTGGTAATATGTGGTCTGGAAATGGTGCGGTGGTATTTGTCCCTTGTATGTAGTATTATTCGGTCACTATGTGGCCTGGTCATGGTGTGGTGGTATTAAGTCACAGGTGTGGCATGTGGGGGTGACACCATTAGGCCCAGTTTCAGTTCTACAAAACAGGAAAACCATTTTTGGTAACCTTTGTGTGTATTGAGCTGGGGGGGGGGGGGGGGGGGCGCCAAACTCGGGAACAGCCCCGGGCGGCAAAAGCTCTAGCTACGCCTCTGCTCTTTCCTCCACTCATTACCTGTAGTAATGGCACCTGTTTAAACTTGTTATCAGTATAAAAAGACACCTGTGCACACCCTCAAACAGTCTGACTCCAAACTCCACTATGGTGAAGACCAAAGAGCTGTCAAAGGACACCAGAAACAAAATTGTAGCCCTGCACCAGGCTGGGAAGACTGAATCTGCAATAGCCAACCAGCTTGGAGTGAAGAAATCAATAGTGGGAGCAATAATTAGAAAATGGAAGACATACAAGACCACTGATAATCTCCCTCGATCTGGGGCTCCACGCAAAATCCCACCCCGTGGGGTCAGAATGATCACAAGAACGGTGAGCAAAAATCCCAGAACCGCGCAGGGGGACCTAGTGAATGAACTGCAGAGAGCTGGGACCAATGTAACAAGGCCTACCATAAGTAACACACTACGCCACCATGGACTCAGATCCTGCAGTGCCAGACGTGTCCCACTGCTTAAGCCAGTACATGTCCGGGCCCGTCTGAAGTTTGCTAGAGAGCATTTGAATGATCCAGAGGAGTTTTGGGAGAATGTCCTATGGTCTGATGAAACCAAACTGGAACTGTTTGGTAGAAACACAACTTGTCGTGTTTGGAGGAAAAAGAATACTGAGTTGCATCCATCAAACACCATACCTACTGTAAAGCATGGTGGTGGAAACATCATGCTTTGGGGCTGTTTCTCTGCAAAGGGGCCAGGACGACTGATCCGGGTACATGAAAGAATGAATGGGGCCATGTATTGTGAGATTTTGAGTGCAAACCTCCTTCCATCAGCAAGGGAATTGAAGATGAAACGTGGCTTGGTCTTTCAACATGACAATGATCCAAAGCACACTGCCAGGGCAACGAAGGAGTGGCTTCGTAAGATGCATTTCAAGGTCCTGGAGTGGCCTAGCCAGTCTCCAGATCTCAACCCTATAGAAAACCTTTGGAGGGAGTTGAAAGTCCGTGTTGCCAAGCGAAAAGCCAAAAACATCACTGCTCTAGAGGAGATCTGCATGGAGGAATGGGCCAACATACCAACAACAGTGTGTGGCAACCTTGTGAAGACTTACAGAAAACGTTTGACCTCTGTCATTGCCAACAAAGGATATATTACAAAGTATTGAGATGAAATTTGGTTTCTGACCAAATACTTATTTTCCACAATAATATGCAAATAAAATGTTAAAAAAACAGACAATGTGATTTTCTGGATTTTTTTTTCTCAGTTTGTCTCCCATAGTTGAGGTCTACCTATGATGTAAATTACAGACGCCTCTCATCTTTTTAAGTGGTGGAACTTGCACTATTGCTGACTGACTAAATACTTTTTTGCCCCACTGTACCTGTGTCATCTCCCCTGTATATAGTATATATGTGTTTGTCATCTCCCCTGTATATAGTATATACCTGTGTGTCATCTCCTCCTATATATAGTATATATCTGTGTGTCATC
This sequence comes from Ranitomeya imitator, assembly GCF_032444005.1. Classification (NCBI taxonomy): domain Eukaryota; kingdom Metazoa; phylum Chordata; class Amphibia; order Anura; family Dendrobatidae; genus Ranitomeya; species Ranitomeya imitator. The sequence goes on from NC_091282.1 coordinate 527,401,135, forward strand.
TCCTCCTGTATATGGTATATACCTGTGTGTCATCTCCCCTGTATATAGTATATACCTGTGTGTCATCTCCTCCTGTATATAGCATATATCTGTATGTCATTTCCTCCTGTATTAGACCGCGTTCACACGTTATTTGGTCAGTTTTTTTACCTCAGTATTTGTAAGCTAAATTGGCAGCCTGATAAATCCCCAGCCAACAGGAAGCCCTCCCCCCTGGCAGTATATATTAGCTCACACATACACATAATAGACAGGTCATGTGACTGACAGCTGCCGTATTTCCTATATGGTTCAGTTGTTGCTCTTGTAGTTTGTCTGCTTATTAATCAGATTTTTATTTTTGAGGTGAATTTTGCACGTGTGGCGAGTTTTGCCTGAGCCTAGTTTTGCATGTGGCGAGTTTTGCGCGTGGCAAGTTTTGAGCGGCGACTTTTGTGTTTCGACTATTATGTGGCGAGGTTGGTGTATGTGTGGTGAAATGTGTGCTGAGGGTGGTATATGTGTTCAAGCACGTGGTAGTGTGTGGCGCATTTTGTGTGTGTGTGTTCATATCCCCGTGTGTGGTGAGTATCCCATGTCAGGGCCCCACCTTAGCAACTGTACGGTATATACTCTTTGGCGCCATCGCTCTCACTCTTTAAGTCCCCCTTGTTCACATCTGGCAGCTGTCAATTTGCCTCCAACACTTTTCCTTTCACTTTTTCCCCATTATGTAGATAGGGGCAAAATTGTTTGGTGAATTGGAACGTGCGGAGTTAAAATTTCACCTCACAACATAGCCTATGACGCTCTCGGGGTCCAGACGTGTGACTGTGCAAAATTTTGTGGCTGTAGCTGCGACGGTGCAGATGCCAATCCCGGACATACATACATACATACACACACACACACATAGGTACACACACACATTCAGCTTTATATTATATATATATATATATATATATATATGTATATATATATATATATATATATATATATGTGTATTTAATAAGTCTAGGAAAAGAATTAGAACAAGGAATTCAGAAATAAGCATAGGGTTCATAGATTAGGATATTATTGGGTTTAGTACAGTGGAGGGCACTGTAATACAGGAAGTTAGGTGTGATTAGTATAGAAGTAGTTAGGGACAACTATGCAAAAGTCTTCTACTGTGTCAGAATATAATATATTGATATTAAAGAACAAAACAATTGAGAACACCATGGTCTACTGTATGTTCTTTGTTAACATAGGAGGGAAGGAGGGAGGGGAAGTGTAGAAAGCTCACCACGTTGCCAATTTCAAGTCCATATGTCAGCCGGGATCCATCCTGAGGGTGCCGCACCCATTGGTGAACACAGGCAAAAGAAAAGGGAAATCCACCGGCACGTCCAACAGGAGAATAAAATTTACTATTTACTAGAAAAAACTTTAAAACATGATAAAAAATGAAACCTCAGAAACCTGATGCGTCAGGTTTCTGAGGTTTCATTTTTTATCATGTTTTAAAGTTTTTTCTAGTAAATAGTAAATTTTATTCTCCTGTTGGACGTGCCGGTGGATTTCCCTTTTCTTTTATTTTCTTTGTTACTAGCATGAAAGTTTGAATTTTAGCTATTGTATGCAATAAAGAATTTATAGATTTTTACATGTTTTTTATTCCATGTATTTTGCATTTCTTCAGTTCTTTTCTCCTACCACTAGGGATACATAAATAGAAAAATTACAGTGATGGCAGAAACTCAATGATAGGATCTGTTATCCACTTAACAACCGCCCATGCGCCTTTTTACTGCGGCAGTTAAGGGTACTTATTCCTCAGTGCTGCTTTTAACTGTGTTGAGAAAAAAGGTCATAGCGCCCCCCAGCGTCAGAAATTCTCCAGGGTCTCCATTACTGGGGGTAGCTGAGACCCCGGAGAACATACAGTACAGACCGAAAGTTTGGACACACCTCATTTAAAGATTTGTCTGTATTTTCATGGCTATGAAAATTGTACATTCACACTGAAGGCATCAAAACTATGAATTAACACATGTGGAATTATATACTTAACAAAAAAGTGTGAAACAACTGAAAATATGTCTTATATTCTAGGTTCTTCAAAGTAGTCACCTTTTGCATTGATAACTGCTTTGGAGGAGGCAGGAGTGTGGTGATACTGCAGGCCGCAGGCTGGGATGAAGGGGTGTCCGGCAGTGCTTCTGGTGTCTGGCGCTGCTGCCCAGTGATCTGCGGGTGTCTCAGTGCCTGGCAGCGCTGCGGGGGTGTTCGGCGATCCTGCTGTTGTCCGGTGCTCTGCTGGTGTCTTCAGTGCTGCGGGTGCCCGGACGGCACTGCCAAGTGCTGCTGCGGCAGTCTCCGGTGCTGCTGGGGCTCAACCGACATTTTGTGAAAGGCCAGAGCCCCAGCAGTCCCACGATTTCCTGTGCGGTGGACTCTGGGAAAATGGAGAGCGGTGCATGCGCATATGGAGATCTCAGGAGATGAGATTTCAGCGCTGAAATCTCATTTCCCGAGATCTCGGTGCCTAGATCTCCACCTTCTCCTTCGCTGCCCTGCCCGGCAGCCATTCTCCAGGGGCCCACCACACAGGAAACCATGGGACTGCCGGAGTGGGCCCCGGCCATGCACCTGCAGCACTGGAGACATCAGCAGACCATCGGGCAGCAGTGCCGGAGGCACGCAGTAGCACTGCCAGACACCCCCGCAGCGCCGCTGGGCACCGGAGACACCCGCAGAGCACTGGGTAGCAGAGCCAGACAGCCGCAGCTCCGCCAGACACCCCTTCATCCCAGCCTGCAGCAACGGTATCGGTAAGGTGCATTCGCATTGTAAGACGCACCCCCATTTCCCCCCCAAATTTGGGGGGGAAAAAGTGCATCTTATAATCTGAAAAATACGGTATATGTTCACACTTTTAGTCCCTGGCCCTCCTCAACACATCCCCACAGTTACTTTTAACCACCTGCCACGAACCCCTACACGTTTTCACAACCATGATAATCTCATACCCATTCATTCAACCCCCATTCCTCCGGTCCCCCTACCTGCAGCACTATGGAATGCATGCTCTGTCTGCAACAAACTGTCGTATATCCATGACTTCTTTATCACCAACAAACTTTCCTTCCTTGGCATCACTGAAACCTGGCTCACCCCCTCTGACTCAGCCTCTCCTGCTGTACCCTCTTATGGTGGATTCAATCTCTTTCACACCCCTCGCCCCAGCAACAAACGTGGTGGAGGAATTGGCTTGCTCCTGTCCGCTACCTACTCCTTTACCCCAATTCCGCTACCACCCTCCATCCGCACATACTCCCCCTCCAACCTCCAGCTGGCTGTTATCTACCGCCCCCAGATCTAGCTATCTCCACCTTTCTCGACCACTTCCCCACCTGGCTGTTTCATTTCCTTTCTACTGACCTCCCCACTATCATCATGGGTGACTTCAACATTGACACTCCCACCTTAGCTGCCTCTAAACTGTTATCACTGACTGAATCCTTCGGCCTCACTCAATGGTCCTCCGCGGCCACTCACAATGATGGCCACATGCTGGACCTTATCTTCACCCGCCTCTGTCTCCTTACTAATCCCAGTAACTCACCCCTCTCCCTATCTTACTACAACCTACTGACATTCTCTTCCCTCTTCTCTCCTAGTGCGCAACCCCTACTCCACAAACTCACTCACCCTCGCAGAAATCTCAAACACCTGACATTCTCTTCCCTCTTCTCTTCTAGTGCACAACCCCTACTCCATAAACTCACTCACCTTCGCAGAAATCTCAAACACCTCAATTTACACTCACTCTCTGAGTCCCTTCTACCTCATACAGACATAGCTTCCTTACATGATACATATGCTGCTGCCACTTTTTCTAACACCACACTAACATCACAATAACAGCAACACTTAATTCGGCTGCCCCCGTCACGCATGGCAAAACTCGTACAATCAACAGGCAACCCTGGCTGACCAGCCTGTTGTGAATTCCGCTCTTGGGCTCCCTCCGGTGGTTGTAAGTGGCACTTTTGTGAGTTCTGCTCTTGGGCTCCCTCTTGTGGTTTCAAGTGGTATGGCTGCTCCTTGGAGTTAGCTGTCATCAGCTGCCTCCACTTATCGTCTCTTCTGCTCGGCTATTTAGGCCTGGCTCTTTCTTCAGCCAGTGCCACTTGTAAATGGTTCCTGGTTGGATTCACATCTCTTTGGATTTCCCTGTTATCCTGACCAGTTCAGCAAAGCTAAGTTTTTGCTTGTTCTTTTCTGTTCACAGATTGTGGACTTATCCGTTCAGTGCTTTCTATGTTTGTCCAGCGTTATCAGTATGAATTAATTCTGTCTTGCTGGAAGCTCTGGGAAGCAGATTTACCCTCCACACCTTTAGTCAGGTGTGGAGATTTTTTTGTAAACTCTGCGTGGATTTTTGTAGTGTTTTATACTGACCACACAGTATTCCATCCTGTCCTATCTATCAAGCTAGACTGGCCTCCTGTGCTCATCCTGGTTTCATTCTGTGTATGTCTTTTCCCTCTCCACTCACAGTCATTATTTGTGGGGGGCTAATCTATCCTTTGGGGATTTTCTCTGAGGCAAGATAGCTTTCCTGCTTCTATCTTTAGGGGTAGTTAGCTCTTAGGCTGTGACAAGATGCCTAGGGAGAGTTAGGAGCATTCCACGGCTACTTCTAGTGTTGTGTTGAGCTTAGGGACTGCGGTCAGTACAGTTACCACTTCCTTCAAATCTTGTTCCATGTTGCTCCTAGACCACCGCATCATAACAGTACAAGTGGCCTAAAATGAATTAAATGCATCTCAAAAGAAGGAAAAGAAAGTTCTGAACCATTTTTTTTCTGTGCTCTGGTTTGTCTTTTTTTTCCTCTTGATATCTGGGTGGTTCAGGATATATGCTTTGGCATGGATGTTCAGGGTTTGTTTTCTCGTGTGGATCAACTTGCTGCAAGAGTACAGAGTATCCAGGACTATGTTGTCCAGACTCTGGCTTTGGAGCCTAGAATTCCTACTCCTGATTTGTTTTTTGGGGCAGGGGCCGTTTTGTCTCAGAGGGAGTCTGATGGTTCTTTGATGAAACCGTGTGCTTTATTTCCAGAAAGTTTTCGCCTGCGGAACGCAATTATGATGTCGGCAATCGGGAGTTGTTGGCTATGAAGTGGGCGTTTGAGGAGTGGCGACATTGGCTTGAGGGAGCTAAACACCGCGTTGTGGCCCTGACCGATCATAAGAATCTGATTTACCTCAAGTCGGCCAAGCGGCTGAATCCTAGACAGGCTCGATGGTCCCTGTTTTTCTCCCGTTTTGATTTTGTGGTCTCATATCTTCCGGGATCTAAGAATGTTAAGGCTGGTGCCCTCTCTATGAGTTTTTCGACTGATTCTCCTGGAGTCCTTGAGCCGGTTGGCATTCTTAAGGAGGGGGTGATTCTTTCTGCTATCTCCCCTGATTTGCGGCGGGTGCTTCAGGAATTTCAGGCTGATAGGCCTGACCGCTGTCCTGTGGGGAAGCTGTTTGTTCCTGATAGATGGACAAGTAAGGTAATTTCTGAGGTTCATTGTTCAGTGTTGGCTGGTCATCCTGGGATTTTTGGTACCAGAGATTTGGTTGCTAGGACCTTTTGGTGGCCTTCCTTGTCACGCGATGTTTGTCCAGCGTTATCAGTATGAATTAATTCTGTCTTGCTGGAAGCTCTGGGAAGCAGATTTACCCTCCACACCTTTAGTCAGGTGTGGAGATTTTTTTGTAAACTCTGCGTGGATTTTTGTAGTGTTTTATACTGACCACACAATATTCCATCCTGTCCTATCTATCAAGCTAGACTGGCCTCCTGTGCTCATCCTGGTTTCATTCTGTGTATGTCTTTTCCCTCTCCACTCACAGTCATTATTTGTGGGGGGCTAATCTATCCTTTGAGGATTTTCTCTGAGGCAAGATAGCTTTCCTGCTTCTATCTTTAGGGGTAGTTAGCTCTTAGGCTGTGACGAGATGCCTAGGGAGAGTTCGGAGCATTCCACGGCTACTTCTAGTGTTGTGTTGAGCTTAGGGACTGCGGTCAGTACAGTTACCACTTCCTTCAGATCTTGTTCCATGTTGCTCCTAGACCACCGCATCATAACAGTACAAGTGGCCTAAAATGAATTAAATGCATCTCAAAAGAAGGAAAAGAAAGTTCTGAACCATTTTTTTTTCTGTGCTCTGGTTTGTCTTTTTTTTCCTCTTGATATCTGGGTGGTTCAGGATATATGCTTTGGCATGGATGTTCAGGGTTTGTTTTCTCGTGTGGATCAACTTGCTGCAAGAGTACAGAGTATCCAGGACTATGTTGTCCAGACTCCGGCTTTGGAGCCTAGAATTCCTACTCCTGATTTGTTTTTGGGGCAGGGGCCGTTTTGTCTCAGAGGGAGTCTGATGGTTCTTTGATGAAACCGTGTGCTTTAATTCCGGAAAGTTTTCGCCTGCGGAACGCAATTATGATGTCGGCAATCGGGAGTTGTTGGCTATGAAGTGGGCGTTTGAGGAGTGGCGACATTGGCTTGAGGGAGCTAAGCACCGCGTTGTGGTCCTGACCGATCATAAGAATCTGATTTACCTCAAGTCGGCCAAGCGGCTGAATCCTAGACAGGCTCGATGGTCCCTGTTTTTCTCCCGTTTTGATTTTGTGGTCTCATATCTTCCGGGATCTAAGAATGTTAAGGCTGGTGCCCTCTCTATGAGTTTTTCGACTGATTCTCCTGGAGTCCTTGAGCCGGTTGGCATTCTTAAGGAGGGGGTGATTCTTTCTGCTATCTCCCCTGATTTGCGGCGGGTGCTTCAGGAATTTCAGGCTGATAGGCCTGACCGCTGTCCTGTGGGGAAGCTGTTTGTTCCTGATAGATGGACAAGTAAGGTAATTTCTGAGGTTCATTGTTCAGTGTTGGCTGGTCATCCTGGGATTTTTGGTACCAGAGATTTGGTTGCTAGGACCTTTTGGTGGCCTTCCTTGTCACGCGATGTGCATGCTTTTGTGCAGTCCTGTGGGACTTGCGCCCAGGCCAAGCCTTGCTGTTCCCGCGCTAGTGGGTTGCTTTTGCCTTTGCTGGTCCCTGAGAGGCCCTGGATGCATATTTCCATGGATTTTATTTCGGATCTTCCTGTTTCCCAGAAGATGTCTGTTATCTGGGTTGTTTGTGACCGGTTCTCTAAATTGGTCCATCTGGTACCTTTGCCTAAGTTTCCTTCCTCCTCAGGTCTGGTTCCATTATTTTTTCAGCATGTGGTTCGTTTGCATGGCATTCCGGAGAATATTGTGTCTGACAGAGGTTCTCAGTTTGTCTCTAGATTTTGGCGGGCCTTTTGTGCTAGGATGGGCATTGATTTGTCTTTTTCTTCGGCGTTTCATCCTCAGACTAATGGCCAAACTGAGCGAACTAATCAGGCCTTGGAGACCTATTTGAGATGCTTTGTGTCTGCTGATCAGGATGATTGGGTGTCTTTCTTGCCGTTGGCCGAGTTTGCCCTTAATAATCGGGCTAGTTCGGCTACTTTGGTTTCACCTTTCTTTTGTAATTTTGGTTTTCATCCTCGTTTTTCTTCTGGGCAGGTTGAGCCTTCTGATTGTCCTGGTGTTGATTCTGTGGTGGACAGGCTGCAGCAGATTTGGACTCATGTGGTGGACAATTTGACGTTGTCTCAGGAAAGGGCTCAACGTTTTGCTAACCGCCGTCGGTGTGTTGGTCCCCGGCTTCGTGTGGGGGATTTGGTTTGGTTGACTTCTCGTCATGTTCCTATGAAGGTTTATTGGTCTATTGGTCCTTATAAAATTTCTGAAATTATTAATCTGGTGTCTTTTCGTTTGGCTCTTCCAGCCTCTTTTGCCATTCATAATGTTTTCCATAGATCTTTGTTGCGGAGATATGTGGTGCCCGTTGTTCCCTCGGTTGACCCTCCTGCCCTGTTGTTGGTTGAGGGAGAGTTGGAATATGAGGTTGAGAAGATTTTGGATTCTCGTTTTTCGAGGCGGAGGCATCAGTATCTTGTCAAGTGGAAGGGTTATGGCCAGGAGGATAATTCTTGGGTTGTTGCCTCCGATGTCCATGCCACCGATTTGGTTCGTGCTTTTCATTTGGCTCGTCCTGATCGGCCTAGGGGCTCTGGTGAGGGTTCGGTGACCCCTCCTCAAGGGGGGGTACTGTTGTGAATTCCGCTCTTGGGCTCCCTCCGGTGGTTGTAAGTGGCACTTTGTGAGTTCTGCTCTTGGGCTCCCTCTTGTGGTTTCAAGTGGTATGGCTGCTCCTTGGAGTTAGCTGTCATCAGCTGCCTCCACTTATCGTCTCTTCTGCTCGGCTATTTAGGCCTGGCTCTTTCTTCAGCCAGTGCCACTTGTAAATGGTTCCTGGTTGGATTCACATCTCTTTGGATTTCCCTGTTATCCTGACCAGTTCAGCAAAGCTAAGTTTTTGCTTGCGCTTTTCTGTTCACAGATTGTGGACTTATCCGTTCAGTGCTTTCTATGTTTGTCCAGCGTTATCAGTATGAATTCTGTCTTGCTGGAAGCTCTGGGAAGCAGATTTACCCTCCACACCTTTAGTCAGGTGTGGAGATTTTTTTGTAAACTCTGCGTGGATTTTTGTAGTGTTTTATACTGACCGCACAGTGTTCCATCCTGTCCTATCTATCAAGCTAGACTGGCCTCCTGTGCTCATCCTGGTTTCATTCTGTGTATGTCTTTTCCCTCTCCACTCACAGTCATTATTTGTGGGGGGCTAATCTATCCCTTGGGGATTTTCTCTGAGGCAAGATTGCTTTCCTGCTTCTATCTTTAGGGGTAGTTAGCTCTTAGGCTGTGACGAGATGCCTAGGGAGAGTTAGGAGCATTCCACGGCTACTTCTAGTGTTGTGTTGAGCTTAGGGACTGCGGTCAGTACAGTTACCACTTCCTTCAGAGCTTGTTCCATGTTGCTCCTAGACCACCGCATCATAACACCAGCCTGACCAAAGAACCGAGGCGGGCTTCTAGGGTTGCTGAGAGGAGATAGAAGAGATCCCGTTCTGCCAAGCACTTTATCGCACACAAGCAGTCACTTGCCAGCTTCAAGTCCACGCTCACTGCTGCAAAACAAACTTACTTCTCATCTCTCATATCCTCCCTGTCTCACAACCCTAAACAGCTTTTCAACATATTCAATTCTCTACTCCGTCACCCAGCACCTCCTCCCTCTCCTCTAATTTCTGCTGAAGACTTTGCCTCTTTCTTTAAGCAGAAGATTGATAACATCAGAGAAAGCTTTGGCCCGCGGCCCCCAATGCCCCTCCTCTTAATTGCTCAGCCCTCTTGTTCCAAAACCAACTTCTCAACCATGACAGAAGATCAGCTCTCCACCCTTCTGTCAAGATCACATCTCATTACTTGTACTCTTGACCCGCTCCCGACCCACCTCATCCCTAACCTCGTCACAGTCTTCATCCCAAACCTAACTAATCTCTTCAACCTTTCACTTGCAAATGGTGTCTTCCCCTTATCCTTCAAGCATGCCTCTATCACACCCATTCTCAAAAAGCCCTCCCTTGACCCATCCTCTGTGTCTTGCCATCACCCGATATCACGTCTCCCTTATGCCTCAAAACAACTGGAACAGCATGTCCATCTTGAACTATCCTCCCACCTCACCTCCTGCTCCCTCTTTGACCGGTTACAATCTGGCTTCCGACTGCATCACTCCAATGAAACTGCCCTAACTAAAATCACCAATGACCTACTAAACTCCATGGGCAAACAACACTACTCTGTCCTCCTTCTCCTGGACCTGTCTTCTGCCTTTGACACTGTAGACAATTCCCTCTTATTACAGTTTCTCTCATGTCTTGGCATCACAGAATTAGCCCTATCCTGGATCTCGTCATATCTATCAGACGGGACATTCAGTGTCTCTCTCTCCCACACCACCTCCTCACCTCGCCCCCTGTCTGTCGGTGTTCCCCAAGGCTAAGTTCTAGGACCCCTACTCTTCTCTATCTACACCTTCGGCCTGGGACAGCTCATAGAATCCCATGGTTTGCAGTATCATCTCTACGCCGATGACAGGAAAAGGAACCTGAAGACCCACCTCTTCCTACAAGCCTACAACCTGCAGTGATCCTCAGTCTACTGAACCGCTGCATGACCAGCTCTACCCTCTCCTAATGTATACTCACCCTTCCCCTCTATACTGTGAACCCTCGCGGGCAGAGTCATCTCTCCCTCTGTACTTGTGTGTGCCTTGTATTGCTCATGTTTATTGCAATCTTGCCTTGCACAGGCGTGTACTATGGAGGACAGAGAAAGATCTTCAATCCAATATTGCTGCCAGCATGCAGCCAGTGGGTAAGGAAAGGGTGAATCAAACACCCGAAAACCCCGCCCTATGGCTGAAAATTGTTCCCTCCAAATTCAGGTGATAGAATCCCTTTAATTTGTTAAGAAAATGATGTTTTTTGTGGGGGGGTTTTGAGTGTGCAGAGTAACAAATCTTGTTTGAAATTGTTTGCCCACATTTGTAGTAGTATTTTGTAATATGGTATCCACTAGAAAATGATGATTCTGAAAGGGAAAGTAAGTTTTTGACATATCTGTTGGAGTGTACCAAGTTATGCTGAGCACTGTATATAGCACTACACCATAATACTCTAGTGTTAAGCAAAGAGTAAGCCAAATTGTAAAACTATAGCTGTCCACATTTCCACAGATTCTTCACTACCACCCCAACCCAAATCCTCCCATGAATGCCTGTGCCCCACCCTACAAGAAATCTTTTTTGGTGGGGTTGACATAAAACCAGCCTGTTTTAGGCTCTAGGAGTCCCAGAAAATTCCAGGATAGTTGACAACTATGTAAAACGCTCATAAAAAAATTCAACTACATTCACTAAAGTGTGACATGAACTTTCAAGGCAACCCTATGCAATAAGTTTAGAGGACCTCTGTCAGCACAGAATGACTGTTTAAACCAAGTACAGGTGCTTCACAACATGGCCAAATATTTAAGTGCACCTTTCACCTACCTGTTTCTCCCTCTTTCTACCACTCTTCTTTTTTGATTGACAGCTCTGACTTTATGGAGCCAGAGAAGGAAGGAGATAGATGAGGGAAAAAAACAAAAGTAGGCAGTAAGGTGCACTGAACTGTTCTAAAACTTGTCAAAGACTACAAAAAGTTATCTGCGTAGCCTCTGAAAGTGCACAGTGAGGTTACTCCACTGACAGCTCAGCTCCTCCAGGGTATGAACCCTTTCCCACATGCAAAACAAAAAGTGTACTATGGTAGCAGCCCTGTGAATGAAATTTGGCAGTGAAAGTTAGCCCAATTCCAATATTGTTCATGCATGTAATGTTGACAGTTTCCAGTTAAATTTCATATTTTGCATAGGATAGCCAAATATTGCAACAAAGTTTTGAACATGAATTAAACATTATACTTGTGTCAAAAAGGTATGTTAAACCAAAATGTTGCAAGGGCAATGGACGAGATGGTGTGAAAAATCAGGTTATCTCCATAAATAAAGGAATTATTTTTAGACTGATTATGAAAAAGCTAGCTCTCTTGATACTCCTCAAACAGTAATCAGTTTTGCACTCCCCATGTGAAAAAGCAACAGTTTCTCCTATTTGCACTACTCTTATATAAAACACCAGCAAGGCAGACATCTGGCCCAAAAAGTGATAATTTTTGGACTGTTTTTACAATTTTTCTTGAAGCCTTCAAAGTCTGCAGCTGTAGTGTGTATTTAAAACGGCTACTGGTTACCACTGCTTGTCATCAGTTTTCCCCTAGCCAGATAGGTTGAGGTCACTTAGACATTAATAAGGCTGTGTTTGCATTTCAGAACTCAAAAACAGGCTCAATAGACATCTAGAAAAACACACAGCATTAGAAACATTTTTCTGTCAATTTCAGGCTTTTATTGTATTTTAATTCATCACAAATCAAATTCTTTGGGAAAATTAATCAATACTTGTTTGAAATTCTCACCTTTATCCAGGAGGTAAAAGTACCTTATATTTATCTGGTAAGATGTTAAGGTTGCTTATTTGCATGTGTACTATTGATTTATTAAATCAAAATATCACAGTTACTCTTTAAGTTTCTTTTGGGGAAATTGCTTATTGGTGTCCCACCACACGCAGGTTAGAGATTTGTTCTCAAGGTCAACTATGCAGTCCCTTAGTTGCAGTCCCTATACCAGGAGAATGCCAAACTACTGGTGATCTACCTGAATCTCAACCTACAAGAGCAAAACCCTGTTTTTTAGTTCAGTCAGCTGGACGGCATAACACTCAATCTTTTCCTGCAGCTTTCAGAAGGCATCTGCTATTGTAGTTTCTGGTATGGCCCTAACATAAGGCAATAGATCTCTGGCTACCTCTGTCGCCAGCCTTCTGTAGTCCACTGCAGAGGCAATGACACCCACACTTACACTTTGTGACATTGGGCTTTTGTGTGGACTGGGCATCTCTGTGGAGGTCAAAAACAACACTATCTCCTCCCTCATCAGTGATGTGCTTTCATTTTCCCTCACAAAGATTGAACCTTAGGCCCATTATTCAGCAAGTAACAATCCATGAATCTGGACCTTGGTGCTTAAGAAGTCCACAAACAACTTTCTGAACAGTATAATGGTTACAGAATTTGTAGGCAATTTGCTGTGAGATGCTGCAGAGCAGGTGCCACATACATCTTCACAAAGCTAGAACTGGAAGCCCCATACTACCAGTTTTTCACCTACACACCTCAATGCTCTAGCTTAATAGAGTGAGAGAATGCATTATTGTACAGAGTCAGAGTAATGCTATCATGTATTAATTAAATAGGATAAATCAATAACAGTTACAGTATTTTTTTTAATTTCTATCAGATTATGCATGTCATTTCCTCTGCCTGTTCTTTAGAATACCTATTAAAAGGCATCTGCCATATAAAAGAAAAACAAAGAAGTACACATGTAATTCAATTTTCTCTATTATTGTTTGTACAGTTCATTTCAGATCTCGAGATCATCTTTAGTCCTCCATACGAAGGTTCTTTTTAGCCATACGTGTGTATTATCTTCAAGGATCAAGTGTTCTATGCGCGCCACTCAGTATATGAGGGCGAAACAAAGGAAACATGAGGTCTTTTTGGAATCCTGGGGAAATCTTACTCAGGGCGACTATTAATTATAATTTTTCACAATAGAGAGGAGGTAATGGTTTACAGGCACACAGCTATGACACAGTTCTGATCTGGAGTTGATCACAGGTGTTTCAATCAAGCTTCTTTTCACACAGCACAGAATCACTGCTCTCCATGGAATACTTCATCAGCATGTGTGAAAGTCTCTTCACAGATAACTTATCTTGACACAAAAAAGTCTTAACCCAAGCAGAACTGTAATTTCCTCATGCAGTTAGGTGGGCGAGGGGGATGAGTCTGGTGCTGTAGCTCTCACTTCTATCTTGAGGTAATAAAGATGCTCCTTTCTGTCCTGACTGCTTCTATGATTGCAGCAATCACTTCCTTGGAAGAGATGGTCTATACAACATGTCTGATTTCAGTCTGATAGGAGACTCTCTAACACACCATTCTCTTGGATGTCCCTGACACAATAACAAGTTGTCCAGTATTCCCTGGGGCTGAGCTAACCACTACCTTTCTGCTATAACCATTTTAACACCTATATTTGCTGAATTATTCTAAATCAATAGTGCAGCATCTACCTGCCATACAGGTTTAAATACACTGCTCAAAAAATAAGGGGTACAATAAAATCCCACATCCTATTTATCACTGAATGAAATATTCCAGTTGTAAATCTTTAGTTATTACATTGTGGAATGTGTTGAGAACAATAAAACCTAAAACTTATCAACGTAAATCTAACTAATATCCCACGGAGGACTTGATTTGGTATGAGGGTCAAAATCAATGTGGAAAATGAAGTTACAGGCTGATCCAACTTCAGTGGAAATGCCTCAAGACAAGGAACTGATGCTCAGTAGTATGTGTGGCCTCCAGGTGCCTCTAAGACTTCCCTACAATGCCTGGGCATGCTCCTGAGGCGGCGCATGGTCTCCTGGGGGATCTCCTCCCAGACCTGGATGAAACCATCCGCCAACTCCTGGACAGTCTGGAGTGCAACGTGACATTGGTGCAAGACGTAATGTCCCAGATGTGTTCAATTGGATTCAGGTCTGGGGAACGGGCGGGCCAGTCCATAGCTTCAATGCCTTCATCTTGCAGGAACTGCTGACACACTCCAGCCAAATGAGGTCTGGCATTGTACTGCATTAGGAGGAACCCAGGGCCAACCGCACCAGCATATGCTCTCACAAGGGGTCTGAGGATCTCATCTTGGTCCCTAATGGCAGTTAGGCTATCTCTGGTGAGCACATGGAGGGCTGTGCGGCCCTCCAAAGAAATGCCACCCCACACCATTAGTGACCGACAGCCAAACAGGTCATACTAAAGGATGTTGCAGGCAGCAGATCGCTCTCCATGGTGTCTCCAGACTCTGTCACGTCTGTCACATGTGCTCAATGTGAACCCGCTTTCATCTGTGAAGAGCACAGGGCACCAGTGGAGAATTTGCCAATCCTGGTGTTCTGTGGTAAATGCTGAGCATCCTGCACGGTGTTGGGCATTGAGCAAAACCCCATCTGTGGACATCGGGCACTCAGACCATCCTCATGGAGTCAGTTCCTAACCATTTGTGCAGACACATGCACATTTGTGGCCTGCTGGAGGTCATTTTGCAGGGCTCTAGCAGTACTCCTCCTGTTCCTCCTTGCACAAAGGCTGAGGTAGAGGTCCTGCTGCTGGGTTGTTGCCCTCCTATGGCCCCCTCCACATCTCCTGCTGTACTGGTCTGTCTCCTGGCAGCACCTACAGCCTCTGGATATTACACTGACAGACACAGCAAACCTTCTTGCCACAGCTCGCATTAATGTGCCATCCTGGATGAGCTGCACTACCTTAGCCACTTGTGTGGGTTGTAGAGTCAATCTCATGCTACAACGAGTGTGAAAGCACAACCAACACTCAAAAGTGACCAAAACATCAGCCAGAAAGCATTGGTACTGAGATGTGGTCTGTGGCCTCACCTGCAGAACCACTCCTTTATTGAGTGTGTCTTGATTATTGCCAATAATTTCCATCTGTTGTCTATTCCATTTGCACAACAGCATGTGAAATTGATTGTCAAACAGTGTTGCTTCATAAGAGGACAGTTTGATTTCACAGAAGTTTGATTTACTTGGAGTTATATTCTGTTATTTAAGTGTTCCCTTTATTTTTTTGAG
Organism: Ranitomeya imitator; assembly: GCF_032444005.1. NCBI lineage: Eukaryota > Metazoa > Chordata > Amphibia > Anura > Dendrobatidae > Ranitomeya > Ranitomeya imitator. The sequence goes on from NC_091282.1 coordinate 527,416,418, forward strand.
CAGTGTGCATACCTTAAAAAAGGAAAGCAACAATTCACCTACAATTTTTCTGTTCACACTCACTATTTTGGTAGAAAACATAAGTGCCTCAAATACATCTTCCCACTGCAGTGTTTTGAGCAGGCCCAGATTGCTAATCTGCCCTTTCGGGCATTTGCCCGGTGGGTCACAGTGTGCCACCTCTTGGGGGCCACCAGACAGGTTCCAGCTGATGGCCATGGTTATTTTTTAGGCACCTGGTGGTGCAGCATAACTGGGGGCAGGACATGCAGCGTGCGCATAAGGCTGGAGCCATGGCCGGCTTCAGCAATGTGCATGCAGTGGTGAGAAGGGGCAGTGTTGTGAATTCCGTTCTTGGGCTCCCTCCGGTGGTTGTAAATGGCACTTTTGTGAATTCTGCCCTTGGGCTCCCTCTGGTGGTTTTGAGTGGAACTGCTGCTCCTTGGGTTTAGCTTTAGCATCTGCTTTCACTAATCGTCTCTCCTGGCTCTGCTATTTAACCTGGCTCTAGTCTTTAGCCTATGCCACTTGTCAATGTTTTCTGCTGGATTCACATCTCTGCTTGGATTCTCCTGGTTTCCTGACCAGTTCTGCTAAGATAAGTTCTGGCTTTGCTCATTTCAGTCCACATGTTGTGGACTTATTGTTCTGTGCATTCTATTTTTGTCCAGCTTGTCATTATGGATTTTTTCTGTTAGCTGGAAGCTCTGGGAAGCAGATTTACCGTCCACACCTTTATTAAGGTGTGGAGATTTTGTAAGCTCTGTGTGGATTGCTTTGTAGTGTTTTATACTGACCGCACAGTATCCTTTCCTGTCCTGTCTATCAAGCTAGACTGGCCTCCTATGCTAAAATCTGATTTAATCTCTGCGTATGTTATTTTCCCTTCCTCTCACCGTCAATATTTGTGGGGGGCTATCTTTCCTTTGGGGATTTTCTCTGAGGCAAGATAGGTTTCCTGTTTCCATCTTTAGGGGAAGTTAGGTACCGTCACACTAGATGACTTTACAACGAGAACGACAACGATCCGACCATAATTCGATCGCTGGAACGTCGCTGTTTAGGTCGCTGTAGAGATGTCAAACACACCAACTTCCGAACGATGCAGGAGCGATACAGTGACGTAACAGCGACTCACAGATCGTCCTCGCTAGTCGTTTGCTCAATGTCACACAGCAGCGGTGTAACGATCTAACGATGCAAACGTAGCCAGATAGGTGTGTTTCTCCACTGGGAGACACCCAGGATGTGACGTTACGGCGTCCCGGAATATAAACCGCAACTCTACAGCGATTGATTCCATATTGTTGGAGAGCTGCGTCTTCACGGTCTTCTGCCTTTCCAGCGTCCTGTTCGGAACGATCCTTCGCCAGCTACGATCCTCTTCTCCCGTGGACGTTCTGTCTGGAACGCCGTATTCTACTGCAGGCGTCTTCATCGTTTCTTTTCTTGCTCATCAACGGTATGAAATATCTTTCAGTTGTTTGTTTCTTCTGTGTATAGTTATGGCTATGCAGTAATGTTTATCTATGTACATGGTGTAATGATGGATAAAACACCTCCGGCAGCCATCTTGTGCATCTGGCAAGCAGACGCACAAGATGGAGGCATTACTATGCGGTTTGCAAACTCTGTTGCGCTGTCTGCCAATTTTTGCACACACTATATGGAAAGGTAAACCAATTCCCTTGTGTCTGCCTTGGCTTGGCTGGCCCTGGCGTGCTCAGCTAGTAAATAAAAACAGCACACAACTTAAAGGAACAAAATTTTTTTTTGAGAAACTGAACTAAATTTTTTTTTTTTTTATAACAAAACAACATTAACTAAATGACAAGAAAAAAATAAAACAATTAATTACGCCCGCGCGTCAAAAGGTGTCGCAGCGTGCAGCCGTGTTGCTGCACTTGCTGCTGCAGGAGCACTACTGTCCGCTCCAGGAGCGCTACTGTCCGCTCCAGGCGATCTTGCTTGGCCAGCAGCTCTGTCACAGTGTCTGGTTCTGTGGATAGAAGATAGAAGAGGTCCTTTTTTGTCCTGTCCCAGAGGTCATTTTTTTTTGTGTTTTATTAGTCGCTGTCAAATGTGACATCCCACTGATAACCCCTCCCACTGTCTGTATACTTACGGAGAAGGGACGCCTGTTGTCCATCACTGGAGCTGCTGAGCATCCATCCCCTGTCTCGGGCCACAGCTCCCGCAGCTAAAAGGAATCAAAAACATATCTGTTTAACAATTGAACTCGCTGTGGGGAACCGCTCGCAGTTATCGTCACTTACGAATGCTCGCCTCTGGGGAGAATGACACCGAGCCGGGGGAGGAAGATGGGTAGCGGAAGGGCGGTGTTGTGGCCTGCGGTGGGGTTACTCCATCTGTAATGTATACAATATTTCAGCTCACCTCTTATGTCCCATATGCCGTTATAATTTTGAAATGAATGATGTTTAACTTACGTGACGGTCCAGCTTGTGGGCTGCTCCTGCTGCTGGAAGATGTGGGAGAGGATAGTATCCTCTGTTGCCGGCGGCATCTCTCTACACAAAAATAAAAGAAACGCCATGTTTTGACAACAAAAGTACAGAGCTGTAGACATCACAATAAAAATAGACAACATTGACAGCAAAAGTTAGGAGCCTATAGAAATTCGACTGCATCTGTAATGTATTCTATATTTCCGCTCCCCTGTAATGTCCCATATGCAGTTATAAAATTGAAATGAATGATGGTTAACTTACGTGACGGTCCAGGCTGTGGGCTGCTGCTGCTGCTGGCCGCTGTGGTGGAGGCTAGTGCCCTCTGTTGCCGGCGGCGTCTCTCTACACAAAAAAAAAAAAAAGAAACGCCATGTTTTGACAACAAAAGTACAGAGGTGTAGACATCACAATAAAAATAGACAACATTGACAGCAAAAGTTAGGAGCCTATAGAAATTCGACTGCATCTGTAATGTAGTCTATATTTCCGCTCCCCTGTAATGTCCCGTATGCAGTTATAAAATTGAAATGAATGATGGTTAACTTACGTGACGGTCCAGGCTGTGGGCTGCTGCTGCTGGCCGCTGTGGTGGAGGCTAGTGCCCTCTGTTGCCGGCGGCGTCTCTCTACACAAAAAAAAACAAAAAAAACGCCATGTTTTGACAACAAAAGTACAGAGCTGTAGACAAAAAAAAAAAACAAAAAAGAGGCCATTTGCGGGAAGGAGTAAAAATCAATTTTGACAAGCAAAATGTAAGTACATATATAGAACATAGGAAGCGCCTCACGGCAGTGCGCGTCTCCTGTTTCCCCCTACTGGCAGTGCGAGCAGGGTTGCCAACCTCCTCGTAATGATTTCAGGACAATCTAGATAACAATTGCGGACATCCCTATAAATTAAATATGGGGGTGGAGATTATGGAACCCATGACCTGACCATTTTTTAACCGACTACGCATTTTTGCGCTTGGACAATACGGAAATTTGAAAAAAAAATGTCATTTTTTCCTAGGAAGTCCCGGACAAGTTGGCAACCACGGGCACGAGTCTCCCAATTCCCCCCGCCCGGTGCCATGCGTCTCCCAATTACACCATACTGGTACTTGCCTTGCTTTGTCTCCGCTCGCAACTGTGCCAGATGAAGTGGCTGCTTATAGCGCAGGTCGGCCCACTTTTTGCGCAGTTGCAGCGCACTGCGGCGGATGCTGAACCTCCTCTCCATCATAAGTGCAATGCGGCCCAGCACTGCATTCTTGTGTAAATTGGGGTGGGCAGGACGGGTCTTCCGTCCCTCATAGTCGAGGGCATCCATCCTGTCCACAAAAAAAACGCACCTCGGCCTGCCCCAGAGGAGCACAGCGCTGTCTCGCCGCCATTTTACAAAGATAGACGCTGTACGGCACCGCCTAACCACGCCCAGAGGAGGTCCTAGCTGCCGCGCGATCTGCATCGCTATAGCGTCTCTGATTATGCACAGCGTCGCGGTTGTGACGCCGGCTCCAGACATCCCTTTTTGGCGTTCCCGTTACCAAGCCACAGCGCTCATTGTCTTGGTTTCAGTGTTGCAGTAGCTTGTATAGTAATTTAGGGGTATCAATGAGGTGCGGCTGTAGTGTTAAATGCTGCTTATTAGCCATGTATATATAATTTTCCATTAAATCCTACGTTCACATTTCTGTTGAGCAGGGCAGCGTCTGAGACGCAACGCTGAACACAAATATGAGCACATGCCCAACGCCGCTTTTTGTGACACATGCATTAACTTTTCCATGGTTTTAGGAGCAGAAAAAAAAAAGGATCATGCATCGTCCTCTGTGCCCTGACGCATGTGACGCATGATTCACAAAACGATAGGCCAACACATGTTAATGCAGCCCCCAGGTAAAATATAGTGGCGCATGACTAATGCATTGCCGTGGCTGCGCCGAACAAAACGCTAATGTGAACTTTGCCTTATAAGCAAAAAAAAACAATGTGTGAACACTATGTTACAGTATTGGATGTCTTGTGTCACTTTAGCAAATCATATGTACTAATTATTTTTTATTTTGCTTTTTCAAGTTGCCATGTCTCTTTCGGATGTACCTGCGATTGTAGCGGCTGCATTGCTGTTAGAAGCTCAGAACCAGCTGGAGGCTCAAGCGCGAAACACTCGTGCAAAGCGACAGCGCCGCATGTGGACCAGACAGTGGCTGCAGAAGAGGAATCAATTGTCCCATATGGGCCTAATAAGGGAACTGCAGGAGAACAACCCGCATGATTTCAAGAACTACCTGAGAATGTCGGAGGATTCATTTAATGTCCTACTTGCAGCTGTGGAAACTTATATTAGGCGGCAAAATACAAGGATGCGAGCTGCTGTCCCTGTGCGGTTCCTGGCGACTGGCAGGTCTATGCAAGACTTGCATTACTGCGCTGCGATTTCCCGAACCCTACTCAGCGTCATCATTCCGGAGACATGTAAAGCAATTATCTCTGCTTTACACCACAATTACATGCCTTTCCCGGAGACCCCGGATGATTGGAAAGAGATTTCCCAGGGATTTCATGAGCAATGGCAGTTCCCTAATTGCGGTGGGGCCTTGGATGGGAAACATGTCCGCATCACCCAACCACCACACTCCGGCTCCTTTTATTATAACTATAAGGGATATTTCAGCGTTATTCTGATGGCCCTCGTTAATGCGAACTACGATTTTATAAGTGTGTCTGTAGGGATCAACGGGAGATTATCTGATGGCGGAGTTTTGGAGCTAACCGATTTTGGGGACCGCTTGAAAGAAAACAAACTGGCCTTGCCGCCCAACAGTGACACTACTGGAAGCATGAACTTTGTGTTTGTCGGAGATGAGGCGTTCCCACTGCATCCCAACCTTTTGAAGCCCTTCTCCCAGAAGACTCTGACACCTGAGCTGCGCATTTTTAATTACCGACTTTCCAGAGCTAGACGCGTTGTGAAGAATGCGTTTGGAATCATGGCAAACTGATTTCGTGTTTTCCACACTGCAATGAACATGAAACTATCGTCTATTGACTCTGTAGTGCTTGCTTGTTGCGTCCTCCACAACTTTCTGCGCCGCCGTGATGCCACTGCATACAGCCCTCCACATTATGTTGACTCTGTTGACCCTGCAAACGGAGATGTAACCCAGGGCGAATGGCGTCTAGACGAGCACAGGGTTTCTGGCCTGGAAAGTCTGGGATCCGGAAGGAACTATGATGACGCGACAAATAGCAGGGAAAAGTACTGTGACTTTTTCAATGGTCCAGGGGCTGTCTCATGGCAGCACCAACAATAGTAGCGCAACTGTAGACATATCTTTTACCATTTATTATGGATTACATTTGTTTTTGTTCATCCGCTCTCGTGTACCATTCTTTGTATAACCCATCCAATTACTTTGTCAAGTAACAATGTCAACATAACGATATATCTATTTATGTACATTCTCTTGTTCTTTTTATTCCATTCCAATAAAAATATCTAACTATGCAAATACTCTACTTCTGTATCAAACATATGAACCATGGGAGTCAACAACCTCCTCTGCCCTAGCGCTTTCATGATGTGTGTGTGTGGGTGTGTGTGTGTGTGTGTGTGTATGTATGTATGTATGTATGTATGTGTGTGTGTGTGTGTGTGTGTGTGTGTGTGTGTGTGTGTGTATATATGTATGTATATGTATGTATATGTATGTATATATATATATATATATACACATATATACATACACATATATACATAGATGTATATTTATATATATTTAGATGTATAGATGTGTGTGTACGTATATATATATATATAGATAGATGTGTGTCTATATATATATATATATAGAGAGAGAGAGAGAGAGAGATAGCTTTATATCAAAATAGATATAGATATATATAAAAATATATATTGATAGATTATATATATATTTATATATATATATTTATTTTATTTATATATATATATATATATATTATTTACATATATATATATATATATATCCCGATTATAACGCATTAGGTATTGTACAGTATGCATGTCCACTTTGCATATTGCCCACCCACATAGTATTTTGCCCAGCCACAGAGCCACGTAGTATGGAGACAAATTAAAAAAATATAGATATTTTATTAGTTTTTACATGACATTTTCACTGTTGATGTTCCATAGGGGATTACGGAGTAGGGGAGGGAGAAATTGGACTTGTTTATTAACATATAAATATATTAGTATACTCACCTTCCGACGTCCCGTTGAAGTAGTGCTATACTCACCCTACGCCGCATTTCCCTGGGACCGTAAGCTGCCGCTTGCAATGGAGCGGTCCTGGGAGTGGGAAAGGCGACGGAGGGTGAGTATAGCAGGTGTGATAGCCTTTTTTTTTTTTTTTTTATTTCACATGACATTTTCACTGTTGATGATCCATAGGGGATTACGGAGTAGGGGAGGGAGAAATTGGACTTGTTTATTAACATATAAATATATTAGTATACTCACCTTCTGAAGTCCCGTTGAAGTAGTGCTATACTCACCCTACGCCGCCTTTCCCTGGGACCGTAAGCTGCCGCTTGCAATGGAGCGGTCCTGGGAGTGGGAAAGGCGACGGAGGGTGAGTATAGCAGGTGTGATAGCCTTTTTTTTTTTTTTTTTTTTTTTATTTCACATGACATTTTCACTGTTGATGATCCATAGGGGATTACGGAGTAGGGGAGGGAGAAATTGGACTTGTTTATTAACATATAAATATATTAGTATACTCACCTTCCGAAGTCCCGTTGAAGTAGTGCTATACTCACCCTACTCCGCCTTTCCCTGGGACCGTAAGCTGCCGCTTGCAATGGAGCGGTCCTGGGAGTGGGAAAGGCGACGGAGGGTGAGTATAGCAGGTGTGATAGCCTTTTTTTTTTTTTTTTTTTTACATTAAGTTTTTTAAAACTATTGATGCTGCATAGGCACAGGGATTAATGACCGGGCGTCAGGCCAATGACTGCAGGGCAGTAGGCAGAGTGGATTATGGAGCTTATAAAACTGAAGTCTCTATTGTTTTCAAGACAAGATCCCTACAAATTTTGATAGTAGGTGTCCATCTCGCTGTACTGGTGCGTGGCCGTAGGAGGTCCTTGTGAAAAGTCTGCAAAAGAAGGGGGTGCAGGTGGTGTCCCGAACTGAGAATGATGTGGGCCTGGTCTGCGGACAGGAGTGCTGTGCATGGGCTCCTGTGGTGGTCCCAAATAAAACTGGCTACTGGGCTGACGATCGCTGATGTTCAACATAGATGTGCCGCTCAGTTTTCCAGCGGCTGCCGCGTTCAGAACGTCAAACATCAATCTCTCCGCGTGAGATCGTTGGATAACGTCCAATTTGTTTAACCGTTCCTCAACCAAGGTTGGGAATGCGGAGAGCTGGGTTGCGGCATGCTTGGACAAGATGTTGTTAGCCATTGCCAGGAGATCCACAGGTGTCCCCGCTGTCGACTTTCTTTTGCGAGATGGCCGCTGTGGACGTGTCTGCTCCTCGAGACACGGGCTTCTGGAGGACTGATGGGACTGGACATCGTTCCCTTCTGGTCTTTCCCGCTGTTGCAGAGGCACCTGCGATTCAAGGAAAAAGAAAAAATTAAAAGTCAATAACATACAAACAACTCAGCCCTAGAGAGCCCCACCTCCCCAACACCTCTATTCCTGTTCATGGGAAGCTATGAGGAACTAGGTAGCAAACCACAGGGGTTACAGAGCTTTCAGAGCTGGGCTGAACTACATTGGCCAGCAATACTGTACGTACAAATGTGCGGAAGACACAATATGTAAATGTATTTATCTTTATGTTATAGACTTTGGAAATTATAAAAAATGCATTTAAAGGAGGGGAAGGACTGTTTGGACATACTTCTCAGAACAGGAAGTGACAACTGTTATTAACAGGGGGATTAAACATGAAAAATGTGAATCATTATTATTGGACACCATGCAGTCTCATAAACCTACAAGACACACGGCATGCTACTAGAAGGGAAGCTAGGGGGTACTTACATGCTCGTCCGGAGACTCGGGCAGGTTCTCTTCAGGCGATGGTGCACAAATGCTTGTGACAGTCTGGCACGGGCGAGGGATTTCCTGGTCCCGAGTGAACGCCAGCAGGTCATAGTACCACAACTTGGGCACATAGACGTCGTCAGTTCCGGCCCCAGACTTCAGCGACTTTTCCACCTTGTTCAACTCTTTTTTGTAGACTGTGCGGAGAGCCTGGATCTTTTTACGCACAATGTGTTCATCCACCGTCTCAGTGGGATGATGCTCCTTGTAGATGGCCACCAGCTTCTCATACGCATCTTTCATTTTGTAGCGGTTGCTGTAATCCGCCGATTTTATCTTCCACAAGCAGGGCAGGGAGCGGTACATCTCTATGAGTGCCCGAACACAGTCTTGTTCATTGGCAGACATCTGAAAAAAAAAAAAAAAAAATGAAGCAACAGCAAGCAAGAAAGTTGTGGCCCCTGTGCCTTTCCTAATGTGAGCAGCCTTTTCTTGTATGGGATGGGCCGTGCGCTATTTCCTTTTGGTAGCCACCATTTTAGGGATGGGATTGTCCGTGTGCTTTTTTCCTATTGTTAGCACCAATTTTGGGGCTTGAAAATGGCAGATGAAAACAACAGATATACTTACTATGAAAGATCTAATAAGAACGCTGCTGAGTTCAAGATCTCCAAACAGGTCGCTCACAAGAAGCTACAGAACGAAGACGATGCAGAGGTCTCGATTTACAACCACGACGCTCACGAGATGTTGAATCAATACGGAGCAGAATTCTAGATCTCCAAACAAGACGCTCACGAGAGGTTATAGAACGAAGACGGTGCAAAGATCTTGATTTCCAACCAGTACGCTTATGATATGGAGAATGAACACGATGCAGAGTTTTGGATTTCCAACCTATTGCAAGATGCTCGTAGTTGAAGTACGCACAAGTGATTGAAAAGGAGTTGACTCAAGGTTTTTATATCGGAACCTAGCTATAGAACTTACCTACAGATGATCCCGCTGTGGCCTATCACAGTTCACAGGGAGACATCACACCCACTCCATTTGTAATGTAATGTATAACGTTATGGCGTCACCTTTTTTGTAATGTAATAATGTAATATAAAAGCCTTTCTTTTTGTAATGGCTGTTGTAATCCCCATGCAGGCTGTGGTGACAGATGGCATCTCCTTTTGTAAAGTCATGTTATGACGTCACCTTTTTTAACCCCTTAGTGACAGAGCCAATTTGGTACTTAATGACCAGGCCAATTTTTGCAATTCTGACCACTGTAAATTTATGAGGTTAGAACTCTGGAACGCTTCAACTGATCCTGCTGATTCTGAGATTGTTCTTTCATGACATATTGTACTTCATGTTAGTGGTAACATTTCTTCGATATTACTTGCGATTATTTATGAAAAAACGGAAATATGGCGAAAATTTTTAAAATTTAGCAATTTTCAAACTTTGTATTTTTATGCCCTTAAATCAGAGAGATATGTCACGAAAAATAGTTAATAAATAACATTTCCCACATGTCTACTTTACATGAGCACAATTTTGGAAACAACATTTTTTTTTGTTAGGGAGTTATAAGGGTTAAAAGTTGACCAGCAATTTCTCATTTTTACAACACCATTTTTTTTTAGGGACCACATCACATTTGAAGTCATTTTGAGGGGTCTATATGATAGAAAATAATGAAGTGTGACACCATTCTAAAAACTACACCCCTCAAGGTTCTCAAAACCACATTCAAGAAGTTTATTAACCCTTTACGTGCTTCACAGGAACTGAAACAATGTGGAAGGAAAAAATGAACATTTAACTTTTTTTTGCAAACATCTTAATTCAGAACCATTTTTTTTATTTTCACAAGTGTAAAAACAGAAATGTAACCATAAATTTTGTTATGCAATTTCTCCTGAATACGCCAATACCCCATATGTGGGGGTAAACCACTTTTTGGGCGCACCGCAGAACTTAGAAGTGAAGGAGCGCCGTTTGACTTTTTCAATGCAGAATTGGCTGGAATTGAGATCGGATGCCATGTCATGTTTAGAGAGCCCCTGATGTGCCTAAACAGTGGAAACTCCCCACAAGTGACACCATTTTGGAAACTAGACCCCTTAAGGAACTTATCTAGATGTGTGGTGAGCACCTTGAACCCCCAAGTGCTTCACAGAAGATTATAACGTAGAGCCGTGAAAATAAAAAAATCGCTTTTGTTTACACAAATATAATCTTTTTGCCCACAAATTTTTATTTTCACAAGGGTAACAGGAGAAATTAGACCACAAAAGTTGTTGTGCAATTTCTCCTGAGTACGCTGATACCCAATATGTGGGGGTAAACCACTGTTAGGGCGCACCGCAGAGCTTGGAAGAGAAGGAGTGCCGTTTTACTTTTTCAATGTAGAATTGGCTGGAATTGAGATTGGACGCCATGTCGCGTTTGGAGAGCCCGTGATGTGCCTAAACAGTGGAAACCCCCCACAAGTGACACCATTTTGGAAACTAGACCCCTTAAGGAACTTATCTAGATGTGTGGCGAGCACTTTGAACCCCCATGTGCTTCACAGAAGTTTATAACGTAGAGCCGTGAAAAAAAAATTGCATTTTTTCTACAAAAATGATCTTTTTGCCCACAAATTTTTATTTTCACAAGGGTAACAGGAGAAATTAGACCACTAAAGTTGTTGTGCGATTTCTCCTGAGTACGTCGATACCCAATATGTGGGGGTAAACCACTGTTTGGGCGCACCGCAGAGCTTGGAAGAGAAAGAGTGCCGTTTTACTTTTTCAATGTAGAATTGAGATCGGACGCCATGTCGCGTTTGCAGAGCCCCTGATGTGCCTAAACAGTAGAAATCCCCCACAAGTGACCCCATTTTGGAAACTAGACCCCCCATGGAACTTATCTAGATGTGTGGTGAGAACCTTGAATGCCCAAGTGCTTCACAGAAGTTTATAATGCAGAGCCGTGAAAATAAAAAATATTTTTTTTTCCACAAAAAAGATTTTTTAGCCCCCAAGTTTTTATTTTCACAAGGGTAACAAGAGAAATTGGACCCCAAAAGTTGTTGTCCAATTTGTCCTGAGTATGCTGGTACCCCATATGTGGGGGTAAACCACTGTTTGGGCGCACGGCAGAGCTCGGAAGGAAGGAGCGCCGTTTTGGAATGCAGACTTTGATAGAATGGTCTGCGGGTATTATGTTGCGTTTGCAGAGCCCCTGATGTACCTAACCAGTAGAAACCCTCCACAAGTGACCCCGTTTTGGAAACTAGACCCCCCAAGGAACTTATCTAGATGTGTGGTGAGAACTTTGAATGCCCAAGTGCTTCACAGAAGTTTAGAATGCAGAGTCGTGAAAATAAAAAATATTTTTTTTTCCACAAAAAAGATATTGTAGCCCCCAAGTTTTTATTTTCACAAGGGTAACAAGAGAAATTGGACTGCAATAGTTGTTGTCCAATTTATCCCGAGTACGCTGATGCGCCATATGTGGGGGTAAACCACTGTTTGGGCGCACGGCAGAGCTCGGAAGGGAAGGAGCGCCTTTTTGGAATGCAGACTTTGATAGAATGGTCTGTGGGCATTATGTTGCGATTGCAGAGCCCCTGATGTACCTAAACTGTAGTAACCCCCCACAAGTGACCCCATTTTGGAAACTAGACCCCCCAAGGAACTTATCTAGATGTGTGGTGAGAACTTTGAATGCCCAAGTGCTTCACAGAAGTTTAGAATGCAGAGCCGTGAAAATAAAAAATATTTTTTTTTTCACAAAAAAGATATTGTAGCCCCCAAGTTTTTATTTTCACAAGGGTAACAAGAGAAATTGGACCCCAGAAGTTGTTGTCCAATTTATCCCGAGTACGCTGATGCCCCATATGTGGGGGTAAACCACTGTTTGGGCGCACGGCAGAGCTCGGAAGGGAAGGAGTGCCTTTTTGGAATGCAGACTTTGATAGAATGGTCTGTGGGCATTATGTTGCGATTGCAGAGCCCCTGATGTACCTAAACTGTAGTAACCCCCCACAAGTGACCACATTTTGGAAACTAGACCCCCCAAGGAACTTATCTACATGTGTGGTGAGAACTTTGAATGCCCAAGTGCTTCACAGAAGTTTAGAATGCAGAGTCGTGAAAATAAAAAATATTTTTTTTTTCACAAAAAAGATATTGTAGCCCCCAAGTTTTTATTTTCACAAGGGTAACAAGAGAAATTGGACCCCAGAAGTTGTTGTCCAATTTATCCCGAGTACGCTGATGCCCCATATGTGGGGGTAACCCACTGTTTGGGCGCACGGCAGAGCTCAGAAGCGAGGGAGCACCATTTGACTTTTTGAGCGCAAAATTGGCTGTCGTGTTTGGAGACCCCCTGATATACCTAAACAGTGGAAACCCCCCAATTCTAGCTCCAACCCTAACCCCAACACACCCCTAACCCTAATCCCAACCTGATCCATAATCCTAATCACTAACCCTAACCATAATCACAACCCTTACCCCAAAACAACCCTAATGTCAACCCTAACCATAACACTAATCAAAACCCTAAATCCAACACACCCCTAATCCTAATCTCAACCCTAACCTCAAACCTAACCCTAATCCCAATACACCCCTAATCACAACCCTAACCTTAACCCTAATCCCAAACCTAACCCTAATCCCAAGCGTAACCCTAATGCCAACCCTAACCCTAATACCAACCCTAATCCAAACCCTAACCCTAATCCCAGCTCTAACCCTAACTTTAGCCCCAACCCTAGCCCTAACTTTAGCCCCAACCCTAACGCTAGCCCTAAGGCTACTTTCACACTTGCGTTGTTTGGCATTCCGTCGCAATCCGTCGTTTTGGACAAGAAATGGATCCTGCAAATGTGCCCGCAGGATGCGTTTTTTGCCCATAGACTTGTATTGCCGATGGATTGTGACGGATGGCCACACGTCGCGTCCGTCGTGCACTGGATCAGTTGTGTTTTGGCGGACCGTCAGCACAAAAAAACGTTCAATGAAACGTTTTTTTGTACGTTGCATCCGCCATTTCTGACCGCGCATGCGTGGCCGTAACTCCGCCCCCTCCTCCCCAGGACATAGATTGGGCAGCGGATGCGTTGAAAAACTACAGCTGCTGCCCACGTTGTGCACAATTTTCACAACGTGCGTCGGTATGTCGGGCCGACGCATTGCGACGGCCCCGTACCGACGTAAGTGTGAAAGAAGCCTTACCCTAAATTTAGCCCCAACCCTAACCCTAAATTTAGCCCCAACCCTAACCCTAAATTTAGCCCCAACCCTTGCCCTAACCCTAGCCCTAACCCTAGCCCTAACCCTAGCCCTAACCCTAACCCTAGCCCCAACCCTACCCCTAACCCTACCCCTAACCCTACCCCTACCCCTACCCCTAACCCTAACCCTACCCCTAACCCTACCCCTACCCCTAACCCTACCCCTAACCCTAACCCTACCCCTAACCCTAACCCTACCCCTACCCCTAACCCTACCCCTAACCCTAACCCTACCCCTAACCCTAACCCTACCCCTAACCCTAATTTTAGCCCCAACTGCTGTTCTCCTGCCGGCCGGCAGATGGAGACAGATGGCGGGCGCACTGGGCATGCGCCCGCCATTTTCTTCTGCCGGCGGCCAGGAGGAGCAGCAAGAGGATCCAGGGACACAGGTGAGTATTGTAGGGTCCCCGAATCCCCCTATTTCTCTGTCCTCTGATGTGCGATCACATCAGAGGACAGAGAATTACGCGAGACCCCAAAGATTCTCGCGGGGCCGGCCGGCGGGCGCATTGCGCATGCGCCCGCCATTTTGAAGATGGCGGCGCCCACCGGGAGACACGAGGAGCATCGGGGGAGATAGGTGAGTATTGGGGGGCCACCTGGGACCCCTTTTCTCTGTCCTCCGATGTGCGATCACATCGGAGGACAGAGAAATTAAAAAGAGATTGCGGTTTGTTTGTTTTTTGCGATCGCCGGTAAACGGTTAATTACCGGCAATCGCAAATGCGGGGTGGGTTAAAAAAAACCCGAATCATGTTCTCTGGGGTCTCGGCTACCCCCGGCAGCCGAGACCCCGGAGAAAATCGGCCTCTGGGGGGCGCTATTCACTTTTTCCACTGTGGTTTAAGTACCCTTAGCGGCCGCCGTTAAAAGGCGTATCGGCGGTCGCTAAGGGGTTAATTATTATTATTATTATTATTTATTGTTATAGCGCCATTTATTCCATGGCGCTTTACATGTGAGGAGGGGTATACATAATGAGAACAAGTACAATAATCTTAAACAATACAAGTCATAACTGGTACAGGAGGAATGAGGACAATCTACAAGGGATGGGTGAGAATACAGTAGGTGAGGGTAGAGATGGTCATGCAGCGGTTTGGTCGATCGGTGGTAGCTGCAGGTTAATGTAGTTATGTCCTCTCCTTTGTCATTGTAATGTATTGTAAAGACTCCCTTTATGTAATAATGTACACACCACATCCCAGGCTATTGCGACACATGGCATCTCCTTTTGTAAAGTCATGTTATGACGTCACCTTTTTTAATGTAATAATGTAATGTAAAGGCGTCTCCTTTTGTAATTGTTATGTATTGTAAATACCCCCTTTATGAATGTACACACCACCTCCCGGGCTATCGGGACAGAGGGAGTCTCCTTTTGTAATGAAATGTAGCGTAATAGCGTATCCTTTTTTTTTATTTAATGTAATACTTTATCACTGTGCGGTTCCCTATCCTTTGTAATTGCATATTTTATTGTATTAATCAGTCTATATGTATTGGACTTAGGCTATCATAGTATGGTACGTTTATGTGATCATGGTAAATTGATATTTTTCAAGTGCACTTTTAAAATGAAAATCTATTACGGGCGTCACTGCAATGTATTGTAAAGGCGTCTCCTTTTCTAATGTACAACGCCTATCTGGCTAGAGCAAGACGCTGCGACGGCCCCTATGATCGTTGCTGGCGTCGTTGCTTTTGATGTCAAACACGACGATACACGCCAATCGAACGACCAAATAAAGTTCTGAACTTTCAGAGCCGACCCACGATATCACAGCGGGATCCAGATCGCTGCTGCGTGTCAAACACAACGATATCGCTAACCAGGACGCTGCTACGTCACAGATCGTTGTCGTTCTCGTTGTAAAGTCGTCTAGTGTGACGGTACCTTTAGATCTTAGGCTGTGCCGAGGGGTCTAGGGAGCATCAGGTACCCCCCACGGCTATTTCTAGTTGCGCTGCTAGGTTCAGGGTCTGCAGTCAGTACAGATACCACCTCCTTCAGAGCTTGTCTCATGTTGTCTCATGTTGTTCCTAAACCACCAGATCATAACAGGGCAGCTCCTGGCATTCAACTAAAAGAAGAGGAGGGTGCGTTGCTTACATAGTGATCACATGCAGCATCCTCCTCTTATCTGTGTGCAAATCTCTCCTGATGTCCAATCAGCCAGGACCAGGAGGAGGAGGGTCATCAGCACGCAGAGCAGCAGCACAAGGTGAGATATTTGCCCTGTGTGCCAACTGCCCTGCACACTCCAGGTAACCCCTCCAGCTGCCCATCTCAGCTTTTGCTGTGCTGAGATAAGTAGCAGGGGGAATTTGACAAATGATAAATTAACCCCTTCATGACCCAGCCTATTTTGACCTTAACCCCTTCCCGACCTGTGACACAGCGTATGCGTCATGAAAGTCGGTGCCAATCCGACCTGTGACGCATATGCTGTGTCACAGAAAGATCGCGTCCCTGCAGATCGGGTGAAAGGGTTAACTCCCATTTCACCCGGCCTGCAGGGACAGGGGGAGTGGTAGTTTAGCCCAGGGGGGGTGGCTTCACCCCCCCCCCCGTGGCTACGATCGCTCTGATTGGCTGTTGAAAGTGAAACTGCCAATCAGAGCGATTTGTAATATTTCACCTAAAAAACTGGTGAAATATTACAATCCAGCCATGGCGGATGCTGCAATATCATCGGCCATGGCTGGAAACACTTATGTGCACCCACCCCACCCCACCGATCGCCCCCCCAGCCCCCCGATCTGTGGTCCGCTCCCCTCCGTCCTGTGCTCCGCTCCCCCGTCCTCCTGTCCGCTCCCCCCGTGCTCCAATCACACCCCCCGTGCTCTTTAGGGTTCGGGATGTGCACACGTATTCTGGTCCTCTGCGGATTTTTCCGCAGAGGATTTGATAAATCCGCAGGGCTAAACCGCTGTGGATTTATCGCGGATTTACCGCGGTTTTTCTGCGCATTTCACTGCGGTTTTACAACTGCGATTTTCTATTGGAGCAGTTGTAAAACCGCTGCGGAATCCGCAGAAAGAAGTGACATGCTGCGGAATGTAAACCGCTGCGTTTCCGTGCAGTTTTTCTGCAGCATGTGTACAGCGATTTTTGTTTCCCATAGGTTTACATTGAACTGTAAACTCATGGGAAACTGCCGCGTTTTCCGCAGCGTGTGCACATACCTTTAGAATTAGGCTATGTGCACACGGTGCGGATTTGGCTGCGGATCTGCAGCAGAGTTCCATCAGGTTTACAGTACCATGTAAACATATGGAAAACCAAATCCGCTGTGCCCATGCTGCGGAAAATACCACGCGGAAACGCTGCGTTGTATTTTGCGCAGCATGTCAATTCTTTGTGCGGATTCCGCAGTGTTTTACACCTGTTCCTCAATAGGAATCCGCAGGTGAAATCCGCACAAAAAACACTGGCAATCCACGGAAAATCCGCAGGTAAAACGCAGTGCCTATTACCCACGGATTTTTCAAAAATGGTGCTGAAAAATCTCATACGAATCCGCAACGTTGGCACATAGCCTTAGGGTTAGGGTTGGGTTGGAATTAGGGTTGTGGTTAGGGTTAGGGGTGTGTTGGGGTTAGGGTTGTGGTTAGAGGTGTGTTGGGGCTAGGGTTGTGATTAGGGTTATGGCTACAGTTGGGATAAGGGTTAGGGGTGTGTTGGAGTTAGAATTGAGGGGTTTCCACTGTTTAGGCACATCAGGGGGTCTCCAAACGCAACATGGCGCCACCATTGATTCCAGCCAATCTTGTATTCAAAAAGTCAAATGGTGCTCCCTCACTTCCGAGCCCCGACGTGTGCCCAAACAGTGGTTTACCCCCACATATGGGGTACCAGCATACTCAGGACAAACTGCGCAACAATTATTGGGGTCCAATTTCTCCTGTTACCCTTGAGAAAATAAAAAATTGCTTGCTAAAACATCATTTTTGAGGAAAGAAAAATGATTTTTTATTTTCATGGCTCTGCGTTGTAAACGTCTGTGAAGCACTTGGGGGTTCAAAGTGCTCACCACATATCTAGATAAGTTCCTTGGGGGGTCTAGTTTCCAAAATGGGGTCACTTGTGGGGGGTTTCTACTGTTTAGGCACACCAGGGGCTCTGGAAACGCAACGTGACGCCCACAGACCATTTCATCAAAGTCTGCATTTCAAAAGTCACTACTTCCCTTCTGAGCCCCGACGCGTGCCCAAACAGTGGCTTACCCCCACACATGGGGTATCAGCGTACTCAGGAGAAACTGGACAACAACTTTTGGGGTCCAATTTCTCCTGTAACCCTTGGGAAAATAAAAAATTCTGGGCTAAAAAATTATTTTTGAGGAAAGACTACGTATTTATTATTTTCACGGCTCTGCGTTATAAACTTCTGTGAAGCACTTGGGGGTTCAAAGTGCTCACCTCACATCTAGATAAGTTCCTTTCGGGGTCTAGTTTCCAAAATGGGGTCACTTGTGGGGGGTTTCTACTGTTTAGCCACATCAGGGGTTCTGCAAACGCAACGTGACGCCCGCAGAGCATTCCATCAAAGTCTGCATTTCAAAACGTCACTACTTCACTTCCGAGCCCCAGCATGTGCCTAAACAGTGGTTTACCCCCACATATGGGGTATCAGCGTACTCAGGAGAAACTGGACAACAACTTTTGGGGTCAAATTTCTCCTGTTACCCTTGGGAAAATAAAAAATTGCGGGCTAAAAAATCATTTTTGAGAAAAGAAATTTTTTATTTTATTTTCATGGCTCTGCGTTATAAATTTCTGTGAAGCACTTGAGGGTTCAAAGTGCTCACCACACATCTAGATTAGTTCCTTTGGGGGTCTAGTTTCCAAAATGGGGTCATTTCTGGGGGATCTCCAATGTTTAGGCACACAGGGGCTCTCCAAACGCGACATGGTGTCCGCTAATGATTGGAGCTAATTTTCCATTTAAAAAGCCAAATGGCGTGCTTTCCCTTCTGAGCCCTGCCGTGCGCCCAAACAGTGGTTTACCCCCACATATGGGGTATCGGCGTACTCAGGACAAACTGGACAACAACATTTGTGGTCCAATTTCTCCTATTACCATTGGCAAAATAGGAAATTCCAGACTAAAAATCATTTTTGAGAAAAGAAAAATTATTTTTTATTTTCATGGCTCTGCATTATAAACTTCTGTGAAGCACCTGGGGGTTTAAAGTGCTCAGTATGCATCTAGATAAGTTCCTTGGGGGGTCTAGTTTCCAAAATGGGGTCACTTGTGGGGGAGCTCCAATGCATAGGCACACAGGGGATCTCCAAACGCGACATGGTGTCCGCTAACAATTGGAGCTAATTTTCCATTCAAAAAGTCAAAAGGCGCGCCTTCCCTTCCGAGCCCTGCCGTGTGCCCAAACAGTGGTTTACCCCCACATATGAGGTATCGGCGTACTCGGGAGAAATTGCCCAACAAATTTTAGGATCCATTTTATCCTATTGCCCATGTGAAAATGAAAAAATTGAGGCGAAAAGAATTTTTTTGTGAAAAAAAAGTACTTTTTCATTTTTACGGATCAATTTGTGAAGCACCTGGGGGTTTAAAGGGCTCACTAGGCATCTACATAAGTTCCTTGGGGGGTCCAGTTTCCAAAATGGGGTCACTTGTGGGGGTGCTCCAATGTTTAGGCACACAGGGTCTCTCCAAACGCGACATGGTGTCTGCTAACGATGGAGATAATTTTTCATTCAAAAAGTCAAATGGCGCTCCTTCCCTTCCGAGCCTTACCATGTGCCCAAACAGTGGTTTACCCCCACATGTGAGGTATTGGTGTACTCAGGAGAAATTGCACAACAAATTTTACGATCCATTTTATCCTGTTGTCCATGTGAAAATGAAAAAATTGAGGCTAAAAGAATTTTTTTGTGAAAAAAAAGTACTTTTTCATTTTTACGGATCAATTTGTGAAGCACCTGGGGGTTTAAAGGGCTCACTATGCATCTAGATAAGTTCCTTGGGGCGTCTAGTTTCCAAAATGGGGTCACTTGTGGGGGAGCTCCAATTTTTAGGCACACGGGTGCTCTCCAAACGTGACATGGTGTCCGCTAAAGAGTGCAGCCAATTTTTCATTCAAAAAGTCAAATGGCGCTCCTTCCCTTCCAAGCCCTGCCGTGCGCCCAAACAGTGGTTTACCCCCACATATGAGGTATCAGCGTACTCAGGACAAATTGGACAACAACTTTCGTTGTTCAGTTTCTCCTTTTACCATTGGGAAAATAAAAAAATTGTTGCTGAAAAATCATTTTTGTGACTAAAAAGTTAAATGTTCATTTTTTTCCTTCCATGTTGCTTCTGCTGCTGTGAAGCACCTGAAGGGTTAATAAACTTCTTGAATGTGGTTTTGTGCACCTTGAGGGGTGCAGTTTTTAGAATGGTGTCACTTTTGGGTATTTTCAGGCATATAGACCCCTCAAACTGACTTCAAATGTGAGGTGGTCCCTAAAAAAAATGGTTTTGTAAATTTCGTTGTAAAAATGAGAAATCGCTGGTCAAATTTTAACCCTTATAACTTCCTAGCAAAAAAAAAATTTGTTTCCAAAATTGAGCTGATGTAAAGTAGACATGTGGGAAATGTTATTTATTAACTATTTTGTGTCACATAACTCTCTGGTTTAACAGAATAAAAATTCAAAATGTGAAAATTGTGAAATTGCGGAAGGGAGGGAGCACCATTTGACTTTTTGAACGCAAGATTGGCTGGAATCAATGGTGGCGCCATGTCGCGTTTGGAGATCCCTGATGTGCCTAAACAGTGGAAACCCCACAATTCTAACTCCAACACTAACCCCAACATACCCCTTACCCTAATCCCAACTCTAACCATAACCCTAATCACAATCCAAACCCCAACACACCCCTAACCACAATCCTAACCCCAACACACCCCTAACCATAATCCCAACCATAACCCTAACCACAAGCCTAACCCTAACCCCAACACACTCCTAACCCTAATCTTAACCCTATTTCCAACCCTAACCCTAATTCCAACTCTAACATTAATTCCAACCCTAACCCTAAGGCTATGTGCATGCTTTGCGGATTCATGTGCAGATTTTTCCACACCTTTTTTGACAAAATCCACAGGTAAAATGCACTGCATTTTACCTGCACATTTACCACAGATTTCCAGTGTTTTTTGTGCGGATTTTACCTGCGGATTCCTATTGAGGAACAGGTGTGAAACACCACGGAATCCGCACAAAGAATTGACATGCTACGGAATACCACGTGGTATTTTCCGCACCATGGGCACAGCGGATTTGATTTTCCATAGGTTTACATGGCACTGTAAATGTGATGGAAAACTGCTACGAATCCGCAGCGGCCAATCCGCGGATCCGCAGCCAAATCCGCACCATGTGTACATAGCATAATTCTAACCCTAATTGCAACCCTAACCCTAATTGCAACCCTAACCCTAATTCTAACCCTAATTCTACCACTAACCCTAACTGCAACCCTAACCCTAATTGCAATCCTAACCCTAATTCTACCCCTAACCCTATTTCTACCTCTAACTCTAATTGCAACCTTAACCCTAATTGCAACCCTAATTCTACCCCTACCCCTAACCCTAATTCTACCCCCAACCCTAATTGCAACCCTAACCCTACCCCTAACCCTAATTGTAACCCTAACCCTAATTCTAGCCCAGTCACAGTGATCAAAATATACCTCGAATGAATCTGCTGGCCAGCAAATTAGGCGGGCGCACTGCGCATGCGCCCTCCATTTTGGAAGATGGCAGTGCCCATGGAGAAGATGGACAGACATCGGGACTCGGTAAGTATGGGGGGTGGGATCGGACCACGGGGGGGTGAGATCGGACGGCGGGGGGAGTGGAGGGGAGGATGGAGGGGAGAGGAGGGCAGCGGAGGACAGAGGGGGGGAGATCGGTGGCGGTGGCGGGGGGCAGATCGCGGTCTCCAGCCATGGCCGATGATATTGCAGCATTGGCCATAGCTGAATTTTCATTAGTGAAATAATACGATTTCTCTGATTGACTGTTTCACTTTCAACAGCCAATCAGAGCAATCGTAGCCACGGGGGGGCAAAGCCAACCCCCCTGGGCTCAAGTACAACTCCTCCTGTCCCTTCAGGGTGTGTAAAATTACAGTTAACCCTTTCACCCGACCTGCAGGAACGCAAGCCGACCATGATGCATATGCTGCGTCACAGGTTGGATTGGCAGAAGTTTTCATGACGCATACGCTGCATCAAAGGTCGGGAAGGGGTTAAACATGGCAGGTAACATTGTGTTTTCCTGAGTATGTGTGTTTTCCTATGCGTGTGAGCGTGCATGTGTGTTTCCCTATGCATGTATGTGTGTTTTCCTATGCATGAATGTGTGTTTTCCTATGCGTGTGAGCGTGCATGTGTTTTCCTATGCGTGTGAGTGTGCATGTGTGTTTTCCTATGTGTGTGATCGTGCATGTGTGTTTTCCTATGCGTGTGAGTGTGCTTGTGTGTTTTCCCAAGTGTGTGAGCGTGCATGTGTGTGTGTTTTCCTATGTGTGTGAGCATGTATGTGTGTTGCAATGTGTGTGAGCTTGCATGTGTGAGTCTTTTGCAATGTCTTTTGCAATGTGTGAGCATGTATGTGTCTTTGCCAGTGTGTGTGTCTTGCTACATGTGTGAGCGTGCATGTGTGTGTATTTTCCAATGTGTACGTGTGCTTTGCAAAGTGTGTGAGCGTGCATGTGTCTTTTGCAATGTGTGAGCGTGTATGCGTGTGAGCATGCATGTTTGTTTTCCTATATGTGTATGTGTTTTTTCCTATGTGTGAGCGTGCATGTGCATTTTCCTATGCATGTGAGCGTGCGTGTGTTTTTTCCTATGCGTGTGAGCATGCATGTGTGTGCTCCCAAGTGTGTGAGGGTACTTGTGTGTTTTCCTAAGTGTATGAGCATGCATGTGTATACGTTTTTCCTAGTGTGTGTGTGTGTGTGCATGTGTTGTCGCATGTGTGTGTGTGTGTTTCCCCTTGCATGTGAGTGTGCATGAGTGTGTTTTCCTATGTGTGTGAGCGTGCTTGTGTGTGTTTTCCTATGTATGTGAGCGTGCATGTGTGCCTGTTGTAATGTGTGTGCATGTGTGTGTCCTTTGCAATGTGTGTGAGCATGCATGTGTGTCTTTTGCAATGTGTGTGAGCATGCATGTGTGTCTTTTGCAATGTGTGTGAGCATGCATGTGTGTCTTTTGCAATGTGTGAGCGTGCACATGTGTCTTTTGCAATGTGTGTGAGTGCGTGCATGTGTGTGTTTTCCTATGTGTGTGAGCGTGCATGTGTGTGTCTTTTGCAATGTGTGTGAGCGTGCATGGGTCCCGGCATGTCTTGTGTGTCCTGTGTCCTATGTAAACAGCATAATTAAAGGGAACCTGTCAGCAGGATTGTGCTGAGTAATCTACACAAAGTGTCAGGTTGGTGCCGTTTTACTGATTAAAATGATACCTGGGTTGATCAAATCCATCTTGCGGTTGTTGTTTAATCTTTATTTTCAGTTTTGAGTTAATGATATGCTCGTGCTACGGGGCGGCCTGTGGGGGACTTCATGTGGTGCTCTGATTGGGCACCATTCACATGTGGCTCCTCAAATTACTCCTTTAAAGAAGCACCACTCCAGCATTTTTTTTTATTGCACCACTGGAGTGGTACTTCAAATGGAAGTTCGCTGCCCCGTCTCGTACTCACCTTCCACTCACCAGCTAATAGCATGTGGGCTGATAGGATTTGTATAGCAGGGATGTTTTTTGTCACAGTCCGGCCCTGATTTTGAGACTAGACAAGTCCATAAAGCCTGGTAAACCATGTACCTATAAACTGGGCATTAGGACCAAATTTGTTGTGATGCTCGCAACTCAAAATTCTTATTGCTGAACACTAGCAAAGGAATGCTTCTGCTTTAAATTGAGGTGCATCTGAAGCATGTTTGCATCTATTTTTAATTATTATCAATCTCCAATAACCGATCATGCTGATGAGCAAAAGACATTTATCTACAGATTTGTCTTACCAACATATAGCATTTTTCTGAATGCAATCTTAAAAGTGTCACTCCAATGGGTTGTTTTCTTTTTCAATTGTACATGCTGGAGTGGTACTTCAAATCTAAGTTCCCTGCACCAGTCCTATACTCTCCTTCTTCCGTCTTCATCTTATCACCGACACTAAGGGCCGCCGTCATGTCATTACTGGCCTAGCTGGCATCAGGCCCCGTCTCTTCTGGTCATCGGGCTCCAGCAGCAGGAATCTGCTGGTGCACAAACTGAACCTGCGTCCAAGACTGACGAAAGCGTGCACGTCGCCGGCCTATGTCATCGTCATCCACCAGCGAGTGTGCGCTTCAACTTCAAGGAGAGAACTTCGCCACAGGAGCACGGCCAGATAAGGGGAACTTTTTTAATTTTTTATTGAAAGTGGCAGGGGGGCAGGATGGGAGACATGAAAGGAAGAATGGAGACACAGGGGGCAAGAATGGAGAAATGGGGAAGAATGGAAACACAGGGGCTAGAATAGAGACACAGAGGACAAGAATGGAGACACAGGGGACAAGATTCGAGACACGGGGCAGGAAACACAGGGGGCAAGAATGGAGACACAAGGGGCAAGAATGGAGACACGGGGCAGGAGACACAGGGGGCAAAAATGGAGACACGGACAAGAATGGAGACACAGGGGGCAAGAATGGAGACACAGGACAAGAATGGAGACACGGGGCAGGAAACACGGGGCAAGAATGGAGACACAAGGGGCAAGAATGGAGACACAGGGAACAAGAATGGAGACACAGGACAAGAATGGAGACACAGGGGGCAGGAAACACGGGGCAAGAATGGAGGCACAAGGGGCAAGAATGGAGACACAGGGGGCAGATGACACAGTGGACAAGAATGGAGACACAAGGGGCAAGATTGGTCCCTCGGGGAATGGAGACACAGGGGACAAAAATGGAGACACAGGGGACAAGAATGGAGACACAGGGGGCAGGAAACACAGGGGGCAAGAATGGAGACACAGGTAAGAATGGAGACACAGGGGACAAGAATGGAGACACAGGGGACAAGAATGGAGACACAGGGGACAAGAATGGAGACACGGGCCTGCACGACAATAGTTAAAAGCCTCCAGTTAATTGGAGGCTGGCAGCTGACATCAGCGCGCAAATCACGGGTGTATGACGTCATCACCATTCACCAGTGAGTGTGGGCTTCAACTGCATGGAGAGAACTTCGCCACAGGAGCGCGGCCAGGTAAGGGGAAAGTTTTTACTATTTTTATTAAAAGCGGCAGGGGGCAGGATGGGAGACATGAGGGGAAGAATGGAGACACAGGGGGCAAGAATGGAGACATGGGCAAGAATGGAGGCACGGGGCAAGAATGGAGACACAGGGGGCAAGAATGGAGACACAGGGGCAAGAATGGAGACTCAGGGTTGAAGAATGGAGACACGGGGCAAGAATGGAGACACGGGGCAAGAATGGAGACACAGGGGGCAAGAATGGAGGCACGGGGCAAGAATGGAGACACGGGGCTAGAATGGAGACACAGGGTTGAAGAATGGAGACACAGGGGGCTAGAATGAAGACACAGGTCAAGAATGGAGACACGGGACAAGAATGGAGACACATGGGACAAGAATGGAGACACGGGACAAGAATGGAGACACAGGGGGCAGGAAACACGGGGCAAGAATGGAGACACAAGGGGCAAGAATGGAGACACAGGGGACAAGAATGGAGACACAGGGGACAAGAATGGAGACACAGGGGGCAAGAATGGAGACACAGGGGGGCAAGAATGGAGACACGGGCCTGCACGGCAATAGTTAAAAGCCGCCAGTTAATTGGAGGCTGCCAGCTGATATCAGCGTGCAAATCACCGGCGTATCACGTCATCACCATTCACCAGTGAGTGTGCACTTCAACTCTGTGGAGAGAACTTCGCCACAGGAGCGCGGCCAGGTAAGGGGAAAGTTTTTACTATTTTTATTAAAAGCGGCAGGGGGCAGGATGGGAGACATGAGGGGAAGAATGGAGACAAAGGGGGCAAGAATGGAGACATGGGCAAGAATGGAGGCACGGGGCAAGAATGGAGACACAGGGGGCAAGAATGGAGACACAGGGGCAAGAATGGAGACACAGGGTTGAAGAATGGAGACACAGGGCAAGAATGGAGACACGGGGCAAGAATGGAGACACAGGGGGCAAAAATGGAGACACAGGGGACAAGAATGGAGACATGGGCAAGAATGGAGGCACGGGACAAGAATGGAGACACAGGGGGCTAGAATGGAGACACAGTGGCAAGAATGGAGACACAGGGTTGAAGAATGGAGACACAGGGGGCCAGAATGGAGACACGGGTCAAGAATGGTGACACAGGGGGCAAAAATGGAGACACAGGGGACAAGAATGGAGACACAGGGGGCAGGAAACACAGGGGACAAGAATGGAGACATAGGGGGCAAGAATGGAGACACAGGGGGCAAGAATGGAGACACAGGGGGCAAGAATGGAGACACAGGGGGCAAGAATGGAGACACAGAGGGAAGAATGGAGACACAGGGGGCAAGAATGGAGACAGGGGGAAGAATGGAGATGGTGAAGAATGGAGACAGGGGGAAGAATGGAGACACATGGGGCAGGACACACAGGGGGCAAGAATGGAGACACAGGGGCAGGAGACATGGGGCAAGAATGGAGACACACAGGGAAAAATGGAGACACAGGGGACAAGAGTGGAGACACGAGACAAGAATGAAGATATAGGGGACAAGAATGGAGACACAGGGGGCAAGAATGGAGACACATGGGGCAAGAATGGAGACGGGTCTGCACGGCAATAGTTAAAAGCCATCAGTTATTCGGAGGCTGGCAGCTGATGTCAGTGCGCAAATCACGGGTGTATGACATCATCACCATTCACCAGTGAGTGTGCGCTTCAACTGCGTGGAGAGAACTTTGCCACAGTAGCACAGCCAGGTAAAGGGAAAGTTTTTACTATTTTTATTAAAAGCGGCAAGGGCAGGATGGGAGACATGAGGGGAAGAATGGAGACTGTTATGATCTGGTGGCCTAGGAGCAGCATGAGACGTACTCTGGAGCAGGTGGTACCTGTACTGACCGCAGACCCTGAACTTAGCACCGCAACTAGAAGTAGCCGTGGGATGTACCTAACACTCCCTAGACACCTCGACACAGCCTAAGGACTAACTTCCCCTAAAGATAGAAACGGGAAAACTATCTTGCCTCAGAGAAAATCCCCAAAGGATAGACAGCCCCCCACAAATATTGACTGTGAGAGGAGAGGGAAATGACATACGCAGACTGAAAACAGGATTTAGCAAAGGAGGCCTTTCTAGCTAAAAAGAAAGAATAGGACAGAGAACTATGCAGTCAGTATTAAAACACAAGAAAACATCCACCACAGAAAATACAAATCTCCACATCTGACTAAAGACATGGAGGGTATATCTGCATCTCCAGAGATACAGCTTGGCTGCAAAAAATCCTTACACAGACAAGCTGGACAAGACAAAACATGAAAATGCACAGAACTATAAGGCCCACAGCATGTGGACAGCAAAAACAAAGCCAGGACTTATCTTTGTTGAAAAGCACAGCAAAACAGGAGAGACCAGGTAGGGATGTGAATCCTCCAAAAACAATGGACAACTGGCACTGACTAAAGGATCAAGCAAGACTAAATAGCCCAGTCCAAAGTGGACACACCTGATAAATGCTGCGATCCAAAGACAGCAGGCAGCACTACCACTCATAACGACCGGAGGGAGCCCAAGAGCAGAATTCACAACAGTACCCCTCCCTTGAGGAGGGGTCACCGAACCCTCACCAGAGCCCCCAGGCTGATCAGGACGAGCCAAATGAAATGCACGAACCAAATCGGCAGCATGAACATCGGAGGCAACAACCCAAGAATTATCCTCCTGGCCATAACCCTTCCATTTAACAAGATACTGAAGCTTCCGCCTCGAAAAACGAGAATCCAAAATCTTCTCAACCACATACTCCAACTCCCCATCAATCAACACCGGGGCCGGAGGATCAACAGAGGGAACAACGGGCACCACATACTTCCGCAACAAAGATCTATGGAAAACATTATGGATGGAAAAAGAGGCTGGAAGGGCCAAACGAAAAGACACTGGATTGATAATCTCAGAAATCCTATAAGGACCAATAAACCGAGGCTTGAACTTAGGGGAAGAAACCTTCATAGGAACATGACGGGAAGACAACCAGACCAAATCCCCAACCCGAAGTCGGGAACCAACACACCGACGACGGTTAGCAAAACGCTGAGCCTCCTCCTGAGACAACACCAAATTGTCCACCACATGAGCCCAAATTTGCTGCAGCCTGTCAACCACAGAATCCACACCAGGACAATCAGAAGGCTCAACCTGCCCTGAAGAAAAACGAGGATGAAAACCAAAATTACAAAAAAAGGCGAAACCAAGATAGCAGAACTAGCCCAATTATTAAGGGCAAACTCGGCCAATGGCAAGAAAGCCACCCAATCATCCTGATCAACAGACACAAAGCATCTCAAATAAGTTTCCAAAGTCTGATTAGTTCGCTCGGTTTGGCCATTTGTCTGAGGATGAAATGCGGAAGAAAAAGACAAATCAATGCCCAGCCTGGCACAAAAGGCCCACCAAAACCTAGAAAAAAACTGGGAACCTCTATCGGACACAATATTCTCCGGAATGCCATGCAAACGAACCACATGCTGAAAAAACAACGGAACCAAATCAGAAGAGGAAGGTCATTTTAGGCAAAGGTACCAAATGAACCATCTTAGAAAACCGATCACAAACCACCCAGACAACCGACATCCTCTGGGAAACCGGAAGATCTGAAATAAAATCCATAGAAATATGCATCCAAGGCTTCTCAGGGACCGGCAAAGGCAGAAACAACCCACTAGCACGGGAACAACAAGGCTTGGCCCATGCACAAGTCCCACAGGACTGCACAAAAGAACGCACATCACGCGACAAAGAAGGCCACCAAAAGGACCTACCAACCAAATCTCTGGTACCAAAAATTCCAGGATGGCCAGCCAACACAGAACAATGAACCTCAGAAATCACTTTACTAGTCCATCTATCAGGAACAAACAGTTTCCCCACTGGACAGCGGTCAGGTTTATCAGCCTGAAATTCCTGAAGAACCCGTTGCAAATCAGGGGAGATGGCAGAAAGAATCACCCCTTCCTTCAGAATGCCGACCGGCTCAAGGACCCCAGGAGAATCAGGCAAAAAACTCCTAGAGAGGGCATCAGCCTTAACATTCTTAGAACCCGGAAGATACGAGACCACAAAATCAAAACAGGAGAAAAACAGGGACAATCGAGCCTGTCTAGGGTTCAGTCGTTTGGCAGACTCGAGGTAAATCAGATTCTTATGATCGGTCAGGACGACAATACGGTGCTTGGCCCCCTCAAGCCAATGTCGCCACTCCTCAAATGCCCACTTCATAGCCAACAACTCAAGATTGCCGACATCATAATAGCGTTCCGCAGGCGAAAACTTCCGAGAAAAGAAGGCACACGGTTTCATCAAGGAACCATCAGAATTCCTCTGAGACAAAACGGCCCCTGCCCCAATCTCAGAAGCGTCAACCTCAACCTGAAATGGAAGAGAAACATCCGGCTGACGCAACACAGGGGCAGAAGTAAATCGGCGTTTAAGCTCCTGAAAGGCAGAAACAGCCGCGGAGGACCAATTCGTCACATCAGCGCCTTTCTTCGTCAAATCGGTCAGAGGTTTAACCACACTGGAGAAGTTGGCAATGAAACGACGGTAAAAATTAGCAAAGCCCAAGAATTTCTGAAGGCTCTTCACAGATGTGGGCTGAATCCAATCATGAATGGCCTGAACCTTAACCGGATCCATTTCTATAGATGAGGGAGTAAAAATGAAGCCCAAAAAAGAAACCTTCTGCACTCCAAAGAGGCACTTAGACCCCTTCACAAATAAAGCATTATCGCGGAGGATCTGAAATACCATCCTGACCTGTTTGACATGAGACTCCCAATCATCGGAAAAAATCAAAATATCATCCAAATACACAATCATGAATTTATCAAGATAACTCCGAAAGATATCATGCATGAAAGACTGGAACACAGATGGGGCATTAGAGAGTCCGAATGGCATCACAAGGTATTCAAAATGGCCTTCGGGCGAATTAAATGCAGTTTTCCATTCGTCACCCTGCTTAATACGAACAAGATTATATGCCCCTCGAAGGTTAATCTTAGTAAACCAACTAGCCCCCTTAATCCTAGCAAACAAATCAGTAAGCAAAGGCAAAGGGTATTGAAATTTGACCGTGATCTTATTCAAAAGGCGATAATCAATACAGGGTCTCAAGGAGCCATCCTTCTTGGCAACAAAAAAAAAACCTGCTCCCAATGGTGAAGAAGATGGCCGAATATGCCCCTTCTCCAAAGACTCCTTAATATAGCTCCGCATGGCGGCATGTTCTGGCACAGACAGGTTGAAAAGTCGGCCCTTAGGGAACTTACAACCTGGAATCAAGTCAATAGCACAATCACAGTCCCTATGCGGTGGAAGGGAACTGGATTTGGGCTCATCGAATACATCCTGGAAATCTGACAAAAACTCAGGAATTTCAGAAGAGGGGGAAGAGGAAATTGACATCAAAGGAACATGACCATGTACCCCCTGACAACCCCAACTAGTCACAGACATAGATTTCCAATCTAACACCGGATTATGTACCTGTAACCATGGAAAAACCAGCACAATAGCATTATGCAAATTATGCAACACCAGAAAACGACAATCTTCCTGATGGGCTGGCGCCATGCACATGGTCAGCTGTGTCCAAAACTGAGGTTTTTTTTAGCCAACGGTGTAGCATCAATGCCCCTTAAAGGAATTGGGTTTTGCAAAGGCTGCAAGGGGAAACCACAACGTCTGGCAAATTCTAAGTCCATTAAGTTCAGAGCGGCGCCTGAATCCACAAATGCCATGACAGAAAATGATGATGATGAGCAGATCAAGGTCACAGATAACAGAAATTTAGGTTGTACAGTACTGATGGTAACAGAACTAGCGATTCCCTTTGTAAGCTTAGGGCAATCAGAAATAACATGAGCAGAATCGCCGCAGTAAAAACACAACCTATTCTGACGGCTGAATCTTTGTCGTTCAGCTCTAGACAAAATCCTATCACACTGCATAGGCTCAGGGCTCCGCTCGGAGGACAACGCCACAGTGTGCACAACTCTGCACTAGCGCAAGCGCCGATCAATCTGAATGGCCAGAGACATAGAATCACTCAGATCAGCAGGCGTGGGAAACCCCACCATAACATCTTTAACGGATTCAGAAAGACCCTATCTGAAAATTGCCGCCAAGGCATCCTCATTGCATTTAGTCAATACAGACCATTTTCTAAATTTCTGGCAATACGATTCTGCCACTTCTTGACCCTGACACAGGGCCAACAAGGTCGTCTCTGCATGATCCACTGAATTAGGTTCATCATACAATAACCCTAGCGCCTGAAAAAAGGTGTCTACATTAAGCAAAGCAGGATTCCCAGATTCCACGGAAAATGCCCAATCCTGAGGATCACCACGCAGCAGGGAAATAACAATTTTAACCTGCTGAATGGGACCACCAGAAGAACGGTGTTTCAGAGCAAAAAACAGTTTACAGTTATTTTTAAAGCTCAAAAATTTGGACCTGTCCCCAAAAAACAAATCAGGAGTTGGAATTCTAGGCTCTAAAACCGGAGTCTGAACGATATAATCGGAAATACCCTGTACTCTAGCAGCTAGTTGGTCCACACGAGAAACCAATTCCTGAACCTCCATGCCAGCGCCTAACTCCTGAGCCACCCAGAGGAAAAGAGGGAAGGAAAGACAAAACAGACTACAGAAAAAAAATGGCTCAGCACTTTCCTTCCCTTCTTCTGAGATGCGTTTAATTCATTGTGGGCCAGTTGTACTGTTATGATCTGATGGCCTAGGAGCAGCATGAGACGTACTCTGGAGCAGGTGGTACCTGTACTGACCGCAGACCCTGAACTTAGCACCGCAACTAGAAGTAGCCGTGGGATGTACCTAACACTCCCTAGACACCTCGACACAGCCTAAGGACTAACTTCCACTAAAGATAGAAACGGGAAAACTATCTTGCCTCAGAGAAAATCCCCAAAGGATAGACAGCCCCCCACAAATATTGACTGTGAGAGGAGAGGGAAATGACATACGCAGACTGAAAACAGGATTTAGCAAAGGAGGCCTTTCTAGCTAAAAAGAAAGAATAAGACAGAGAACTATGCAGTCAGTATTAAAACACTAGAAAATATCCACCACAGAAAATACAAATCTCCACATCTGACTAAAGACATGGAGGGTATATCTGCATCTCCAGAGATACAGCTTGGCTGCAAAAAATCCTTACACAGACAAGCTGGACAAGACAAAACATGAAAATGCACAGAACTATAAGGCCCACAGCATGTGGACAGCAAAAACAAAGCCAGGACTTATCTTTGTTGAAAAGCACAGCAAAACAGGAGAGACCAGGTAGGGATGTGAATCCTCCAAAAACAATGGACAACTGGCACTGACTAAAGGATCAAGCAAGACTAAATAGCCCAGTCCAAAGTGGACACACCTGATAAATGTTGCGATCCAAAGACAGCAGCACTACCACTCATAACCACCGGAGGGAGCCCAAGAGCAGAATTCACAACAGTACCCCCCCCCTTGAGGAGGGGTCACCGAACCCTCACCAGAGCCCCCAGGCTGATCAGGACGAGCCAAATGAAATGCACGAACCAAATCGTCAGCATGAACATCGGAGGCAACAACCCAAGAATTATCCTCCTGGCCATAACCCTTCCATTTAACAAGATACTGAAGCTTCCGCCTCGAAAAATGAGAATCCAAAATCTTCTCAACCACATACTCCAACTCCCCATCAATCAACACCGGGGCCTGAGGATCAACAGAGGGAACAACGGGCACCACATACTTCCGCAACAAAGATCTATGGAAAACATTATGGATGGAAAAAGAGGCTGGAAGGGCTAAACGAAAAGACACTGGATTGATATTCTCAGAAATCCTATAAGGACCAATGAACCAAGGCTTGAACTTATGGGAAGAAACCTTCATAGGAACATGACGGGAAGACAACCAGACCAAATCCCCAACCCGAAGCCAGGAACCAACACACCGACGATGGTTAGCAAAACGCTGAGCCTCCTCCTGAGACAACACCAAATTGTCCACCACATGAGCCCAAATTTGCTGCAGCCTGTCAACCACAGAATCCACACCAGGACAATCAGAAGGCTCAACCTGCCCTGAAGAAAAACGAGGATGAAAACCAAAATTACAAAAAAAAGGCGAAACCAGGGTAGCAGAACTAGCCCGATTATTAAGGGCAAACTCGGCCAATGGCAAGAAAGCCACCCAATCATCCTGAGCAGAATTCACAACAGGAGACACAGGGGGCAAGAATGGAGACACCGGAGCAAGAATGGAGGCACGAGGCAAGAATAGAGACACAGGGGCAAGAATGGAGACACAGGGGCAAGAATGGAGACACAGGGGGCAAGAATGGAGACTCAGGGGGAAAGAATGGAGACACAGGAGGCAAGAATGGAGACACAGGGGGCAAGAATGGAGACATGGGGCAAGAATGGAGACACAGGGGGCAAGAATGGAAACACGGGGCAAGAATGGAGACACAGGGGGCAATAATGGAGACACAGAGGGCAAGAATGGAGACACAGGGGGCAAGAATGGAGATGGGGAGAAATGGAGACACAGGGGGAAGAATGGAGACACAGGAGGAAGAATGTAGACACAGGGGAAAAATGGAGACACAGGGGGATGAATGGAGACACAGGGGGAAGAATGGAGACAAGGGGAAGAATGGAGACAGGGGGAAGTATGGAGACAGGGGGAAGAATGGATACAAGGGGAAAAATAAAGACAGGTGGAAGAATGGAGACACAGGGCAAGAATGGAGACACAGGGGGCAGGATGGAGACAAAGGGGGCAGAATGGAGACAAATAGGGCAGGATTATGGGGCAGGATGGAGACACAGGGGGCAGGATCATGGGCAGGATGAAGACTCATGGGGCAGGATGGAGACAGATGGGGCAGGATCATGTGGCAGGATGGAGACAGATGGGGCAGGATCATGGTGCAGGATGGAATAACATATGGCTGGAGCCAGGAATGAGACATACGGGGGCAAGGATGGGGAATATTATTACCATAAGAGCTAATTAAGGGATATTATTACTGCAGTCATTTATTTACTTTATTTTTTGAGGATACTGTTTAAAGTGGAAGGTGGTCCTGTTACTGTGCACAGCGACACTATGTCACCTTTTTTTTTCATCTAGTGTAGTGTTGAAGTTGGGAAAAAATTAAGTAATGTGTTCTGCAAGCGGTGCTCTAGATAACTGTGTTATTTCCTGCAGAGACGAGCCCTGGCTAGAAGAAGTGATGGCGGTCTGTGCTGGATGAAGATGAAAAACAAAGATGAAGGACTTCACCTAGAGACATCACTGGTGTGTCAGTGTGTTACCTGTACACTGACACTATACACTGTATACTATATACAGCAGTCCTGTGTACAATGTCACCAGTAGTGTTGAGCATTCCGATACCGCAAGTATCGGGTATCGGCCGATACTTGCGGTATCGGAATTCCGATACCGAGATCCGATATTTTTGTGGTATCGGGTATCGGTATCGGAGGTGTAAAATAAAGAATTAAAATAAAACATATTGTTATATTCACCTCTCCGGCGGCCCCTGGAACATCACCGCGAGTCACCGGCGTCCGGCAGGCTTCTTTGTTCAAAATGAGCGCCTTTAGGACCTGCGGAATGACGTCGCGGCTTCTGATTGGCCGCGTGCCGCCCATGTGACCGCCACGCGACCAATCAGAAGCCGCGACGTCATTCCTCAGATAAATTCCTAGAATGAGCGCCTTTAGGACCTGTGGAATGACGTCGCGGTTTCTGATTGGTCGCGTGGCGGTCACATGGGCGGCACGCGACCAATCAGAAGCCGCGACGTCATTCCGCAGGTCCTAAAGGCGCTCATTTTGAACAAAGAAGCCTGCCGGACGCCAGTTCCTCGCGGTGATGTTCCAGGGGCCGCCGGAGAGGTGAATATAACAATATTTTTTATTTTAATTCTTTATTTTACACCTCACTATGGATCCCAGGGCCTGAAGGAGAGTTTCCTCTCCTTCAGACCCTGGGATCCATCAGGATACCTTCCGATACTTGGTGTCCCATTGACTTATATTGGTATCGGATATCGGTATCGGCGATATCCGATACTTTTCGGGTATCGGCCGATACTATCCGATACCGATACTTTCAAGTATCGGACGGTATCGCTCAACACTAGTCACCAGTGATCACTGTGTTACTTTTACACTGATACTATATACAGAGCTCCTGTGTATAATGTCATTGATCACTGTATAACCTGTGCAATATATACAGCGCTCATGTGTATAATGTCACTGTTGATTACTGGACCGATACTGTATACAGAGCTTCTGTGTATAATGTCATTGGTGATCACTGTATTATCTGTACAATATTTACAGAGCTCCTTTGTATAATGTCACCGGTAATCACTGTATTACCTGTACACAGACACTGCATACTACGTACAGATCTCCTGTGTGTAATGGCACTTATGGTGATATTAGTATTTTTTTAACCCCTTCATGACCCAGCCTATTTTGACCTTAAAGACCTTGCCGTTTTTTGCAATTCTGACCAGTGTCCCTTTATGAGGTAATAACTCAGGAACGCTTCAACGGATCCTAGCGGTTCTGAGATTGTTTTTTCGTGACATATTGGGCTTCATGTTAGTGGTAAATGTAGGTCAATAAATTCTGCGTTTATTTGTGATAAAAACGGAAATTTGGCGAAAATTTTGAAAATTTCGCAATTTTCACATTTTGAATTTTTATTCTGTTAAACCAGAGAGTTATGTGACACAAAATAGTTAATAAATAACATTTCCCACATGTTTACTTTACATCAGCACAATTTTGGAAACAAAATTTTTTTTTGCTAGGAAGTTATAAGGGTTAAAATTTGACCAGCGATTTCTCATTTTTACAACGAAATTTACAAAACCATTTTTTTTAGGGACCACCTCACATTTGAAGTCAGTTTGAGGGGTTTCCTTCAACATGGAAGGAAAAAATGAACATTTAACTTTTTAGTCACAAAAATTATATTTTAGCAACATTTTTTTTATTTTCCCAATGGTAAAAGGAGAAACTGAACCACGAAAGTTGTTGTCCAACTTGTCCTGAGTACGCTGATACCTCATATGTGGGGGTAAACCACTGTTTGGGCGCACGGCAGGGCTTGGAAGGGAAGGAGCGCCATTTGACTTTTTGAATCAAAAATTGGCTCCACTCTTTAGCGGACACCATGTCACGTTTGGAGAGCTCCCGTGTGCCTAAAAATTGGAGCTCCCCCACAAGTGACCCCATTTTGGAAACTAAACGCCCCAAGGAACTAATCTAGATGCATAGTGAGCACTTTGAACCCCCAGGTGCTTCACAAATTGATCCGTAATAATGAAAAAGTACTTTTTTTCACAAAAAAATTCTTTTAGCCTCAATTTTTTCATTTTCACATGGGCAACAGGATAAAATGGATCCTAAAATTTGTTGGGCAATTTCTCCTGAGTACACTGATACCTCATATGTGGGGGTAAACCACTGTTTGGGCACATGGTAAGGCTCGGAAGGGAAGGAGCGCCATTTGACTTTTTGAATGAAAAATTATCTCCATCGTTAGCGGACACCATGTCGCGTTTGGAGAGCTCCTGTGTGCCTAAACATTGGTGCTCCCCCACAAGTGACCGCATTTTGGAAACTAAACCCCCCAAGGAACTTATTTAGATGCCTAGTGAGCACTTTAAACCCTCAGGTGCTTCACAAATTGATCTGTAAAAATGAAAAAGTACTTTTTTTTCACAAAAAAATTATTTTCGCCTCAATTTTTTCATTTTCACATGGACAATAGGATAAAATGGATCATAAAATTTGTTGGGCAATTTCTCCCGAGTACGCCGATACCTCATATGTGGGGGTAAACCACTGTTTGGGCACTCGGCAGGGCTCGGAAGGGAAGGCGCGCCATTTGACTTTTTGAATGGAAAATTAGCTCCAATTGTTAGCGGACACCATGTCGCGTTTGGAGAGCCCCTGTGTGCCTAAACATTGGAGCTCCCCCACAAGTGACCCCATTTTGGAAACTAGACCCCCCCAAGAAACTTATCTAGATGCATATTGAGCACTTTAAACCCCCAGGTGCTTCACAGAAGTTTATAACGCAGAGCCATGAAAATAAAAAATAATTTTTCTTTGCTCAAAAGGGATTTTTTAGCCTGGAATTTCCTATTTTGCCAAGGGTAATAGGAGAAATTGGACCGCAAATGTTGTTGTCCAGTTTGTCCTGAGTACGCAGATACCCCATATGTGGGGGTAAACCACTGTTTGGGCGCACAGCAGGGCTCGGAAGGGAAGGCACGCCATTTGGCTTTTTAAATGGAAAATTAGCTCCAATCATTAGCGAACACCATGTCACGTTTGGAGAGCCCCTGTGTGCCTAAACATTGGAGATCCCCCACAAATGACCCCATTTTGGAAACCAGTCCACCAAAGGAACTAATCTAGATGTGTGGTGAGGACTTTGAACCCCCAAGTGCTTCACAGAAGTTTATAACGCAGAGCCATGAAAATAAAAATAAAAAATTATTTTCTCTAAAATGATTTTTAGCCTGCAATTTTTTATTTTCCCAAGGGTATCAGGAGAAATTTGACCCCAAAAGTTGTTGTTCAGTTTCTCCTGAGTACGCTGATACCCCATATGTGGGGGTAAACCACTGTTTGGGCACATGCCGGGGCTCGGAAGTGAAGTAGTGACGTTTTGAAATGCAGACTTTGATGGAATGCTCTGTGGGCGTCACGTTGCGTTTGCAGAGCCCCTGATGTGGCTTAACAGTAGAAACCCCCCACAAGTGACCCCATGTTGGAAACTAGACCCCGAAAGGAACTTATCTAGATGTGTGGTGAGCACTTTGAACCCCCAAGTGCTTCACAGAAGTTTATAACGCAGAGCCGTGAAAATAATAAATACGTTTTCTTTCCTCAAAAATAATTATTTAGCCCAGAATTTTTTAATTTTCCCAAGGGTAACAGGAGAAATTTGACCCCAATATTTGTTGTACAGTTTCTCCTGAGTACGGTGATACCCCATATGTGGGGGTAAACTACTGTTTGGGCACATGCCGGGGCTCGGAATTGAAGTAGTGACGTTTTGAAATGCAGACTTTGATGGAATGCTCTGCGGGCGTCACGTTGCGTTTGCAGAGCCCCTGATGTTGCTAAACAGTAGAAACCCCCCACAAGTGACCCCATTTTGGAAACTAGACCCCGAAAGGAACTTATCTAGATGTGTGGTGAGCACTTTGAACCCCCAAGTGCTTCATAGAAATTTATAATGCAGAGCCGTGAAAATAATAAATACGTTATCTTTCCTCAAAAATAATTATTTAGCCCAGAATTTTTTATTTTCTTAAGGGTTACAGGAGAAATTGGACCCCAAAGGTTGTTGTCCAGTTTCTCCTGAGTACGCTGATACCCCATGTGTGGGGGTAAACCACTGTTTGGGCACACGTCGGGGCTCAGAAGGGAAGTAGTGACTTTTGAAATGCAGACTTTGATGGAATGGTCTGCGGGCATCACCTTGCGTTTGCAGAGCCCCTGGTGTGCCTAAACAGTAGAAACCCCCCACAAGTGACCCCATTTTAGAAACTAGACCCCCCAAGGAACTTTTCTAGATATGTGGTGAGCACTTTGAACCCCCAAGTGCTTCACAGACGTTTACAACGCAGAGCCGTGAAAATAAAAAATAATTTTTCTTTCCTCAAAAATGATGTTTTAGCAAGCATTTTTTTATTTTCACAAGGGTAACAGGAGAAATTGGACCCCAGTAATTGTTGCGCAGTTTGTCCTGAGTATGCTGGTACCCCATATGTGGGGTTAAACCACTGTTTGGGCACACGTCGGGGCTCGGAAGTGAGGGAGCACCATTTGACTTTTTGAATACAAGATTGGCTGGAATCAATGGTGGCGCCATGTTGCGTTTGGAGACCCCTGACGTGCCTAAACAGTGGTAACCCCTCAATTCTACCTCCAACACTAACCCCAACACACCCCTAACTCTAATCCCAACTGTAGCCATAACCCTAATCACAACCATAACCCCAACACACCCCTAACCCTAACCACAACCCTAATTCCAACCCTAACCCTAAGGCTATGTGCCCACGTTGCGGATTCGTGTGAGATTTTTCCGCACCATTTTTGAAAAATCCACGGGTAAAAGGCACTGCGTTTTACCTGCGGATTTTCCGCGGATTTCCAATGTTTTTTGTGCGGATTTCACCTGCGGATTCCTATTGAGGAACAGGTGTAAAACGCTGCAGAATCCGCACAAAGAATTGACATGCTGCGGAAAATACAACGCAGCGTTTCCGCGCGGTATTTTCCGCACCATGGGCACAGCGGATTTGGTTTCCATATGTTTACATGGTACTGTAAACCTGATGGAACACTGCTGTGGATCCGCAGCCAAATCCGCACCGTGTGCACATAGCCTAATTCTAAAGGTATGTGCACACGCTGCGGAAAATGCTGCGGATCCGCAACAGTTTCCCATGAGTTTACAGTTCAATGTAAACATATGGGAAACAAAAATCGCTGTACACATGCTGCGGAAAAACTGCACGGAAACGCAGCGGTTTACATTCCGCAGCATGTCACTTCTTTGTGCGGATTCCGCAGCGGTTTTACAACTGCTCAAATAGAAAATCGCAGTTGTAAAACTGCAGTGAAATGCGCAGAAAAAACGCGGTAAATCCGCCATAAATCTGCAGCGGTTTAGCACTGCGGATTTATCAAATCCGCAGCGGAAAAATCCGCAGAGGACCAGAATACGTGTGCACATACCGAAACCCTAGCCCTAACCCTAACCCTAGCCCTAACCCTAGCCCTAACCCTACCCCTAACCCTACCCCTAACCCTAGCCCTAACCCTACCCCTAACCCTACCCCTAACCCTACCCCTAACCCTACCCCTAACCCTACCCCTAACCCTATTCTAACATTAGTGGAAAAAAAATTCTTTATTTTTTTATTGTCCCTTCCTATGGGGGTGACAAAGGGGGGGGGGTCATTTATTATTTTTTTTATTTTGATCACTGAGATATAATCTATCTCAGTGATCAAAATGCACTTTGGAACGAATCTGCCGGCCGGCAGATTCGGCGGGCGCACTGCGCATGCGCCCGCCATTTTGGAAGATGGTGGCGCCTGGGGAGAAGACGGACGGACCCCGGCAGGATCGGTAAGTATGATGGGGTGGGGGGGAGCACGGGGGGGATCGGAGCATGGGGGGGTGAATCGGAGCACGGGGGTGGAACGGAGCACGGGGGGGTGGAACGGAGCACGGGGGGTGTAACGGAGCACGGAGGGGGTGGATCGGAGTGCAGGGGGGTGATTGGAGCACGGGGAGGGTGATTGGAGCACGGGGGGAGCGGACAAGAGCACGGGGGGAGCGGAGCACAGGACGGAGGGGAGCCGGAGCAGTGTTCGGACAGATCGGAGGGCTGGGGGGGCGATCGGTAAGGTGGGGTGGGGGCACATTAGTGTTTCCAGCCATGGCCGATGATATTGCAGCATCGGCCATGGCTGGATTGTAATATTTCACCAGTTATAATAGGTGAAATATTACAAATCGCTCT
The DNA here is from genome assembly GCF_032444005.1 of Ranitomeya imitator. Lineage (NCBI taxonomy): Eukaryota > Metazoa > Chordata > Amphibia > Anura > Dendrobatidae > Ranitomeya > Ranitomeya imitator. The sequence continues at coordinate 527,457,123 of NC_091282.1, forward strand.
GATTGGCAGTTTCACTTTCAACAGCCAATCAGAGCGATCGTAGCCACGGGGGGGGGGGGGTGAAGCCACCCCCCCTGGGCTGTACTACCACTCCCCCTGTCCCTGCAGATCGGGTGAAATGGGAGTTAACCCTTTCACCCGATCTGCAGGGACGCGATCTTTCCATGACGCCACATAGGCATCATGGGTCGGGTTGGCACCGACTTTCATGACGCCTACTGTTATGTTTGCTAATGACAGGTGTTATGAAGGCAATCCAGAAACACAGTGTGCTTAGCGATCAGAGCGCACACAGTGATCTGACAAATACCCAAAAATACAAGAACGAGCTCTGAGACGTGGAAACTCTGTAGACTGCACACCTGATCCTATCCTAAACACAACTAAAAGCGGCTGTGGATTGCGCCTAACAACTACCTAGGCAACTCGGCACAGCCTAAGAAACTAGCTAGCCTGAAGATAGAAAAATAGGCCTGACTTGCCCCAGAGAAATTCCCCAAAGGAAAAGGCAGCCCCCCACATATAATGACTGTGAGTAAGATGAAAAGACAAAACGTAGGGATGAAATAGATTCAGCAAAGTGGGGCCCGATATTCTAGGACAGAGCGAGGACAGTAAAGCGAACTTTGCAGTCTACAAAAAACCCTAAAGCAAAACCACGCAAAGGGGGCAAAAAAACCCACCGTGCCGAACTAACGGCACAGCGGTACACCGTTTGCGTCTCAGAGCTTCCAGCAAAACAAAAGACAAGCTGGACAGAAAAAAAGCAACAAAAAAGCAAAAAGCACTTAGCTATACAGAGCAGCAGGTCACAGGAACAATCAGGAGAAGCTCAGATCCAACACTGAAACATTGACAAGGAGCAAGGATAGCAGCATCAGGCGGAGTTAAGTAATGAAGCAGTTAACGAGCTCACCAGAACACCTGAGGGAGGAAGCTCAGAAGCTGCAGTACCACTTGTGACCACAGGAGTGAATTCAGCCACAGAATTCACAACAGTACCCCCCCTTGAGGAGGGGTCACCGAACCCTCACCAGAGCCCCCAGGCCGACCAGGATGAGCCGCATGAAAGGCACGAACAAGATCGGAAGCATGAACATCAGAGGCAAAAACCCAGGAATTATCATCCTGAGCATAACCCTTCCATTTAACCAGATACTGGAGTTTCCGTCTAGAAACACGAGAATCCAAAATCTTCTCCACAATATACTCCAATTCCCCCTCCACCAAAACCGGGGCAGGAGGCTCAACAGATGGAACCATAGGTGCCACGTATCTCCGCAACAATGACCTATGGAATACATTATGTATGGAAAAGGAGTCTGGGAGGGTCAAACGAAAAGACACAGGATTGAGAACCTCAGAAATCCTATACGGACCAATAAAACGAGGTTTAAATTTAGGAGAGGAAACCTTCATAGGAATATGACGAGAAGATAACCAAACCAGATCCCCAACACGAAGTCGGGGACCCACACGGCGTCTGCGATTAGCGAAAAGTTGAGCTTTCTCCTGGGACAAGATCAAATTGTCCACTACCTGAGTCCAGATCTGCTGCAACCTATCCACCACAGAATCCACACCAGGACAGTCCGAAGACTCAACCTGTCCTGAAGAGAAACGAGGATGGAACCCAGAATTGCAAAAAAATGGAGAAACCAAGGTAGCCGAGCTGGCCCGATTATTAAGGGCGAACTCAGCCAACGGCAAAAAGGACACCCAATCATCCTGGTCTGCAGAAACAAAACATCTCAGATATGTTTCCAAGGTCTGATTGGTTCGTTCGGTCTGGCCATTAGTCTGAGGATGGAAAGCCGAGGAAAAGGATAGGTCAATGCCCATCCTACCACAAAAGGCTCGCCAAAACCTTGAAACAAACTGGGAACCTCTGTCAGAAACAATATTCTCAGGAATGCCATGCAACCGAACCACATGCTGAAAGAACAAAGGTACCAAATCAGAGGAGGAAGGCAATTTAGCCAAGGGCACCAGATGGACCATTTTAGAAAAGCGATCACAGACCACCCAAATGACTGACATCTTTTGAGAAACAGGAAGGTCAGAAATGAAATCCATCGAAATATGTGTCCAAGGCCTCTTTGGGACCGGCAAGGGCAAAAGCAACCCACTGGCACGAGAACAGCAGGGCTTAGCCCTAGCACAAATCCCACAGGACTGCACAAAAGTACGTACATCCCGTGACAGAGATGGCCACCAGAAGGATCTAGCCACTAACTCTCTGGTACCAAAGATTCCAGGATGACCAGCCAACACCGAACAATGAAGCGACGATAAAAATTAGCAAAGCCCAGGAACTTTTGCAGACTTTTCAGAGATGTCGGCTGAATCCAATCCTGGATGGCTTGGACCTTAACTGGATCCATCTCGATAGTAGAAGGGGTAAAGATGAACCCCAAAAATGAAACTTTCTGCACACCGAAGAGACACTTTGATCCCTTCACAAACAAAGAGTTAGCACGCAGGACCTGAAAAACCATTCTGACCTGCTTCACATGAGACTCCCAATCATCTGAGAAGATCAAAATGTCATCCAAGTAAACAATCAGGAATTTATCCAGATACTCACGGAAGATGTCATGCATAAAAGACTGAAACACAGATGGAGCATTGGCAAGTCCGAACGGCATCACTAGATACTCAAAATGACCCTCGGGCGTATTGAATGCAGTTTTCCATTCATCTCCTTGCCTGATTCTCACCAGATTATACGCACCACGAAGATCTATCTTAGTGAACCAACTAGCCCCCTTAATCCGAGCAAACAAGTCAGATAACAATGGCAAGGGATACTGAAATTTAACAGTGATCTTATTAAGAAGGCGGTAATCAATACACGGTCTCAGCGAACCATCCTTCTTGGCTACAAAGAAGAACCCTGCTCCCAGTGGTGATGACGATGGGCGAATATGTCCCTTCTCCAGGGATTCCTTCACATAACTGCGCGTAGCGGCGTGTTCGGGCACGGATAAATTAAATAATCGACCTTTAGGGAATTTACTACCAGGAATCAAATTGATAGCACAATCACAATCCCTATGCGGAGGTAGAGCATCGGACTTGGGCTCTTCAAATACATGATAATCAGACAAGAACTCTGGGACCTCAGAAGGGGTGGATGACGAAATCGACAAAAATGGAACATCACCATGTACCCCCTGACAACCCCAGCTGGATACCGACATGGAATTCCAATTCAATACTGGATTATGGGTTTGTAGCCATGGCAACCCCAACACGACCACATCATGCAGATTATGCAACACCAGAAAGCGAATAACTTCCTGATGTGCAGGAGCCATGCACATGGTCAGCTGGGCCCAGTATTGAGGTTTATTCTTGGCCAAAGGTGTAGCATCAATTCCTCTCAATGGAATAGGACACCGTAAAGGCTCCAAGAAAAACCCACAACGTTTAGCATAATCCAAATCCATCAGATTCAGGGCAGCGCCCGAATCCACAAACGCCATGACAGAAAACGACGACAAAGAGCATATCAAGGTAATGGACAGAAGGAATTTGGACTGTACAGTACCAATGACGGCAGACCTAGCGGACCGCTTAGTGCGCTTAGGACAAACAGAAATAGCATGAGTGGAATCACCACAGTAGAAACACAGACCATTCAGACGTCTGTATTCCTGCCGTTCAACTCTAGTCATAGTCCTATCGCACTGCATAGGCTCAGGTTTAACCTCAGGCAGTACCGCCAAATGGTGCACAGATTTATGCTCGCGCAAGCGTCGACCGATCTGGCCAAAAACAAAGACTCATTCAAACCAGCAGGCATAGGAAATCCCACCATGACATCCTTAAGAGCCTCAGAGAGACCCTTTCTGAACAAAGCTGCCAGCGCAGATTCATTCCACTGAGTGAGTACTGACCATTTCCTAAATTTCTGACAATATACTTCTATATCATCCTGACCCTGGCACAAAGCCAGCAAATTTTTCTCAGCCTGATCCACTGAATTAGGCTCATCGTACAGCAATCCGAGCGCCAGGAAAAACGCATCGACACTACTCAATGCAGGGTCTCCTGGCGCAAGAGAAAATGCCCAGTCTTGAGGGTCGCCGCACAAAAAAGAAATAATAATCAAAACCTGTTGAATAGGATTACCAGAAGAATGAGGTTTCAAGGCCAGAAATAGCTTACAATTATTTTTGAAACTTAGAAACTTAGTTCTATCTCCAAAAAACAAATCAGGAATAGGAATTCTTGGTTCTAACATAGATTTCTGATCAATAGTATCTTGAATTGTTTGTACATTTATAACGAGATTATCCATTGAAGAGCACAGACCCTGAATATCCATGTCCACACCTGTGTCCAGAATTACCCAAATGTCTAGGGGAAAAAAAAAAAGTGAACACAGAGCAGAAAAAAAAAAAAATGATGTCAGAACTTTAGAACTTTTTCTTTCCCTCTATTGAGAATCATTAGTTTGGCTCCTTGTACTGTTATGTTTGCTAATGACAGGTGTTATGAAGGCAATCCAGAAACACAGTGTGCTTAGCGATCAGAGCGCACACAGTGATCTGACAAATACCCAAAAATACAAGAACGAGCTCTGAGACGTGGAAACTCTGTAGACTGCACACCTGATCATATCCTAAACACAACTAAAAGCGGCTGTGGATTGCGCCTAACAACTACCTAGGCAACTCGGCACAGCCTAAGAAACTAGCTAGCCTGAAGATAGAAAAATAGGCCTGACTTGCCCCAGAGAAATTCCCCAAAGGAAAGGGCAGCCCCCCACATATAATGACTGTGAGTAAGATGAAAAGACAAAACGTAGGGATGAAATAGATTCAGCAAAGTGGGGCCCGATATTCTAGGACAGAGCGAGGACAGTAAAGCGAACTTTGCAGTCTACAAAAAACCCTAAAGCAAAACCACGCAAAGGGGGCAAAAAAAACCCACCGTGCCGAACTAACGGCACGGCGGTACACCCTTTGCGTCTCAGAGCTTCCAGCAAAACAAAAGACAAGCTGGACAGAAAAAAAGCAACAAAAAAGCAAAAAGCACTTAGCTATACAGAGCAGCAGGTCACAGGAACAATCAGGAGAAGCTCAGATCCAACACTGAAACATTGACAAGGAGCAAGGATAGCAGCATCAGGCGGAGTTAAGTAATGAAGCAGTTAACGAGCTCACCAGAACACCTGAGGGAGGAAGCTCAGAAGCTGCAGTACCACTTGTGACCACAGGAGTGAATTCAGCCACAGAATTCACAACAGCCTACGTGGCGTCAAAGGTCGGGAAGGGGTTAAATGATCAGTATTGTAGTATTCAGTCACTATATTGTAGTATTATGTTGTCCGGCCATGGTGTGGCGGTATTTGTTCTTTGTATGTGCTGTTATTTGGTCACTATGTGGTGGTAATATATGGTCTGTTCATGGTGTGGTGGTATTTGTTCCTTGTATGTGATATTATTCTGTTACTGTGGTGGTAATATGTGGTCTGGACATGGTGTGGCGGTATTTGTTCCTTGTATGTGGTATTATAGGTCACTATGTGGTGGTAATATGGTGTCTTGTCATGGTGCGGTGGTATTTGTCACTTGAATGTGATATTATTGGTCATTTTAAAAATTGACAAATAAAAATATACTAAAATTGTGTTGGATATTTTAACAAACGGTTATTAGGATAGAGTAGAGTACTGCTCGGCCAAAATAGTCTACCTCATCGTTTTGGCGGCTTAAAAAAATATTTTGACAAAACAAAAGCTTCGGGCTATATGTGTGATCTGGTGATGGGTGTAACAACTCTGCTGGCATCACGTCATGGCCTCACATCTCTCACACAATCTTACCCACTGCTCCAGGCCATGATGTGGTTTCTGTTTCATGCCAGCTCCATGTTCTGTGTCTCTGCTCTGTGCATGCTTCATGGCTATGTGTATAGGGGGCCGGCGCCTGAACTCTCTGGTTCTTATAGGAATCAGGTGCATCTGTCTAATCAGTTCCTGACCAATTACCAAGAGGCCTCCTGTATATAGTGCAGCTCCACCCTGTGGTCTGGGCCTGTGCAACTTACTCCCTCAGTCAGTTCTTAGCTGCTGAGGTGCCAGGTCCTGTCTCGGTTACTCTTTCTTGTCTGCCACCCAGGGGGGCGTTGTACCCTGGTCTTGTCCTGTGTAGCCACCCAGTGGGGCTTTGTACCCTGGTCTCTGTCTTGTGTAGCCACCCAGAGGGGCATCATACCCTGGCTTATGTCTATGTCTCTGTGTCTTGTCTCGTTCCTGACTCTGTCTTAGTCTAGTCCTATTCCTCTGTCTGTTTATATCTGTCTTGGTTTGCCTTTTCTGCTCTGTTCGTCACTGTCTGTGGCTCTGCTTCTCTTTGCTCTGCACTCTGACCTTGCTTTACACTCCGTGGCTCTGCTTCTCTTTGCTCTGCACTCTGACCTTGCTTTACACTCTGTGGCTTTGCTCTCAGCTCTGCACTCAGACCTTGCTCCGCACTCTGTGGCTTTGCTCTGTGGCTCCGCTCTTTGCGGTGCTACCTGGCTCCGCTCTTTGCGGTTCTACCTGGCTCCGCTCTTTGCGGCTCTACCTGGCCCCACTCTTTGTGGTTCTATCTGGCTCCGCCTCCAGCATTTCTGTACTTGGCTCCGTCTCCGCTCTTGGCTCCTCCTCCAGCATCTCCGCTCTTGGCTCCGCCTCCAGCGTCTCCGCTCTTGGCTCTGCCTCCAGCGTCTTGGCTCCGCCTCCAGCGTCTCCGCTCTTGGCTCTGCCTCCAGCATCTCTGCTCCTGGCTCCGCCTCCAGCATCTCCGCTCTTGGCTCCGCCTCCAGCGTCTCTGCTCTTGGCTCCGCCTCCAGCATCTCCGCTCTTGGCTCCGCCTCCAGCATCTCCGCTCTTGGCTCCGCCTCCAGCATCTCCGCTCTTGGCTCCGCCTCCAGCTTCCCCGCTCTTGGCTCCGCCTACAGTGTCTCCGCTCTTGGCTCCGCCTCCAGCGTCTCTGCTCTTGGCTCCGCCTCCAGCGTCTCCGCTCTTGGATCCGCTCTTGGCTCTGCCTTCTCCTTCTCTTCTCTTAGTTCCACCTTCTACTCATACTCAGCCTCCTGCGTTTCTGTTCTTGGTTCTAGCTCTTGTGCTTTCGCTCTGCATCCGCTCTTGCGGTCTTTCTCTACTTGTTATTTAGTCCTCCTGTCTGAACAGGTTCCTACCTGTTTCACATACCTGCCTGCAGACCGGTCCCTACCGGTTCTTCCTATGTTCCAGTGTCTCTGTTGTACCCGTCTGCCTGCCTGTGTCCCAGCCGTGCACGCCTGTCAGCCAGAGTACCAGCCGTGCCCGCTCCGTTCCTTAGTGGGATCAGCAGCCACAGCCAGACATCACCCTGGAGTGGCACCTGGTAGCTTCCTATTGCACAAGTCTGACCTCACCATCAGAGGCTCCAGCGAACACCTAGGAAGCTACTTAGTTACGCCCCTTCCAGGGAAGTTTGGTCTGTGGTCCAGTGGGGCCACACCCCCGTATGCCCGCGCCAACCAGTCTGGGCGCGTGCGTGACAATGGGAACTGTTAATGTGTGATTGGTGAGAAGTAGAGTTTTTCCAAGAGAGAGTGATAGGGTAGTGGACAGTTCGAGGGGGTGGAGCCTGGGCGGAGTCTCAAGGGGAACACGAAAATTTTGCCAGTATGGGGCCCCGAAATTCCTAGTGGCAGCCCTGCCGCCACTCGCGTTGTACAGTACTTTAGCAGTTTGTAACCTTCCAGCTGCTTCAGTATTTCATGGAGCATCATAGAGGCGGGCTTGGACTGGCCCACAGGAGAACAGGAGAATCCTCCGGTGGGCCCCTGTGCAGGAACCGGCTACCACCTTCTTATATGAGAAGTACTTGGCACAATATACAGTACTTGAATCGCTATATACAGACACATGCAGCATCTTATTCATTTAACAATCTACCCAGTTCATTGTTATATAAATTTGTGATTGAGGATAATGTCACATTTGCATGAAGCTGCAAAGTGGGGCCCTGAAGTTGGTTACTGGTGGCCTCTTAGCTCCCCAGTCCGACATTGCCTGGAGGTCACAGTTCAATGCAAATCTATGAAAGCTTCATTCTGGCTCTCGCACCTATACTCCTTTACATGCTTGTTCAGACAGACAAAAGCTGCTCGGTGTGGTGGCGATACGCGTTGGGTCTCTTAGTAGCCCACATTAGGACTCCTTTTCCAGGCGCTACAGGCTTGGGCATTATGTGCCCTGGGTAATTTGCTATCTCTACAGCCTATACCATCTTGGTGCTATTTTTCTGTATAGTGGCATGGCAGACTGTTGGTCACATGCTATTGAGGTATTATGCTGATACCTTTGCTGCTTGACATTCATGTATCGTCTTGCACACACCTGTCGTTTCTATTTGCTAGGCAGGTTCGTGTATTTGTGTCCCTTATTCAGCACTTGTAGTGCAGGGATTTGTATGTCTATGTGGGCTTTATAGTTTTGCTATTTTTGCATTCATACTATCAGTGCAAACGAAAAGAGAAAGGGTAGACTAAAAATAGTATGCACAACCCAAAATATAGAGACAATCGGTAGTACTATAAAGCAAAACACCTTTATTAAACACCTCAAAAAACATGTTAAAAACATTTAAAAACAAATGTACAAATCCCTATACCCATCATATCCCATAATAAATGACAATCCCATAATACAATAGGAAAACAGTAATATCCTACCCTAGATGCACCTAGTCACATATGCTCTCCTGCAAAAATGTGCCTATACAGGCCGCAAAGGACTCGACCACAATATGTCAGTATCCACTGCTAATTTAACCCTTGTGGTGCTCTGTGCCCTTTGACATTGCTGCATCTCCATATACCAGAATTGACGCAGGACAGGTTGTATCCACAGCTGTTATATAGCATGCTATCACATTCCAATCTCAGGACCATGTATTGCATGGATGTTTCATTTTTTGGTTATTAGCAGTGGATACTGACATATTGTGGTCGAGTCCTTTGCGGCCTGTATAGGCACATTTTTGCAGGAGAGCATATGTGACTAGGTGCATCTAGGGTAGGATATTACTGTTTTCCTATTGTATTATGGGATTGTCATTTATTATGGGATATGATGGGTATAGGGATTTGTACATTTGTTTTTAAATGTTTTTAACATGTTTTTTGAGGTGTTTAATAAAGGTGTTTTGCTTTATAGTACTACCGATTGTCTCTATATTTTGGGTTGTGCATACTATTTTTAGTCTACCCTTTCTCTTTTCGTTTGTCCTGTTCTATTTATAGACTAAGTATTGCACCCCTTGATGGTGACTGTGACATTATATATTGGTGCGCCCCTTTCTATCTTTACTTTCATACTATCAGTGGTCTGTTTCCATTTGTAGTACCCAGGGGAGTGCCTAGGTAGCTTGGCTTACATCTATTATTCTATGACCATTTTTGGTTCTAGGTTATTACATTATGTATATATAGTTCGAGTCCTATGTGGGGTACGGCCGTATTAGGGGCCGTTGTGTACAGCATTTGTATGCTTTTTAAGTGTTTTTATATGTCTATGTGTTTGTTACCCTTGTTTGTGTATATATATTTCAATAAAGTTGTGTATATTTTTTGCCATATCTTCGTTGTGGTGATCCCCTTTCTTAGGACCTTGTCTGTTTCTCTTTTTTTGTGTATTTTTTGTTTCACCTTGCCACAGCTTTATAAACCGCAGAGGATTATATATAGCCAGAGGTGTATCCAGGTTTTCTGGCACCCGGGGCAAGAATTCATTTTGGCACCCCCATCCCCCCAAAGACATATGCAATTTGCACACTCAGTCATGTACCCACAAGCTCCTCTCCCTAATGGTCTCAATGTTCAGTGAAAAACTGAGAGAAGCAGGAAGAGAAACTCGTTGTCACAGGACCATAAGTATGAAAATCACATATGAGTGAAGTGTCCATGTGACGACTACTGGAACCTGCAGAGCTAAATCCTGACATCGCAGGATTCTGAATTCTCACAACTAATGCACTGCACACTTTTAGGATTCTCCCTTGCCGGTAGACATACATGTCAGCACAAGCATGCGATTTGTATACTTCTGACCACGTTTCGACTAGGAGTGCATGGCCTCACTCAGTTCATTTTCATTGAGTGAGGCCACTCATGTCTAGTCAGCGCATGACTGCATGTACAGTTAGGTCCATATATATTTGGACAGAGACAACATTTTTCTAATTTTGGTTACAGACATTACCACTATGAATTTTAAATAAAACAATTCAGATGCAGTTGAAGTTCAGACTTTCAGCTTTCATTTGAGGGTATCCACATTAAAATTGGATTAAGGGTTTAGGAGTTTCATCTCCTTAACATGTGCTACCCTGTTTTTAAAGGGACCAAAAGTAATTGGACAATTGACTCCAAGGTTATTTCATGGACAGGTGTGAGCAATCCCTTCGTTATGTCATTCTCAATTAAGCAGATAAAAGGCCTGGAGTTGATTTGAGGTGTGGTGCTTGCATTTGGAAGGTTTTGCTGTGAAGTAAACATGCGGTCAAAGGAGCTCTCCGTGCAGGTGAAACAAGCCATCCATAAGCTGCGAAAACAAAAAGAAACCATCCGAGAAATTGCTACAATATTAGGAGTGGCAAAATCTACAGTTTGGTACATCCTGAGAAAGAAAGAACGCACTGGTGAACTCATCAATGCAAAAAGACCTGGGCGCCCACGGGAGACAACAGTGGTGGATGATTGCAGAATAATCTCCATGGTGAAGAGAAACCCCTTCACAACAGCCAACCAAGCGAACAACACTCTCCAGGGGGTCGGCATATCAATATCCAAATCTACCATAAAGAGAAGACTGCATGAAAGTAAATACAGAGGGTTCACTGCACGGTGCAAGCCACTCATAAGCATCAAGAATAAAAAGGCTAGACTGGACTTTGCTAAAAAACATCTTAAAAAGCCAGCACAGTTCTGGGAAAACATTCTTTGGACAGATGAAACCAAGATGAATAATGGAAAGAGAAAAGTATGGCGAAGGCGTGGTACAGCTCATGATCCAAAGCATACCACATCATCTGTAAAACACGGCGGAGGCAGTGTAATGGCTTGGCCATGCATGGCTGCCAGTGATACTGGGTCACTAGTGTTTATTGATGATGTGACACAGGACAGAAGCAGCCAAATTAATTCTGAGGTATTCAGAGACATACTGTGTGCTCAGATCCAGCCAAATGCAGCCAAACTGATTGGTCATCATTTCATACTAGAGATGGTCAATGACCCAAAACATAAAGCCAAAGCAACCCAGGAGTTTATTAAAGCAAAGAAGTGGAATATTCTTGAATGGCCAAGTCAGTCACCTGATCTCAACCCAATTGAGCATGCATTTCACTTGTTAAAGGGAACCTGTCACCCCGAAAATCGCGGGTGAGGTAAGCCCACCGGCATCAGGGGCTTATCTGCAGCATTCTGTAATGCTGTAGATAAGCCACCGATATTACCTGAAAAAGGAGAAAAAGACGTTAGATTATATTCACCCAGGGGCGGTCCCGCTGCTGGTCAGATCAGATGGGTGTCTCCGGTCCGCTGCGGCGCCTCCCATCTTCATTACAAGACGTCCTCTTCTGATCTTCAGCCACGGCTCCAGCGCAGGCGTACTTTGCTCTGCCCTCTTGAGGGCAGAGGATAGTACTGCAGTGTGCAGGCGCCGGAAAGGTCAGAGGCCCGACTTCAGGCAGTCATTGCCAACAAAGGGTTTTCAACCAAGTGCTAAAAATGAACATTTTATTTAAAATTATTGAATCTGTCCAATTACTTTTCGTCCCTTTAACCCCTTTACCCCCAAGGGTGGTTTGCACGTTAATGACCAGGCCAATTTTTACAATTCTGCCAACTGTCCCTTTATGAGGTTATAACTCTGGAAAGCTTCAACGGATCTTGACAATTCTGACATAGTTTTCTCATGACATATTGTACTTCATGATAGTGGTAAAGTTTCTTCGATATAGCTTGTGTTTATTTGTGAAAAAAACGGAAATTTGGGGAAAATTTTGAAAATTTTGCAATTTTCCAACTTTGAATTTTTATGCCCTTAAATCACAGAGATATGTCATGAAAAATAATTAATGAGTAACATTTCCCACATGTTTACTTTACATCAGCATAATTTTGGAAGCAAAATTTTTTTTTGTTAGGGAGTTATAAGGGTTAAAAGTTGACCAGTAATTTCTCATTTTTACAACACCAATATTTTTTAGGGACCACATCACATTTGAAGTCATTTTTTGAGGGGTCTATATGATAGAAAATAACCAAGTGTGACACCATTATAAAAACTGCACCCCTCAAGGTGCTCAAAAACACATTCAAGAAGTTTATTAACCCCTCAGGTGTTTTACAGGAATTTTTGGAATGCTTAATTTTTTTTAATTTTTTTTCACAAAAAATTTACTTCAGCTCCAATTTGTTTTATTTTCCCAAGGGTAAGAGAAGAAATTGGACCCCAAAAGTTGTTGTGTCATTTGTTCTGAGTACGCCGATACCCCACATGTGCGGGTAAACCACTGTTTGGGCGCATGGCAGAGCTCGGAAGGGAAGGAGCGCCGTTTGACTTTTCAATGCAAATTGACTGGAATTGAGATGGGACGCCATGTTGCGTTTGGAGAGCCCCTGATGTGCCTAAACATTGAAACCCCCACAAGTGACACCATTTTGGAAAGTAGACCCCCTAAGGAACTTATCTACATGTGTGGTGTTCTGTCCTCACTAGCTGAGGCAGGCTCATTCGTAGCTATACAGTCAGCTAAACCGCTATACCGGGGTCCAATAAGGAGACTGTGGTTGAGTCTGTGCTTTATTAAACGTAGTGGTATATTGATGCGGTGAAACTGTGAACAATGATATACATAGAATCAGTGCATGGTATAGAACAGATACATACTACACATGAGGTACATTATGCATAATATTTAGGAAGCTAGTAACTGAACTGGGAGTACAACTGGCTAGGCTAGGCTAATATGGAGCAGAAATATCTATAGGAAGCATAAAGACATACCGGCAATGCAATCGCAAGGGGGATGAAGTGAAGCGTCTTTCCTTGAAGGCAGACTGAGGAAAGTGAAAGGAAAAATGGAGGGAAATGGAGGCTGAGCTACCATAATGCATTGCAATGGAGGAGGAGAATCAGACATGGATAATACAAAAACAAGATTGAACTGCCAACATAACTCTGGCCGCTAGAGGGAGCCAAAGCATCACAGATGAATAAAGGCATGAATATATCAATACTGTATACTGAGGAAACTGCAATTATGCAAGCAAATAATCAGGGCAACAATATTAGATGGCGGAGACAGAACAAGCTGGCCTGTAGGTAACTATTTTTACCAGCAAACTGGTGTCAATAGCTTCGCTGACACACTGCAACAAATTAGATGGCGGAGACAGAACACTCCCCGTCTGGCATCAACGGATGTCACAACTCCTTTCTTCCGAAGGCAACAATAGGACCAGTTCAGATACCGGTCTGGAAAATGTCTTAGGTTCATTCCCTTTGGTCATCCTTAGCTCAACTTTGCGGACGTTGCCGTCCTTGCTCGGGAACGTTGTGGTAACTAGACCAAGTGGCCACTGGTTCCGGTGAATCTGACAGTCTTTCACAAGAACAAGGTCACCTATGTTCAGATTAGGTTTAGTAGATTGCCACTTCGTTCGTGGCTGCAGGGTAGACAAATATTGTTTGCGCCACCTGTCCCAGAAAGTATTTGCAAGACTTTGTACCTGTCTCCATTGGCGCTTGTAGAGGTCCTTCGCGTCGAATCCTCCTGGGGGCACTGGACAGTCCTGTTTTCTGGGTAAGTAAAGTAGCTGGAGTCAATAACAAGGGCTCCTCAGGGTCGTTAGGAACTGGAACCAGGGGTCTTGCATTGATTATAGCTGCAGCTTCAGCCATGAAGGTGATTAGGCTTTCGTGGGTAAGCCTCACTGCTCCTTTAGATTTTTCCATGTCACGAGTTCTGGTGGTCCCGAATGAGCGAGCTATATGAGTCAGGCAGGTAATGGCTCGAGTAAGTGACTTCCAACTTGAGAATCTGTCGAACCTGCAAGATCCAAGCTGGATAACAGAGGTCATTGTATGTAGTGTAGACA